>NC_137510.1:10660000-10710000 GCF_041902795.1 Electrophorus electricus | reverse complement strand
AGCGATATCAGGATTAACCGAGATCAATTGCAACTAGGAGGCTGGTCATTTAAACAGAGCCGCGGAATGATAATGAGCGTGGGCGCAAGAGATGGAGAACGAGAAAAAGAGTGAAAGAGATAACGACAGAAAGAGAATCTGGCATGAGTGGCTGATTCATATAAGAATCGATCTGTGATACTTTCCCATTCGAGCATATTGGGGGGCGGGGCGGGGGGGGTTAGAATAAAAGTGTTAGAAGTGCCCTTTGACCCCGATCACTCGCCCGCACCTTAAGAAGGCAGCATCTCAACCAGCCTAAGCAGCTGGGTGGCACTCCACGCAGGCCTGGTCCCACCTTCCTCCGCTTGTCTCGGCGTTTCTGGGCAGGCAACTCCATGCAGCTTTCTCCCAGCAGACTGGGACAGGATGACGGGTGGCCAGAGAGCCAGCCCACAGTCGCCCGCTCGGCCGCCTGCTAACCTGAGCTTTTGCTACGGACTACAGGGGGTTCCCGTACAACAGCGACAGCAGGGCAGAATACGGGAGTGAGAAAGAAACAGAGAGGGAGCGAGAGCGCGAGAGAGAGGTGAGAAGCTATCATCAGAAGTCAGATCACAGTGTAATCTCTACTAATCCTCACACCCAAACTGTGCCTCTGCTGAAAACAGAGAGACAGAGAGAAAGAGAGAGAGAGAGGATGAGAAAACACACATTCCCCTCTGGTTGGGGGAGAAGGCGCTCTGAACTGTGTGCTTGCTTTAATTAGGCTTCTCCACTTCGCCTTAACTCCTGAAACTCAAACTTCAGCGTCGGTGCTCAGAATGGCGGCTGATGAAACACGGAGCTTTCCTCTGCCCTCTAGTCTTACACTCATCATCTTGCCTTCCATCTCTCCATTTGTCCCATCTTTTTCTCTTTCTGACACGCACATCTCCTAATGTGTAGACACACACACACACACACACACACACACACACACACACACACACACACACACACACACACACACACACACACACACACACACACGCGCGCGCGCGCGCGCCCCTCGCTATTTCTGGTGTTTCTCTGTGGACCGGAGCAGACCCAGGAGAAAGCGTCTAATGGGTCTTTCATTGTCTGGATGAAATATTCATGGGCCAGATTTACAGACTTCACTTACTGACCGTGAAGCATGCATGTGACTTATGGAACATGGCATAGGAGCAGAGGAGCTGGGGCAGGACGTGGTGGTGCGGGTGGAGTAGCTGGTGTTGCTGGGGGTTCCTCCAGCCCTTCAGTGCCTCTCACAGAACCCAGAGCCTGGTGCAGTTTAGACGAGCCCCTCAAACACTAATGCTGCCCATACAGAGTGCACAGTCACCGTGGGTTCTCCACCAGATGGTCAGCAAATAACCATATGAAACCCTTCAACAAACACATACTGAGGTTGTGTGTGTGTGTGTGTGTGTGTGTGTCAGGGGAGGGGGTGCTGTGTGGGAACAAGGGTATGTGTTGCAAAGCCTTTAATTAAGTGTCAGTGTTTGCAAAGCACTATAGGGCCATACAACAATGGAAGGGCTTTACTTGCAATGCTAAACCTTTTAACAGTCCTGCAGCGTAACCAGGTACATGGTAGAACAGCCCCTCAGCCAATGACACGCAGTGATGGCATCCCCATGGCAGAAGTATGGTAACTGGATACTGAGAGTAATAGGGTGGGTTAAATAAGAGGTCAAAGGTCTGAAAGTCATGCTAGGGCTATAAATGTAATGCCAAATGCCATTTTTGTGTCTCAAGTGACACTGCTTTTTTACAAGTTTATCATATGATCTTATTTATAGACAAGTCATAGACTTAAGTCTTGCTTAAGAAAGGCTGGACACAAGGCTGGGCATGTTGTCAATACACTACCTGAGCGTGTATGCTGGATTCCATGACAACCAACCCCACCCCCACATTCTGCCTCCAACCTCAAAACCCCCACAGCGATGGTCGACACTTCCGAGGTAATGGTTTCCATTTCATGCTTTCAAGTCTTCGGGAGGCCAGCCAAGCTCTGATAAATCACCACAGGCTTAAATTAAAGGCCGTTCCCAATTTAACGCAGCCTGCCTGCCGGTTAGCAAGGTGAACTTGGGAGAGTGCCCTCATCTACCGGGCGGCTCCCGCGACCGGCCTCCCGCCGGAGGCTCCGCGCCACGGGCCTTCCTGATCTCTCGCTGGAGGGCAACAGCTCAGCCACTGGGTGACTAAGCGAAATGTCACTTCAAAAGACGATAGATCCAAGGTCCTCAGGTCGGGGCCACAAGTCCAGTGTCTGCTTCTGGTCATGGCAATTGCGCATGGTTAATCAGTTGCTGTAACTGAATGGCCATGTTGCCATCACAGTGGAATTGTGGGTAAACAGAAGCTACAAACATGCACCCAGATCTGTAATCTGATTACTGTGTCATAGAGCACGAGTACTTACTAGCACTGATTACATAATCGAGGATCAGACTGTGATCATGGGGTCCAGAATTTAATCACTTTATACCGTACCCAAGTTGCAAACGTTTGCTGAGCTACAAAGATTTTTGTTTGTTTCTGGAGATACTGTATGCATGTGAAGAATTTCTGCTCTTACTCTTACTATGTAATGCATTTAAAGACAGAAAAGGGCAATTAATGTCAATTGTAAGTTTTAAAAATGACTTTCCAGACACAGAGCCTGTAGCCTTTGTAAGGAGCCCGTATTATTTTTAAAGATATCCGTAAATGTCATGAAAGCTACACTTACTGCATTGTCTCACCTCCAGACAGTGAACAGCTTCATTTGCGAAAGAGGGTGGAAAAAAAAAAAAAATCAATTTAAATTCTCAGATTAAGTAAAAAGACTGAAGGAACAATAAAAGTGGTTCACCATAAATACTGATGTCTTTCTAGACTTGTGTGTTCAGTCAGTCAGCGTGTGTATTAGTGTGTGTGTTTATTCCTCCCTCGAGGCCCAGGCGGAGCCCAGGTCTGAAGCACTTTCGGCTGCCTTTATGAGCTCAGCGTTATATATTCCCCTTTGGTCTCTGACATCTTGGAAGCCAGTCATTTCATTTCCAGGAAGTGTGAATTCTTTTTCAGAAACATATGTCCATATTTTTGCCAGGTGATGATTATGCCTGTACGCTGCCACATCACGGCACCCTCGCCCGGTGCCGTGACGGGCCAAACCGGGCAACCCCATGGAACAGCATTTCGTGGAAGGAGCACCGGCTCAGAACGAGGCCCGGCGCTCCACCGCGTGCTCGCTAAATGCCCATAAAGCTATGACACGCCACGTTATTTCCGCCAGAACACGGCGCTCCCGCTGGTGGCCACTGGAGCGTGCGCGCCCTGTCCGTCATACTGTCAGTCACGACGCGCGCCATCGGCTTCAGTGAAGTAACAGGGAGTCTCCCTGCCGTCTAATTCACAGGGGAGCCAGTTGCTAAAACGCGTCCTCGTGAGCGGCGTGTACGCCGACCGCTCTGTCAGACCGAAGACCACTGAAACTTCCTTATCCGTCTCCGGCTACGTCGCGCCCGACCTCCCTGGTCCCGAGATGACAAGCAAACTCCGCCTCTCCTTTCTGTCTGCTTGCCGTAGGAGTTCATATCCCAGAGTCCCTTGCTGCAGTGCTGGTTATGACTCCTCTCCCCTCGTTTGTGTTTGAGCTCAGATCAGTAGCCTGGCCGCGTCGTATTAACCGCTGGAAGCGTACAGACCTTTGTCCTTCCGCTTGCTTTATGGCTCGGACCCAGCCTCACAGGACACAAAGTCACTCTATGAATAAGCAATAAATTGGCGAGACAGTGCCAACTTCCCTTTTAATTAAATTACATCACATAAAAAAAGAGGCGGAGGGAAAGAAGAGGCTTCCCTTCTTAATTTAGAGCGGAAAGTGAGTCACGATCACGGCCGCCGTCCGGGATTAACGACCGGCGTTCAAAAAAAGTTAAAAAACAAAACAAAACAAAAAAACACCCTGAATTTAGCGTCGGCGCCTCCACCTTCGAAGGGGGCGTGGGGCCTCACAGGGGCCTCTGCGTCCGTGAGGGCACCGCCGCCATATTGTTCGCGGTACACTTCTCACCTTGTCGCGCACAAGTGTGCATTCACAGCCCGAACGAAACAGTCATTGAACGCTGGAAGCAAAGGAGAGAAGAAAAGGCCAAACGCAGTGAACGCTGCCATGACGGGGAGATAAAAAAGAAACTGCGGCGCAGTAAACGTCTGATTTATGCGCAACCCCCCCCCCCCAACCCCCGCAGCATGGGTTGCTATGGGTGTCCTGCTGCCATGGTTACCGAGCCACTGAGGGCGCTTGGGAGGCAAGGGGAGGGGTGGGAGGGGACGACAGACTGATATTTAACCTCTCATTGCCTGGTATTTCCCAGTGGCCTCAACAGATGTGCTGCGACATGCACCGTCAGCGCTTTAGTCGAGGCTAATTCGCACGGCTGGGATGCTTAATTGTTCACGCCGTTGAAAGTGCTCTACGCACAATTACACGTGTCATAAAGACACAACGTTCTGAGGTGCATCTGAAACGTCTGAACGGTGCCAAACAGAGTCTGCCGTCTTCTCGGAATCGCCCGATTCGATATAGAGCTTTGCGTTTTGGAGATATTGCGAGGGTGTGCGCGTGAGTGACGGAGGAAGAGCAAGATAGTGGGGAGAAGGGAGGATGCAGTGAGAGAGAGAGAGAGAGAGAGAGAGAGAGAGAGAGAGAGAGAGAGAGAGAGAGCGCATCAGTGGTCTTGTACCTTGTATTGCTGTTCTGCCATATGGAATCCAGCTCAAGCCCAGAGAGAAGCCAGGGCTCACACTGCTTTCTGACCTTAGTCACCCAGCTGGCACTAACCACCCAATCATTATTACCCCAATTACCCAGCTAGAGTTACCCCATTCAGGGAGGCTTCAGTGGGCTGTGCTGGGGGAGGAGGAGGCTACGGAACAGCAGCAGAACATTACGGAGCAGGAACCCTTTGGATTGTTCATGCTAATCTCCATGTTTTCCTTGCGAATGATATTTTTGTCCAGGCTTTTTCGAAATTTGAGTGGGAGGTGCCGATCATTGAGAAGTTTCTCTCCTGTTCTCTTTCGTCAAGAACAAAGCAGCTCTTCTTCTGCCTGATCTGCCGCGTTGAGGTGCGTTGCGAGCATGGCGCTCTACTGAGAAGGCAGGCCAGAGGTGCACTGGGGGCGAGTCGGGCAGACAGGAATCTAGCGAGGGACGCAGCGCCTTCGTGTGAGCGTCAGGTGGCTGGCCGGAGTCCTCCCGCCTCAAAGCACACACACACACTCACACGCAGCTGGACTCAAGTTCCACAAAGTCTGTGGACGGGGCACTTGTCCTAAAGTGCTGCGAAAGGCCTCTACTGCTAAACATCTACGCGTGCAGCTGTGAACAAAGATGCAAAATCATGTGACGTTTATCTTAGCACGAACCATAGTGAGGGAGTGCCACGGTGGCATGAACGTGCACACAGATGTCAGGAGTGACCTTATGGACCACAAAGATGTGGTCCATAAGTGAACAACACTAGTCATGATTTCCAGACAATTACCCCCCCCACCCCACCCCAGGGCTCTGCAGTCTGGCGATGTCCAATACCTTTCCTGTGATAAGGGCCCTAAACCTTTAAAAAGCTGCCTGGTTATCTGTGCTGCTAAAGTGAGCAGTGCTACCACGGCACCGGGGAAGGCTCGCCGAGAAAGGCAGCAGCCGTAAGGAGCCACGCTCGGAGCGCCGGGTGTCGCTCAGCAGAAGTTGCCTCGCTCCGCAGGCTGGAGGGGGGCGCGGTGCGGCGTGGACGCCGGACAAGCGCGGCCGTCTGTCTCCTAAAGCTTCTGCAGACGGACGGAGGCAAGGCAAGTGCAAGGCATCAAAGCATGGGGGTGGGGGGGGGGGGTAAGTGGTGGACGTCTCCTTGGATTTCCCCTCAAACAATGAAAGAGAACATCCTTATACACACACACACACACACACACACCTCCCATGATGTGGCCTATGCTCAAAAGCAGTAGGCGGAAAAAGTGTTGACCCAGAGAGTAAAGCAGGTGGTATGTGGATGTGTGTGTGTGTCTGTCTTAGGTCATGACATGGAGTTAAACTGATGTTGTGACAGCTGAGGATCTAGTTTGTTTTATTTCCATAATACACAAATCCACCATGCACTGCCCAAGAACAGCTATTCAGAGAACAAGCCCTATCTGTCACTACTAAGCTGTGTGTGTGTGTGTGTGTGTGTGTGTGTGTGTGTGTGTATAAAGAGGGTTGCTAGGCTCTGTACCCACCCCTTCCTGGTGAGCTAGCTGCTGTCTCTGCTGTAAGTGCAGCCTGTCCGTGTCAGCCATTTACTACCCAGCCTCCACCTCCCTGTCTACAGAACCCACGCACTAGAGCCTCCACCTCCCTGTCTACAGAACCCACGCGCTAGAGCCTCCACCTCCCTGTCTACAGAACCCACGCGCTACCCAGGCTCCAACTCCCTGTCTACAGAACCCACGCGCTACACAGCCTCCACCTCCCTGTCTATAGAACCCCCGCGCTAGAGCCTCCACCTCCCTGTCTACAGAACCCACGCGCTACACAGCCTCCACCTCCCTGTCTATAGGACCCCCGCGCTAGAGCCTCCACCTCCCTGTCTACAGAACCCACGCGCTACCCAGCCTCCACCTCCCTGTCTACAGAACCCACGCGCTACACAGCCTCCACCTCCCTGTCTACAGAACCCCCGCGCTACACAGCCTCCACCTCCCTGTCTACAGAACCCCCGCGCTAGAGCCTCCACCTCCCTGTCTACAGAACCCACGCGCTAGAGCCTCCACCTCCCTGTCTACAGAACCCATGCGCTACACAGCCTCCACCTCCCTGTCTACAGAACCCACGCGCTACACAGCCTCCACCTCCCTGTCTACAGAACCCACGCGCTACACAGCCTCCACCTCCCTGTCTACAGAACCCACGCGCTACACAGCCTCCACCTCCCTGTCTACAGAACCCACGCGCTACCCAGCCTCCACCTCCCTGTCTACAGAACCCACGCGCTACACAGCCTCCACCTCCCTGTCTACAGAACCCACGCGCTACACAGCCTCCACCTCCCTGTCTACAGAACCCACGCGCTACCCAGCCTCCACCTCCCTGTCTACAGAATCCACGCGCTACCCAGCCTCCACCTCCCTGTCTACAGAACCCACACACTATGGATGCTCCAGGAGAAAACACTTGGGCCTGTGGCAACAATTAAAGCAAGCCAATAATATAATACGTATCATATTTTAAAACAGATGAATGTTAGCTGAGCACATAAAAATGAGTGCTCTGCACTTTTCAGCAGGAATAATCGTGCCCTTTCTGAGTGCCGTCTTAAGATGAAGTTGCGGAGAAACGGCATTCCATGCAGTAAGCACAGTAAGTATGTCTGCTTATCTATAACTCTTGACTAATTAACACCTCGCCGGCGTTCCCCGTTGAGCCTTTTGAAGCAGCCCCAACCCCAAACCTGCGCCACTCCCAGGCCGAAGTGGCTTCACGCGGTATTTACGAAGCAGCGATGGTGCTTATATTACGGTTTCGGGCCGCATGTGCCGATACGGACGAAAGCGCTCTCTTTCCGGAGCACCGTGGCACATAAGCGGTCTCACGGTATTTATTCTCAACGTTATGGCTGGAGGAGACCTACGAGGAGATGAGTTTATAGTGAGCGGCGCTGAATGGCCGTAATGCAATCAGAGCCCGTGCCAGGGAAACCGCTGCAGACGTGATGATTATTAAGGTTGCTCGGGCTCCTGCACCACCTCTCATCTCCCAGCGGTTTATTGCTTCACGCCTAATGTCAGCCCGCGCTGAATGGAGGGGGCGCGGCACATCGTGGCTCCCCAAAGGTTTGGGCGCTCTTAGTGCAGAACGTTGCTTGGGGCCGTCGTGCAGAAATCGGTTTATAAAGCTGTATTGTATTGTGCCGCGTTGCCTTAGGGCACCTTGTGAGGAATGAGCCATAGAAATATCATCATATCTATGTTCAAAACGCAAAAAAAAAAAAAAGTCTGCTTTGGTTCGAGGTAACAAAGTTCCACAGTGCGCTATACATCAGGAAGAAAAACACAAAATCTCAATTTGGGAAACATTAGTGCAAGGCAGGAAGAGGAACCTGGTTAGCCTGTGCTGACAGCGTCCATCTCCTCCGGCTCGTCATTTCTCTCAGGGCTTCTGGGTGCTATCGCGCTCCACCCTGTACGCTCATAAGACCACTCGCAGGCAGACGCATCCAGGACAAATTCGAAATCATTGGAGTGTTCTCTTCAGAAAGGGCTTACCCAGGGCCCTCGCCTCATACAAGCAGATGAAAAGGGAAAGTTTTGACTTCTCAAAGAATACGAAAGAACAAAACAGCAATAATAACCGCGTACAACCGGGCGGTAATGGAAGGGGTGAGTGGATTTGAGGAGATTAGCTGGGCCGAGCTAAATTTAAAACCCTGCCGGCCTGGCTGCGTTTCCGCGGATAAAGCGGAGAGGTGGTTTCTGAGCGTGTTTGACTGGACCGCAGGGGGGACATTTTTGCTCAGTGGGCCACTTTGAGTTGTAAAATGTCCTGCGTGGCGGGACAAAGGGCCACCAGGCGGTGGGGGTGGGCTGGGGTGGGGTGGGTGGGGGGCAGGGATTGTAGGGCAGGGTGACCTGCTACCGGGAATTACACCTCTACATGCTTTGCTGCTCCTCACTCACTCCTCATTAGCCTGCCATTGTTAACAACCAGCTACTGTTCAGCAGCGCAGCTAGAGCCCCAGCCTGTAATTTTTTATTGATAAGTTAATTCATTATATATATTAGTTCCCCACATCCTTTGCATATACCCTCTCGCACTGACACAACGGTAACGGCTAACTAAGCGGAAAGAGCAGTGATGGAGAAACGGCAGAGGACGACTGTAGCGATGGATGGAGCAAATCCCGAGTGAAAAACTTGAAAAAAATTACCAAGGGCTGAAAGAGGAGTCGGAAAAGATGTGGAGGGTGAAGGTAATCAGAGCACTAGGGTCTGTGACCCCCCCCAAAACTGGGAAAATGGCTCCAGCAGATCCCAGGAACATCATCTGAGATCTCCGTCCAGAAGACAGAACAGTCCTGGGAACAGCTAGGATACTACGCAGGACTCTCAACCTCCAAGGCGAGACATCTTGTCTCAGTGTTTTATGCCTGAGCCAAAACACTCTGCCCCTCATCGGAGAGATATGAGGAGGGAAAACGACATTCCCCTAACACACAATGAATCACAAAAGAGAGAGAAGAAGAGAGTGAGTAATGCACTTTAGCAGATGGATGATTCCAGCACAGCACAGCAAGGGAATGTTTGTGAGCACCAGGCCTGGCTGGGGGTCGTTGGGAGAGGCCTCGTACCCAGAGCCCTCCTTCCGGGCCTCGGAGGAAGACCTTGCCTGGTAACTGCCCGCTAGATCCTCCAGCCCTCGCTGGGTCTCTCTGCGGTACCGCCCAAACGGCTGACGGCATCGGGCCGGGCTGCGCACTCGGCGCGTGCTTCACCTGACGCAGAGAGCACTTAATTTCTCCCAGAACATCGAGGGACAGAGATGCGCAAACACACGAGCCGGGATTTGTAAAGGTTAACGGCAAGCAACAGGATTACGTCATATTCTCGTGTGAAAAGAAGACAGCGCGGTGACGTAATGGCGCCTCAGCAGCGTATGAGGTTGGTGAACACTGCTCTGGGTAAGAGCTACACGCCGTCACTCGAAGTCCAGCTCCTGGAGACAGAAAATGGTGTCCCTGCTGCTCAAGGTCCCAGTCTGAAGACCAGACCTCTCTGACCCCATTCAACATGACGCATTATGCAGTGTTTTCTTGAACACTTCACAAGCAGGCAGGCTAAACACTGTTCCAGAACACTGTAAGATGAGAAGTGTGCCCTCGGTAAAGCCAGCCCTGAACATTACTAGCATATGTGGCCAGGAACATGATACATAAGTAGCAGAGGAAAAACGACACTGAAAAACAAATATTTTTCAGTATAACCAGACACCAGGCCAAGCCATTAAATGCTGATATATTTTCAGTGACCTGGAAACAAAGCAATCACAGATCTCTAAACAATTTGTCGTCATGTCAGCACAAAGGCTCAGCAACAGTGCAGCCATAACAAATGCCCCCACATTCAACCATTTGTCATAATTGGAGTTCCTCTGCAAATTGGATCCATTGATTGGCTGCAGAGCGTAAAGGCTAAAACGTGATTGGTCCACAGCAGGTGACGGCATCGGGGGAACAAATGAAGTGTTAAAATGCTGTGTTGCACTGTTACTCCAGTGAACACTGATTAATAATCATCTGCACAATAATCAGACTGGTGGGGAAAGAGAGTGCCTGCTATTAGAGTAGAAAAATCAATGGCATTGGAAGAAGCCTGTAAAATAATGGGGTTTCTAGCCTCACCTTCTCTTTTCTAGAAGAGGGAGAGAGGGGCAGAGAGAGATGGACAGAGTAAGGGAGAGAAGGAGAAAGTGAGGGTGGGGCTCTAACATGACTGCCCCATCTTCACAAAACTGACAGAAAATTACTTTCCTTTTGAGGGAGAAGGAAAGGGGGAAAATGACCTCCGCTCTTCTGATAGCTGCGGCAGTTCAACAATAGCAGGGTCTCTGCACCAAGGCCGCCCCCTCGCTCGTCAGCCCTGCCAACATGCACGTCTATCCTTTTTCTTCTTCAAACCTTACAAAATGCTGTTTTGTTTTTTTTGTTTTACATTTGTCAGGTGGCAGGGATGATCCACAGCAGCGTGAAATGAAATAAAGCCAAACAGGTTTAGAGATGATCTAAGCGCATTCAGACAGACACGGCCCAGGCCAGTTCAGGGGAAGAGTGAGTGACAGCCATCAAGCAGTGTGGCCCGTTTAGGGAATTGCCATGAGAGAGAGGGAGACGGAGAGGGAGAGAGGGAGAGAGAGAGAGAGAAGGAGAGAGAGAGAGAGAGAGAGAGAGAAGGAGAGAGAGAGAAGGAGAGAGAGGGGGGGAGAGAGAGAGAGAGAGAGAGGGGGGGAGAGAGAGAGAGAAAGAGAAAGAGAGAGTGTGAGAGAGAGGGAGAGAAAGAGAGAGTGTGAGAGAGAGGGAGACAGAGAGGGAGAGAGAGAGCAAGAGAGAGAGAGAGAGAGAGAGAGTGTGAGAGAGAGAGAGAGCAAGAGAGAGAGAGAGAAAGAGAGAGTGTGAGAGAGAGAGGGAGACAGAGAGGGAGAGAGAGAGCAAGAGAGAGAGAGAGAGAGAGAGAGAGAGAGTGTGAGAGAGAGAGGGAGAGAGAGAGTGTGAGAGAGAGAGAAAGAGAGAGAGAGTGTGAGAGAGAGAGGGAGAGAGAGGGAGAGGGAGAGAGAGAGGGAGAGGGGGAGAGAGAGAGAGAGAGAGAGAGAGAGAGTGAGAGAGCGTGATTTGGCATGGTTGGGTGAGACAGTCCAGTGGCCCGTGAAAGCCTTCAGAAAGAGAGCAGCACTTGGATGGCATTTAAAGGCTCTGCAGAAAGCTCTCTGCCTCCTGTTGCTTTCATGTATACTGGAGGGTAAAGCATAAGAGAAAGAAGGAGAGAGTGAGAGAGAGAGAGAAACAGGAGAGAGAGAGGGAGAGGGGGAGAGAGTGAAGGAGAGAGGGTGAGTATAAGAGAGAGAGAGGGAGAGAGAGAGAGAGAGAGGGAGAGGGAGAGAGAGAGAGAAACAGGAGAGAGAGAGGGGGGGGGTGTGAGGACATGACTGTTCATTACGTATGCACGCAGTTACTGTATATCCCCTCTCCAACACTACCATTGCACATCTTGCCAACATCGAACCCTGTAAATAATATCCATATGCATCAACATGTTATGATAAATCATCATAGTTCAGTAAACAACATGATCTATCTAAGTTATTCATTGTGATCTGAATAACTTGCGTATATTTATTATCATCTTGGCAAAAAGTAAACAAGCAGTGTAAAACATTAAAATAAAAAACTAGTGAGAGCATTTGAATGATAAATTGTCATTAGTAATGGGTGAACCACTTTCAATAACATCCGAGATTGTATGTTTCCATTATTGTGACTCTGTGCGTGTGTGTGTGTGTGTGTGTGTCTAATTAGAAAATCGATAGTAACTCCAGAGTTGAGAAGAGTTCACGCCACAATGTCATTTCAACCTCCATAAAAGACAGTGAATCCTCGTAAAGAGTGATGCTGAGACTGCTGGTGTTTTCGTGCGGTCCAGTCCCGAGCACCAAGGCCAACGCTTTCAAACGCCTCCACCTCACCACCACGCGCTCAGGTTGTCGCGCGCAAACACGGGCCAGTTCCCAACAGAACGTACTCTGGATCCTAACCAACACAGCGCAGAGGGTTAAGACGAGGTCCCCGATCTCCGGGACTGGACAGATTTTCGAAGCGTGTCCTTCCATTGTTGCTGCGGCTCCTCCGCCACGGCAAAAGGGTGGGTGGAGGAAGGAAACACTGGCCAAGGGCGGAGAAATCCTTCGCCAGGCCGCTGTCTGCCCTTCCACTCACCCTTCTTCCTCTCCAATTAACCCACGTAGCAAGCAGCAGGGGCGCTGCCCCCTGCTAACGAGTGGCTCAACAGCATTGGCCAATCAGAGTCTGGAGGGCTGGCGTGGAGCCCCGTTTGGGGGTCTAGTGGAGGGGCCAGAGAGCAGGGCCCTTACTGCAAGGCAGCAACCGACGATTTTGTTTTGATGACCAAAAAATAAAGAAAGAAAATAAAGCTTAAGGTGAAGTGGAGACTGTCGGGAAGGAGCCATTAGTTCTGTGTGTGTGTGTGTGTGTGTGTGTGTGTGTGTTCTGTGAGAGAAAGAAATGACAGCTTTTTGAAAGGCTTCTGATAAAGTAACCTGGTGCTGTGAAATTTGATGCTTTTGAAAAGAACTTGTGTCAGTATGAGGAATTGTGTGTGTGTGTGTGTGTGTGTGTGTGTGTGTGTTCTCCTGGGGAGGTATTCAATCCAGCAGTGCTCTGCCAGGACCGACCCCTGCCTCTGGGCGTCTCATGAATAGCGAGTGGGCCACCCAGATCCCCATCTCACTCTGAGAACCCACACAGCAGTGCAGCCTGACCATCACACACACACACACACAATGTGGTTAGCATTATTGGGCAAAACATGCCCTACTCTGGATGTACGCTTTTCCAGCAAAAACATCCATACTGGTTAGGAACTGGAATTAGATGCAATTAGTAGCATGATCTTACGCTAACATTACTGGCAGATGTAGAAATCACTGGAAAAAAAAATACATGCAAAAAACGACTTATTACATTGAGCACCACTGAGTGTTCTGTTGACATGCTATATAGTGCAGACGTATTATTTGTGTTTAGTCTGGATATAATCATACTGGGACACATCACAGGAATTGAAGGAACAAACAGAGTCTTCAAGTGTCTCTCCTAGAGGTCAGACTAGACCGGACCTCAGGCCTGTTATCAAGCACCATGGCCATGTTCTCCCCTGTGTGCGTGTCTCCTACCTGTACGCATTTTTGTATGTGTGTGTGTGTGTGTGTGTGTATGAAGGTGGAGTGCAGAATGTATACAAGTGTATACATTCCAAGTGGCCTGCTAGGATACAGTCAGGTAGCACTTCACGGCATCATCCAGCAAAGAAACACGCACACATAGTCTCCTACTAGTTTGCGCCCTGCACCCCCACCAGCCGAGCAGCTGAGGGAGGCGGAGCAGCTGGTGGACGCCTCCTGCGAGCGCGAGGGTTCCATCTGAGCAGGCTCTGACACACAGGTCTCGGGAGACATCTGCAGATTACACAAGAGATTGGTGGGAAAAACAGTCCGTCCTGGAGTCACCGCGGTCCTTCCAGCGTCTTCCAGAGACAGAACAGAACCCTGCCGGCCCTCGGGCCTGGAAGCGGGCCCCATTCAAAGCCCAGCTAACGTGTCGCCCACAGGCCTGTCACCAGCCCCACGGGGCAAAGCCGCCAAAATCAGTTTCAACTACCAGAACACTGCAGGGCGTATTGCTTGCAGGCCCCTTCAGTAGCTTCTCTGCCAACCAAAACTCTCTTATATAGCCGCTGCAAATCTGTAAGACCCGCAAATGCTGCACATTCTCTAGCCACAGTGTGAAAAGCTGGCATGTAACGTGATGGAGCTGAAATAAGCTAATGAAACGCTGAAAGAAGTTCTGGCGGACTCAGAGAACTCCTTTTGCTTTTTTTTTTTTTTGCTACTTTCATATCGAGCTCACTACACACATCAAAAGCATGTGGTGGGGGTGGGGGGGACTAAGAAGTCAGAGGCATCTAATACTTTCCACCGTAATTCCAACCCTGAGTGGAGCCAAACCTGGCGAAGGTTATTAAAGCGATTTGACTGTGGCCCGGGTTTAAGACAGCCTTCACCTCGGGGAAAGGTTAGATGGAACTGTCACGTTTTATGATGGGACTTCAAAGCCTGGTGCAAACCTGAGTAATACGCCAGAGTGAAGCGTGCCGGGCGGAGAGATGGAGGCTCGGTCTTATCTTTCTCCTGCCACAACGCCCTGCCCGGGTAATCAAAGCACAGGCTCCCTGTTCTTACCGGGCCCTGGCCCAGCGGGACACGCGCGCGTGCAGCCACACGCTTGCCGGATCAACGGATGCGTCCACAGTGAGACGCCTAATCTGACGCGGCCCGTCTCGCTGCAGCTGCACGCGCGCACCCCGGCACGTAAAAGGAACGCAATCCTTCTCCTAAATTTCCCGGTTATTTTACGCTCTTTTCTTCTACTGAAGTCTGAGAGTCTCTCTTCTACTTTTACGGTCGTTGGGCTCTGGCACGACGCGCGCGGCCTCTCTTCAAACACGAGGCCATTTGCTTTCATTTGCCACGACAGGGACGTCCCCGGCCACGCCATTTACCCAAACAGGGCGCGCAATTAAAAGGGAATTCCAGGGACTGAATAAATGACACCTGCTTAAACTTCACAGGGGAGGAAACGGGTGAAAAAGTGAAGGAAACCACACCGCGCGTGAAACTCCAGACAATCTCCTACAGATTAAGGGCTTTAATTACGCTTCATTATGTTATTACAGGTTTTGACATTTTACTCGGAATTGTGGGCACAATCAGGTTTTACCAACGAAACAATGTTAGCACATGGATATTTTAACAGGTGGGAGTACTTTGCTAAGGCAATATTGGTTATATTTCTATGGATGAAAGGATACAGCTGCGGTTCGCAACAGGATTAAGGAATGCGGAGAGATTAGATCGCATTGTCTGCCAGTGTGAAGGATCCAGTCTTTCAGATAACTGATGCTGAAATGCTTCAGTCAAGCACTGATTGTTCACTGTACTACACAACAAAAGTGACCCGATTACAAGATTTTCTATATCAACATGCACACATTTGCATTCTCTGTTCTATAAAAAAAAAAAAAAAAAAAAGATTTATAACCAGTGTCATATCTGTCATTTGGGTTGTGGTTATTCTTTGGGTTATTGAAAATAACTAACGTAAGTCTCATGTATTATTATTGTTATTATTATTATTACTACTACTACTACTACTACTACTATTGTGTGATTTTTTACTTGGAAACATGAATGTTATTTGAACTGGTATTTACTGGTCTTTCAACACTGGGTTTGATTTTTTCATGTTGTTCTGTTTTCAGGAGTGAGTGCATCCAATTAATGACTGATTTCTTTCCCACATTCTGCCTGCCATAATATCTTTGTGTTAATTCCAATAAACTGAGAATCCCTGATGTCTGGAACAATTTTCATTAAAAAAACACAAGAACTAATCTTTGACTTCAGAGTTCTAATAAATGAAAAGATGATATCTTTGGTGCAAGTATTCCTGTAACTGCTATTAAAATTAAAATTAACGCCTGTGTACTCCAGAAAGGCAAACTGTGAAGTTTGCGGACGAGAGAAAAAAACCAAAAAACTGCCGCTGATCGTCATGGCACTGTCAAGAAGGGGGGAGAAAATGGAGAGAATTAAACAGCAAAGAAACTCAAATGAAGATTACACTTCGAGCAAATGTTTACTGACAGCCAACAGAATTTGTCTCGAGAAGAAACCTGTCAGACTATAATTTTCGAAATCCCGACACTGATGACTTTGGCCCTGACTGTGAAATTGAAAAAATAAACAGCTATGTTAGATAAGGCATTTACGCAGGGACTGGGAGGAATAGCAAGTGGTGTGACGTGCGCGGGCCGGGGAGCGTTCTAGGACGTGTTAGGTATGCGCTCAGTGCGTCCCCTGGCTGCCAAGAGCACTGTTCCTGCAGTTCACTTGGTGATCTTCCTTTGTGTTTGTGACCTTGTGTGTGTTGGCAACACTCTTTCTCCTCGAGGTTGTACGGCTAAGCAAACGCGTATGTTTCCATGAGCTCAGGTCCGATGTATTGAGCAGGGTAAATGGCACCACTCGCCTGCGTTTATTAGCACTGTGAGCAGCGGTCTACGCGCTCCTACGGGCATGTGTCGCAGCTAGTTATGCATACGGCGCAACACACGCACACAAACGCGGGCACACGCACAAATACATGCACACAAAGGGATAAAATTTACTATAGCATGGAGTTTTTCCACTCTCTGAAAGTGCCACCTATCAGAAACCTTAATTTATCATCACTGGGTGCTGTGATGAAAAACAGCACACAGCAGTAAATTGTACATTTGACTTTGAATAATTAAGATTAGTACATTAAATGTCACAGAGGATGAGACTGGAATGTTGAAGCCAAGTGTGGATGGTGGGGGTTGTAGCCAAGAGATAAGCTCCCCGATACTGGGAGAACTCGGACCAGTGCAACACGGCGGGACAGTGAACTTTCAGGACTATGGAGCCAGATATGGCAAGCGTTCCTCCCCCATCAAACATGTGCAGCCCTTCTTAGAAAGGCGGGAGGATAGAACAGGCCTTGCGTAGGTGGTGGAGTGAAAGAAAACTCCACTTAGCCTTGCCTTAGATCTAAAGCTCTCAGGTGCATTGTGGGAGATGTAGGCGGCACAGCACCCTTCGCCGTTACTGCCGCACTCAACTCATCACAACTCAGGTTTCCACTGTGTGGAGGAAGTTCAGAGTGCCTCGGTTTCCCGCGACACCCCGGCTGACTGAGGATTCTGAGCACAAACCTACCTCGTTAGCGCCCGCCATCTGAACGACCGGAGCCGCCATCTCTCGGATCAGAGCACGCCCTGCGCTCTGCTGAGGTGTGCCGCAGAGGCTACGGATGCCGCAGCAACTCGGAGGCACCTCGGGTCGTGATGAAAGCGAGTCGGGAGTGCGGCGCGCGCTCGGGTAACAGCACGGGCAGGGCTGTCGAAGCCAGACTCCCGATCGAGAGCTGTGAGCGCGCGCTCGGCTCGACGGTGCAGATACAGCATGACGGAATGCAGAGGGACGCAATGAATATTTATGAACGGCACCTTGTTAGAGCTCTCCCGCAAGACTGGCGATGAAAACATTCAAAGTAGAAATCTCGCCTACGCTGTGAGCAAAACACTGGCCGTTTTCTCTAGAAAGGGACCAAACCCCAGTGGCCGCGTCCGCGTGGCCGTGGCCGGGCGGACGAGCTGGGAAGCTCTGGGGGAATAAGTGGAGTGTTGTTTCGCGGGAGCTGCCGGACCCGCGGGCGCACGGCCACGGCTGGCTGACAAACGCGTGCTGTCTCCTCGACGGCCTCCTCCGCCCGAAATATTCAAGGGACGGACAAGAGAACCTATTTGGTCGGCATTTGCAAAACAAATCCAGACTTGCGCCAGGATGTAGGCATGAAGGCCAAACTCAATCAAAGCAAAAAAAAAAAAGAAAAAAAAAGAAAACACTGCCAACGTTGGAATCTGATGTGAATGCAATCGCCGTCCGTGGTCGTTTCATACGCCGTCGGGTGTGGAGCCTGAGCCGGGCTGTGCGCTCACGTCGGCCCATAAAGCCACCCGCTGTGTTCTTCCCACGCTGGCCACACAGAAGAGGCTTTGTGTTGTTTATGCAGAGTGGGCCAAGAGAAGCCGGCAGGCATCGAAGTCCCGCCGTGACCTTGAGCCTTGCCCTCCCCTGCCACAAAGCTGGCCGTTCAGCCTTACGGCCTACCGCTGCGCAAGCCGATGACGTCATAGCCGAGGCAGCTTCTGAAGAAGCTCATTGGTCGAAGAGCGGCGGCAGTGAGGGAAGGCGCAGGAGGTAGGCCACGCCGCCTATGGGGCAGACAGAGAGCAGTGTGTGTGCGCAGGCAGCTGGCCCTAGCCTGAGGGGCAGCCCGGAGAGAACAGCTACTGCATCACATGACAGCAGGTCTTTCTCTGTTCCCTTTCAACTACTCGAAGCACTTTGCAGATACGTTATTACCGGGGCAGACAAGCCGGCGCTCGGCGCTGCATAAGAAAGCGAATGAAAAACCAAGACAAAATACATCTTAAGGTGAACCGGAAGCGAGAGGCTGCGTTCCAAGGGGCAGCCAGGTGGAGTATCCTGGATCTTATCTCTGGTGAGAGATACCTCCATATCACATCTCCGCCGGGCCGTGGCAATCAGGATAAAAGCCGCGGGAGATGAACCCAAGCCAGCTCGGTGAGGCGTCAATATCGCCTCTCGTCTTTGCCCAATGCTCCCAGAAAAGCAGGAGAGGGGAGAACAGAACTCTATGATAAACAAGGATCGCTACCTGCAAAACAAACAAACAAACCAACCAAAACCACAGTGGCAGGATGCTGTATGAACAGCAAACTTGCCGAGTGACAGATGCAGAGAGTGAGAGAGAGCTGGAGCAGTGAGGTTTGTGACATCACTGGTAATGGCCTCGTTCACAACACGTTTTATTCTTCTGCCTGCAAGAAACATTCATCTAATCATCCATCAGGGGAATGAGCTGTGTGTGTGTGTGTATATGTGTGTGTATATATATGTAATATTATAGACAGGTGGATGGTTTGATGGTGAGGACCTGACAAAGTTGTCACCATGCTTATAAAGAGAAACACTCATCACAAGCTTTGCTCCTAGCCTGGAGCGTGCGCTGTGTTTCAATGTGACCGTACGATTGTGTACTTGTGTGCGCTCATGTATTTAAAAGACCTGGGATGCACCTGGGATACAGATCATAAATAATGGCATAAATGAATAAAGTGTGTGTGTGTGTGTGTGTGTGTGTGTGTGTATGTGTGGCAGCCAGGCAGAGAAGAACAAACAATACATGAATGCATGACAGAGATTTTGGATGACGAGTGCTTCTGACCTGGTCTTGCTGTCTTTCTCACTACACTGAGCCCAGTATTTATTGACTTGAGACACATACTGTAATTTGAGCTCGTGTGTGTGTGCGCGTGTGTGTTTGTTACTCTCTAAGGAAGGTATATCAGTCAGCGGGCCCTAATCCTGGGTCACCACTAACACGGTCCCTCTCACTAATGCTCGCTCCTTGCCTTCACAAATACACACGCGCGCACACACACACACACACAGCTTTGACAGAACACATCAGCGCAGCACTAATCCCTACTTAGGCCTGCCTAAACAGTCCACGCCGCAGGGGAGAAAACGCGGGGGCCAAACAGACCAGACTGCCAGCGACAAACACACACTTTACACACACACGCTCGTATACCTGTTTGGTTCCTTTTTTACTAGTCGGTATTGATTGTGTTTGATTAATCAAATCTGAGATGTTAAAGTTATTCCTTTTCAAATGGCAAAGTTTGACTAAACAAAAGTCAAACAAAGAAATCCCAGAACTTTGTCAATATGGGGACTGCAACACCAAAGAGGCACTCTGAGTCCTGATGTAGATGTGCTCAGGGAAATCTGTTCCACTGATATGCAGAAGCAGGAGTGTTTTTTGCAGCAGGCCTGGACAGACGTGTGGCTCCCACCCCACACCAGCACCCCAGTACACACACACACACACACACACACACACACACACACACACACACACACACACCTCTGTTTCATAAGCTACTATGCCTTGGGCTTGCTGTTTAAAACATGCGGAGGGCAACATGTTTATCCCTTAGACTAATGCTTGCAATCTTTTGTTCATTTCCATAAAGTGTTTTGTTTTTCCACTGCATCTTCGCCTTTCGCTCCCCCCCCACACACGCACACGCGTGCGTGCGGCACACAAAGCATCCTTTCTAAAGGCAAATACCAACTCTGCACACAAGCGCAGAATGCCTGTTAGAAGGGAAGCCCCAGCTCTACCCCTCAACACCGCTCCACCCACCCCCGGCACCACCCCCGCGCCTCTCTGAGGTGCCCCATCTGTGGGCCTCCATGCTTTTCCTTTGTTCCGTAGGTGATCCTCTGTCTCAACACCTGGAGACCAGTCGGATTAACACCACTCTCTCTTTATCCTCCTTCTCTCACTCACTCTCACACACACACACACACACACACACACACACACACACACACACAGATGCCCCCCCCCCCCCACTTCATCCCACATGTTTAGTGCTGCATATGAGTGGGTTCGGGTGCGTCGGTATCAACAAACCGGCCGCATTTATCGTATATTAGGCTGCCGCTTCGTCCTACGTGTCCGTTCGCACGTCGTGTCAATCCGCTCCTGCCAGTCAAGGCTGCTCAGTAACCACGGGGCAGGACCCCGGTGATTGACGGCCGGTCAGATAAGGCAGGGGGAGTACACAAGGCCATGGCCGCTTCCCGCGGACAGAACTCCCCCACACACACACACACGCTCACGGCAGGATGACGTGGCATGAGCTGCTGCCTTTCCAGCTCGGCTGCCGTCCTGCTGAGCGCACTGCCGGTCCCGCTGCCTTTTGCTCTGTGCGTGTGCGCTGAACGGCAGCGAAGCGGAGTGCGAGCGAACTGGGCATCCGGGTCCGACGCCAGCTCGGCTAGCCGGGCCTCGGCTCCGGCCGTGGCTGAGGGAGACGCGGACCGGCCTCGCTCGACACGCGCGGTCTGCTCCGCAACACAGGCGAGGGCTGGACGGGTCCGGGACATTCGAACAACGGCTGCCGCGCCCGATGAAAACGCGGCTCCTCCTCCCGTCGTCATGCCGCCCAATTAGCCATGGCTAGCGCTCTCAATAACAGCTTTAATTGTTATTAGCCTAACACGAGGGGACTCATCTAAATGTGAATCTGACAAGCACGCAGGACAGGAGAAGGGGAGATACACCTACAGGCTAATTAGCTCTGATTCATCAGTCGACAGGACTGCAGCGCATAATTGATTTCTGAACTAATAATCAGGCTCCAGATGAGACCACCACTTCGAATTCTGTTTTAGACACACAGAACTGTCCCTCTTTTTCACTGATGAAAAGTCACTCATCCCCAATGACTGCAAACTTTTATAAGGCCATCCAAGCTACATAGACCTTCCTAAACGTCAGGTATTTATTTATAAACAACGACAGAGACGGGTGGTAAACTTTGCGGTGAAGTACACAAGGTATACCTGTATGCAAGGTGCCTATATGTTTCTGTGTGTGTGTGTTTGTATTCTCTGCCTCATATCCACCTCTACCTCTCCTACTCCTACAGAGTCAAAACTCATCCCTCCCTCTCCCTCTCTCTCTCCCCCTCTGAGTGGCAGTAACAGCACAGCCCCACACAGCAGGTGGGCTGGGATTGATCAAAGGGCCCGCCTCCCACCTGCGGTTCCTCGCTGCCTGCTGTTATTTACCGAGGGGATTGATCTTTCCTGATCTCGCGCCTTAAAATCGGCTCGTCTGAATATCGCCGCCCCCGCCCCGCGACCTAATTTCAGAGAGCTCCAGGGAAGAGCGCTCCCCCCTCCAAATCGTCACGCCAAAGAATTTCACACCAATCTGCTAGTTAGCATAAAAAATATATATATTTAAAAACGCATCAACAAAGTGTTTGCTTTATAAATAGCTGCTGCATTAACAGACAGCCCCGGTTTACTGGTGAGATTTCAGTCGTGATCGCCCGGACGTCTTTCATTCCAGGCCTGCGCTTTGATTCCGAGGCTATCGTTCTTCTGCACGCCCCGTCAAAGCCCGCGTGTCGGATCAGCTTAGCGGGCCTGTGTGTCCTGTGCGCGGTGCATTTCTGCCCCAGACAGGAAGGCCCAAAGACAAGAAATGAAAAACACATTCCTTCAAGTAGATAGGGAGGCAGCATCTTTATGATGGGATCTAATATATGGCACCATGTGCCATTAAAAACCCATTAACCAGCTTTAGATTCACGCCGCTGTGTTCATCCATCAAAGGGACCGGCGCAATATTCTGAGACTGATGTGCGGGGTTTTTCAGTGGAGGGAAATCTCGTTCTGTGGAAATCTCCTGCTTTAAGACCCCCCCCCCCCAATTTTACTTTAATAGGTTTCAGAGATCAAGTAATAGTACGCTGAGCGTTAGTCTCGTTTTAGCGGCGAAAGAAAAAAAAAAAACAAAAAACAAAAAAACAAACCAGCATTTGTCATAATCTCGTTCCCTTGTCTAGCTGGAGCAGAGAGCAAGGGCTGAAAAAAAAGAAGGGAAAGAGGAAATGACAGACAGTGGTAAAGAAAAACAAAACAAAAAACGAGGATGTTAAAAAAAAAAAAAGGAAAAAAGAGTGAAAACATTCAGTGGGCCTATATTGCCTGAATTGGCTTTCGTCCTGTGATAAGTACCTATGACTAAAGCACCCTTCTGCAGTACACTCAGCAATGCCGCCAGTCACTTGACTGACAGCTCCTATAGAGTCTCAGCTCGTTTCCATTTGTTCTGAATGTGAGATGAGAGCGAGAGAGAGCAGGAGGAAGGGTTTGTGTGTGGTGCAGGTGTGAGGGAACACGCGGAGAGATCTCCAGGCTTCAAAACAGCTCCTGCGACGTAGCAGGGGAGGCGTAGAGGGAGCCTGTGAATCACAGCCGACGCGCAGCCTCCACACACACCAAATATGCCATTTCTGCACACTGATTAAAAACAAGTGCCTTTACCAGCGTACAAATCAGGCTTGGATTTGTTATGTTTTCCCTAACTGACTGTTGACTACTGATGCGTTCTTCGTCAGCCTGGACGTATGAGAATAGTGCAGTGACAGCGATGCCTCTAGTGGTGTGTCTGTGTAACTGCAGCCAGTGTGGCCCTGCTGAGTTTGCACTGGAGCGAAACTCGACAGAATCAGCCATCCCTCGCTCCCTCTATGCCCTTTTCTCTCTGTGGACAACCTTTCAATGTAGCGCAGTAATCTTTTTTTAAAAACTGTAAACTGATAAAGTATATTACTTACTCTGTATCTGTTACAAGTCAAACCAAAAGGTCCAATATCTATCTCTTCATAAACACATCGTACAACGACCTAATATTGAACTTCTGGTCTGTGGCGTGCCCTCTTCCTCCTCTTCATCACCTTCTCCTCTTCCTCAGCCGTGTGAATAAGCCGCTTAAGCAGGGAAGGGGGCTGAGCACGGCCGCCTGGGCTGCCGCTCCCTCTGTATGAATATTAAGCGTGTGTGAGGGATTTGTGTCTGGGGTTTGAAATTGGAAATCTCAAGTCTGACTAATCAGCTTTGGACCCGTTATTCAGCATGGCGGGGGGGAGAGAGAGAGAGAGAGAGAGAGAGAGAGAGAGAGAGAGAGAGAGAGAGAGCATGTGGCAGAGAAACTTTTTTTCCACGGCACCTCATGTTCATCAGTGTTGTGCAAAGGTCTGACCTCTGTTAAATCCTGCCCCCACTTCCACTGGAGCTCTCGGGGGCTGGAAAACACGGCATAGCGCACCAGCTGTGAAAGCCATGCACTGACCACAGGTGACTGGGGCAGTATTTTATTATTATTCAATCAAATGCATTCTCATTATGTTTGACCTCTACAGGCGTGAGCATGCAAAGATAACTGACGGACAGAGAGGGAGAGAGGGAGAGAGAGAGAGAGAGAGAGAGAGAGAGAGAGAGAGAGAAAC
The DNA here is from genome assembly GCF_041902795.1 of Electrophorus electricus. Taxonomy (NCBI): domain Eukaryota; kingdom Metazoa; phylum Chordata; class Actinopteri; order Gymnotiformes; family Gymnotidae; genus Electrophorus; species Electrophorus electricus. Next base: position 10,686,132 of record NC_137510.1, on the reverse strand, counting down.
AGGCAAAGAGAGAGAGCATGTAAAAATGCGCCTTTCTGACCTGAAATTTAAGTAATAGCAATTACTACCCAAACCCAAAGCCTTGGGGACACATTAGTTTTAATGTCACACCTATTTTATTACACACGCGGGCTGGAAGATGAATTTTAAGCATTTCCAAATTTTAAAACTCTCAGTACTATAATACCAGTCATGTATGAGGTCAATTGATGTAACAGCTTGTACGAAATACAAGAGAGATATAAAAGCATACATGACATAAACACATGCATGCACACACACGGGGATGCCTGCATACTGTCTCGTTAACTGCAGTCATGAACATCATACGAGGCTCCAGCCTTCCTCTTCACGGCTCTCTCGGTCCGTGCTGCATTTCCAACTGCTCTTCCTTATTATGTATTTATTATCTGCTGAGCCTGGACACTGGGCAGAACTGGAGCGTGAGAGAGCCCTGCAGAGGAGTGAGCGCGCAAAACCGCTACAGGACAGCAAAACAAGCCAAAAAAAAGACCAGTGGTCACAAGTTACTAAACAAAAGGCTTTATTATGGATATACCCTTCAATTGCTACGTCCTGCTTTTTCACAGCCACACGCGTGCGCGCGCGCACACACACACACACGTATTCCTCGAACTACTCAAAGATGGCACCGGGCTGCCTGAACACATGGCACAGGCCACAAGACACGTAAGCAGGTGTTGAGAAAGTCCCCGTCACCTGACCCTTCTCAGCCAGCCCACCAGAGCCAGTGTGTGTTTTTGCTCGGTGCTGTCTCAGGACGCTGCCATCCACACAGGCACAGGAAGCAGAACCAAGCGCCCCCACCATCATTCCACGTGACCACTGACTGCGCTCCAGGCCCAGCAGGGATTCGCTCCACTCCGGGCTGCCACCGATTCCTGCATGTCTGACTCTGTTTCGATTTCTCTCTCTGCCTTTCTGCTGTTACACTAACAATCAGACCCTCAGAATTGTGTGTGTGTGTGTGTGTGTGTGTGTTCGTGCACAAGTGTGAAAGAGTGAAAGAAGCAACTGCCAGTGGTGTCAGACTGTGTTCTGAGAACAAGCTGTCTCCTGCCTTAGAAAGCAGACACCATAAACAAGGACGGAAAGGTAAAATAGTTGCCTTTGGGGGGGGAATACAGATCTGCACGTTGTTTGAGCCAATCAGCGAATCAATTCCATAAAGGTGATTTTGCAAGCGCTTCAAAAAGCCTCTTCACCACACTGCTCTTAGAGAAGGCACTCAGCATCAGGCAGCAGGCGCGTCTTCCTCTCTGTAGGTGACATCAGAGGTCCATTAAGGCCAGCCGGCGGGAGTAGGGGAAGCCATCGCTCCGACGATGCTAACACAATATTTGACTAGCGATCAGACATCAATCCACCCAGTGGAAGTCTGGACCTCTGAATTTTTATGAGGCTTTCTGGTGAAATCCCAGAGTGCTGCGTGTTGGCCGGTGACCTCTCCCGTCTCTGCGGGCCTGTTACTGACGCAGCTGCCAGCCCCGCTGGAGCCTGTCGGACCTCTCCGATCTAATGGACACGAGGGTGAGCTGGCAACGGGACCGGCTCGGAGCTTTATCTGGACGCCCATCTGGGCTCTGTCTCTGCTTTCGTATACGTTCTTTAACTGACTAACTGGATTAATTGACGACCGTGAGACGCGAGTCCGTTCGGACCGTGTAAACAAATCCCAAATGCTCAAATAAGTCCTCTTATTGTCCAAGGCCCGGGAAGCCAGCTGCGATTCCGAAGCCCGCGGTGACTTCATCCGTGTCGCCTTCCTTTAATCAGCAGAGGGATATGTTATTTCTCGCTCGCGCGTGTGGATGAGCTGGCACCCATTGAGCACGTTACAATGGCATCTTCCGCTGATCCGATTTGCGGCCCACTGTTTGGCCGGAACGAGGGATCCGAGTAACAATAGCAGGAAATGGCATGAAAGGCGTGCGCGGTTCAGGGCCCTGGAAACGGCCGGCTAATGGGATTGTGTGCGGGAGCGGTGCGTGTGCAGGGGCACGTTAATTAAAGCCCAGCTGCACGAGCCTGGCAGTTCCGAGCCGACCAGGCTTCTGCTGCGCGAATCCATACTCATACCATTACAGCACGTTATACAAAAAAAAAACCAAAAACGTCATCCTATACATATGGAAGACGCATACGAGTGATTCACTTTGGATTTGACTGAATAAGAGAATCGGGTTCCATGTGGTTTAGAGCATTTCCTCGTGACACGGTAAGACCAATCACTCGCTCGGATTCTATTTACCCTTGAAACTCAAGCGGCGGCTAGTTGCTCGCAGCGGACCTCGACGTCCTGTTACTTCTCCAGGCTCGTTAAAGGCAGCAGGCGGCTGCTACGAACGCGTGTTCCCGCACAGGCAGGGAGGCACAGCGAAGGTCCCCGACCTGCTGGCCTGTCCGCACCTCGTCAGCGCTGCGTGGCGCTGGCAGCTGACACGCAGGGAGGTGAGGGTGCGGTCAGTGGGCACGTAGAGAGGAGAGACAGAGAGGGGAAAGAGGGGAGCGCGGGCATACGGACGCGCGATTGGTCGAAAAGGCGCACGCGACCGCCGTGTCGGGCCTTGTTTTTGCCTCTGTCTCTCTTCGTCTTCTTCGGTTTCAATTCAATTCGAGGTGCTTTATTGGTGTGGCAAATGAAGATGTGTATTGCCAAAGGCTAGTTTACAGGGAGTACTAAAGAGTAACAAAACGGCGCACTAAACGCTGTGGAGTCTGAAGAAAGCGGAGCGTCCCTCCGGCTCTCTCACAAAGCCCCGCCGGCTTACCGTGACACGGGCAGACGTATGCCAGGGGTGAGGATGTCTCCGAGTGAAACAAGGGAGAGACAGAAAAGAAGGAGGGATGGTGAGAGAGGTAAAAAGGAGGGAGAGAGCAGACAGAGAGCAGACAGACGGAGAGGTAAGCAGACAGGCTCTGCCCTATTCCATCACCTGCTTTTCCGACGGCATTTATCCAGCCTGGACTTATGGGAGGGGCTGGGGGTCTGTTGGCTGAGGCGTCTGTGATTAAGTTAGGGAATTGGGTTATCCATCATTTGGAAATGGTTTACTAGATCTCGTACGTACAGTAGCTGAGGAAAACAGAAATACCCAGCAGTGACCCAGAAACAGCCATTCCACTCATATAACACACACACAAACATTTTAGCATTAACATTGGATTTACATTTGGCCTCACATTAACAGTGTTTATATAGCTCTGACCCTGTGGTTAATAAATCAATGGGCAAATATGTGTGTGTGTGTGTGTGTGTGTGTGTGTGTGTGTGGCCACTGCCACCATGGCAACACTGCAGAGTGCAGGCAGGGATTAAGTGTGTGTGTGCAGGTCTGATTGCTGGGGGTAGGTTCCGCTGTAGAACAGATGCACACTGAGGGCCTGGTCAGCCTCATATTTGACGCATATTCATGTGGCAGAAACACAGAAGGATGTTGGCATGTGGGACAGTTTTGGCCAGCACACCTCTCTCTCTCTCTCTCTCTCTCTCTCTCTCTAGTCTTCATTTCATCTTCATTTAGGCAAGTTACAAAGGACACATCTCCTATTAAGGTCTTGTGTGTGTGTGTGTGTGTGTGTGTGTGTGTGTGTATTGCCTCTACTTCCAGCCTGTTTTCCCTTCCTAAAAGAACATAAAGGGACAAACGGAGGAGAAATTTCCAAACGTCTTGTCAATTTCCCAGAGGGCCTTGCTCCAAAACAGGGTGGAAAAAAAAGAAAAAGAAAACAGACACAGCAGATAATTCACTGGCTTTTGCCTCCCAGATACTACGTACTACCAGCACATAACAGTGCAGATAAGACCCCCCACCGTCCTGGAATCTCATGGCCCAAATGTGCGTGTGTTTTTACCGTGTTTACTATAAACAATGCTAAGCCAACTCCCAGTTACCTGCTGTATCGATGCACTGGTTATCTTATTCCACAACAGTGGCTCATATCGATGGCCTTTCTGAGCCAAAATGGGTCCCAGCTTAACCGATGTCTCCTCGACTGCTCTGAGGTCGACTGCTCTCACGCCACGCACGGGGAAAGGTCTGGAAGCAAGAGCCTCCACCTCGCTCGGCAGGGGGAATAAAGTGGTCCGAGAGATCTCCACGAGGCCCGGAGAGACAAAGCACGTGATGGAGAGAGCGAGCGAGGGGAGCGGGAGACGGGGACGCGACATATGCTCAGATGGAGGGAGCCATTTGCTCCTGATGTGAGGGGTTGAAATGAGTGTGATCTACACAAATGTCATTAAGACCATGCGAGTGTTGCCGCGTGGCGTATATATATAGCACTATATGAGTTTTCCTACTCCCAGGGGTCTGATGAGAACGAAGATTATACATGTGCACTCCATAAGCATACACATCTCCAAGTGCTCGTCTATTTACAAACGAATTATTAACAAATGCTATTAAAGAGAAAGTGCTCCAGATGCGCTCGGGTTTAATGATGCCATAATTGAATTGAGAAGAAAATAATAATAAGATCACTATTGCGATTAACTTTTAATTCGGAGATAATTAAAGAATGAGAACAGCGCTAATGCAGGAAGTCTGTGGCCATTTCTCGCCGGAATGACTCTCTTCGGCACCGACGCGACGACCCGATGCGCGAGCGAGGAGGGGACAAATGCTTAGAAAAGCTACCGGAGGAAGAGTAGCGCCGTGGTGCGGTGAGAAGAGGATCGCGGAGGGCAGAGGTGAGCCGAGGGGTGTGGAACGCGGACCGCCGGCACCCGCGCTGCGGACGCTTGCGTCGCCGGGCCCCGTCTCCGTCTCGCTTACTGTGTGCGGCGATAAGAAAAACAACAGCAAGCGGCTTCTCCCGCGGGTGAAAGGGACGAGCTTTTTAACCCCAGCCGGAAAGGCGCTCGCTGGTTCCTAATCCAATTTCGGCACCATGCAAAGTCAGGAGCAAGCGGATTTGGAAGAAAGACGGCGAGAGCGGGGCGCGGGGGAGGAAGAGAGAAAACCCCCCTCACAGTATGTCTCTGCAGGGCAGGGTCTTTGAGCAGCTCCCACTGGCCTGGGTCTCTGAAGTGAGAGTGTATTCTCTCTCTCGTGTCTAAGAGTAGCTTAGAGAATATAACCTTAATGGGAGCAGCCGTCAGTCAAGCTACAGTGCATCAGAGAGGTGACGGTTTGCTTCACGCTACTCCGGATCTCATTCTCCATGACACCTGTCAGGCCAGTGCTCACCGAGCACACTGCATTGTGCACCCTTGGCCCCAGGGGTCCTGTGCGTGCTCAGGTCTGCCCCGTCGGCAGCCTGTCAAAAAAAAACAAAAAAAAACAAAAAAAAAAGGTCATCTACCAGTTCTCTCTCAGTAGACTGACAAAAATAAATAAATCCGATTCACTGACCTCCTGCTGAAGAATTGATGCTAGGAAAAAGCACGTAGCCAATTAGAGTTAGAATTTGCTCATGGATAAATAACTAACCCCAAGCAACAATAAGGCAAAGGCTGAGGTCAACCGCCCTCGAAGAGGATACTAAGGCTCCCTCTGCACCCAGCCACAAACACGGAGGCTATGCCCTTAAGAAGGCCAGCCTGTGTGTCAGACTGTGGACAGCGTCACAGCGCCGCATCTGGTCACCAGGAGTCGTCAGCTCCAGCGCCGTAATGACCTCCTGACCGGGACACGCTGCAGGACTTTCCTTACAGTCAGGGACATACTTGGACAGCTGTGGACTGTCAGGCAGGCTGGATGTTGCACTTGGGGGCTGGAGATTTTCTATACAGTCTGAGGTTAATGAGGCTGGATACATTTTTGCAAAGCGAAACGAAGATGTATTGATTTTATAGCCATGGGCCATTCTGTGGGACTAAGATGAAGATAAAAATGCACATACACACACACACACACACACACACACACACACACACACACACACATATATATAGCATATGTAGTTTAAGAGTTGAGAAAATATGACCTCAGAGAGGTTGAGTGAATCTTTAAGTCACTAACCTGCTAGTGAACGTCACCTGAGCCAACATCTACATACTCTCCCTTCAATTTAGTCACGACTTGTTTACAATGCTCTTCGATGCATACCTAAAAAAAAAAAAAAATAACCAAGCCACCACACCACTTCACGAGTTGATCAATAAGATGCCTGAACAACCTCGAGCCTGCCTTGTGCAAAACCTTTTATATCATCCCCGCGATTATTTGTGAGAAGGTGCATGGCATTTCGACCCATCTCATTAGTTTCTTCAGTCTCCCGTGCGCCACTCGGGTCACATGCTAGGCGGCAGACAGCGTCTTTCATGCAAAGCCCCACTGCTGGAAGATTGGAAATGGCTCATCTGTGCTTCAGAAGGGGGGGGGGCAGAACAGGAGTCAGGCCAGTCACACGAAGCAGGTCCGCTCGACTAATTGGGCACCAAGGCGGGTTTTTGCGACGCGCGTGCTTGGCTACGGGTGACGGTGTACAGAGGTGACGGGGCAGGGAGGAGACATGGTACAGGGCATTTCTAATGCGAGCACTTATCCGGTCCGAGCGGGGTAAACTCGGGCTAGCGGAACAAGAGGCCAGACCGATGAAGCAATGGTAGCTGAATCTTGGAACGTGTCAGTTGGGACTGTGACCAAACAAGGACGAGATCTGGGAAGGATATTTCTCTACAGAATTCCACGGACAGCTTAACGCTTAACTTATCTACAGACCATCACTCTTTTAAAGTTTTTGGGATTTCTTGTGAAGACTTGGTGTACTTCACCACATCTGGCGGAAGAAACGCATGACAGACCGGAATCGAGAGACTGCTCCATCAGCTTCCTGTTTCAGCACCTTCACACAGGAAGTCCTTCCCGCCATGTTATCCCAATGCGATAAAAATGACTTCCTATGGTGTGTAAAGTACAAGCATAAAGCCTTCAAAGTGCGCTCTGTTTATTTTCCCACTGCTCCAGGAAAGCCCACACTTCTCAAGTTTTGACGCTAAACTTGGCAAAAGTTCCACAAAGCTGTTTATTATGAACAGTCAACATTCACTTGTGGGCTCGAGGATTTTATAGTAGGAGTCTGACACCATGAAATTTCCATTAGCTTTGATTTAGAAAGCAAAAGGTTGTTTGTTTTGATTCACTGAGGGAGCTGGGTCCTGCTTGATTGAGGCAATGAATGACTGTCTGGAATCTGAATGCATTTCAAAGTGCATTATGGCATTTATGTAGATTGCCGGCCTCGGAGCTAAACAAAAAATGAAAGCCGGCGATTAATTTCAAAGCCACAATGACAAATATTACAACAGATTTCACGACGCCGTCCTCCTAAGTGATATGCAAAGCAGAAAAGTCCTAAACAAAAACTGGTTGGTTGATGCAATATTGTTTGCATTTTCTCCAGATTTTGCAAAGACGAGCTGCCCTCCGGTCACATCCCCTTAGTTCTCAAACACATACATGTGCAAATTATGCAGCAGCAGGGCAATCTCTCACACAGACTGCGGCCGGGAGGTCCGTCCGTTCCGAAGCCTCCGCAGGCCGTTATTAAGACACGCTGCAGAGCTACCGCGTTCGCCAGCAAAGAGCCCGAGCCGCGGGAGCGCTCGCTCCGCTCCGATGCCGTGGACGCATACAGTTCTGAGTGCGTCACGAAACGCAAGCCGCTTAGCACACGCAGAAAAAAAAAAAGTAAAACTAAAAACATGAGCGGAGACATCAGCGGCTAATCGACATAGTGGCGGCAGTTTCTGAGTCTTTCGAGCCATCCGACCCAATTACACGAGCGTGAACGCGAGGTGACGATGGCGGTGCTTCAACACGACACACCTCCAAACCTCTAAGAGGCGTTTTCGCAGAATCCCAGGCAAAACGGAGGAGGTCTTGCGCGAGAGCCGACGGCGCCCTCGCGAGGTAACGCGCACGCACCCCCCCCCCCCCCCGTCGCTTTTACTCGCCACAAAAGATCCGCTCCGCGTGGGTCGCTATAAATAGAGCTCGCGGGCGCGAGGCGAGAACGAGACGGTGATTGGGAGTTCAGCGGCGAAGACGGAGGCAGCCGCTCATCACGCGCTCGAGAGCGGCAGCCGACATGCCCAGCCGGGCATGAGATAATGACGCGTTCCTCTCGTTCAGCCTCTAGAAATTAGGAGGAGAACACAGTGCAGAAAAAAAAGGCTCTTTCTGCGCTAATCACGGCATCGTTCGTTTTTGGTGTCCTCCATATTTATCCTGCTCTTGGCCCTCCCGCCCAGTGGCATAAATGTGGAACATTTATGGAGCTCTGCACAAAGATTACCCAAACAAAGATTTACTTGAATGTGGATGAAGGAAGAAAAAAAATAGTAAAGAAATCCCCAATGTGTCATATTCGAGTAAACTTTACTGATTTTATTTCAACCGCTCCAGCAACCGCAAGAGAGGACTGCAATACACAGCAACGCCGAACCCGCATGTACGCAAATGTGTTAAAACCATGTCCAGCAGTGTGAAATCCATCACTTCCTCATAACCCCACGGCTAACCTGTTGTGGGGCGGTAGTTTCTGCCACAGCAGTACCCCCGTGGAGGCCTGCCCATCGACCGCTGGCCTCTTCAAGCTGCTGGAGATATCGGCACTCGGATTAAGCAGCTTATTGAATGGCTGCACAGCGCTGTCATGTGACCAGTGAGGTCATCCCACAGGAAGAGGCCGTCGCGGGAGACGGGCAGCTGCTGGGGACCACAGCGCACCGTCTCAAGAAACCCTCCCTCGAAAGGTCAGGAGCATCCACCCCCATCCCCAAGTGGCAGCCGTCAATCACTGGCTCAGCACTGTTACCACAATGAGGTGATTATCAGCTGTTTTAACGAGTGCACTGAGAGTTGTTAAGGCTTTGGAGAGCAACACTATCCTTTCATGACTCCATTACCGCCACTGCCGGCGAATGTGCCCTGACCTTCAAGTGGCAGTGTGACGAGACACCGTGGGTCTCAGACACCGTGGAGCACGCAGGTCCAACTTTACTATCGGTTTACGGCAGCCGGCGCGTGCATGTGATGATTAAAGGCAATCTGATAGAAAAGTTGAAACTCCGAGGCAAAATGGCAGCACCGTGCTGAGGGATGTTCACAGTGATGACGGCTGTTTTAGCCGGAAAACTGCAAAAATCCAGGCTGAAATTACACAGGAGTGTAGCTTTCAGCTTTTACTACTGCCATCTGCAGCAATGGTTTTCTTATTTTCCTGCACCAAGCAAACCGAGAATCCAACCCCCCCCCCCCCAAATCAGTATTGTCCCTAAAATTGGGCATTGTTCACAGATGACCGTGTTCTACCCCAACAAAATAGATGAATGTGTCAGCAGGCTGTACTGACACAGTGAGAGGACAATCCCGGACATTAAAGCAAGCTGGTGGTTATTACATTTTCATGCGCTGGAAATTATCGCTGATTTATCTTGGATGCAAAGCCTGCCGGTGGGAGCCGCGGGTGAAGCGTGGTTACTGTATTTGCTTGGGCTTCGCTGATCCACAGAGAGGCATTGCTATTTTCGAACGCGCGATGAGCCTAAATCGGGACGCTAACACAAGCAGTCGGCGCTGTGCTAGCCTTCGCCATTAAACAGCCTGGAACAGCTGTGCGCGCAGGCTGGGCAGAGGTAAAGAAACTCGAGTTCCAGCTTCATGGACTGATCCTTGGTTTAAACCCACTCCTCCTGTGTCACTGCTCAACTAATTCGACAAAATGCTACTATCGCATCCGAACGTCTGACTATTTGTTTTCCACAGCAAAAACAAACAAAAAAAAGGATCAACACGGCATGGATAGTGTCGATATCGCCCCTACCTGTCTTCTGAGGGAGGGCGCCCGTTGTGGGGCTTGCTGACTTGGGCGTAGAGGGTCTCCAGGGGCTGGTCCGTGGGGCTGCCGGGCTGGTTCAGGCTCTGGCTGCTGTCCATGGAGGAGTCCAGCGAGCCGATGCCCGCGTAGGTGTGCTCCTCGTCTGAGCTGAACGTGCGGTTGATGTCCTGGATCTCGGCGTAGTCCCGCTCCCTGGCCTGCCGCTCACGAAGCTCCCTGGTCTTGGCCTGGATCCTGCAAAAGCACACACAGGTCACGAGAGCTTGTGTAGCTTGCAACTTGCTGAACCTGAGCGGCGACAGGTAATCCCAGAGCGCTCCGAAACTGCCGACGCTCTAGAGGGAACACGCGGAGCATTAAACCGGATTAAGGACGAGCCGACTGGTCGAGCTAATGTTTTCCTGGATTCATATTTCATTTTGTCCACTATCCCATCAAAACAGCACGCGAACAAGCGATGTGGGACGTGTGTGAAGCCATGAAATATGAACTGCTGTTAATGAAGCGGTTTTAGTAAAGTACTTCAGGCATGCGATGAGTGGGTTTATGGTGACGGAAGGCTCCCTGCTGTACTGGCGTTTGCCCGAGTTAAGAACACCTGCTGGGTTTACAGGCAGCTCACACACCTCCCCGTCCTGCCTGTGTTTACCCTGGAGCTCTGCCCCGTCCGGCTGCCCCTCGTACGGAAACCACGATGCGGATCTCCGATGGAGACAGAGGCTTCGCACGTCTCCCGCCGAGCAACCCGCAGCTGGAATGCGGGACAGGGCTGTTTGGGTGACCTCATGCTGGGTTGCCAAAACGGGTTATCTTCCGGAGTTATCCCCCCTCCCCCGGGTCTCTTCCTGGACGGCAGGAAGAGCGAGGCCTCTCCTGTCCTCCTGTTACTGGCTCCCTCGCTCCCTCTCCGCTTTTCAGCAGGTCAGTTGAGGGACGATGAGTGAATGAGGGTCTTTATTTTGCCTCCAAAGGTGCGTGCGCGTCTGCGCGCGCCAGGGAGAGGGGGTCTCGCGCTATGGCCGTGCCGCGAGTGCCGGCGTGGACGACGGGGGGCTGCCTCCCGCGGAGTGACCCCTGCCACCCATGTCCGCGCGCCTTATTAGAACCAAATGGGCTCCGATACTTTTGCTGGCTCCTCCAGCCCGGGAACAGCCAGCCACTCGGCCCCTCAAACAAACCCTGCCCTACTGGGAGCGCCTCGCATCGCCGCCACCCTGGGGTGCGGCTGACTTCTGACCTCTGCCGGCTGTCCGTCAAAGGTTTGACTGAAAGCTCTATGCTGGGGGCGAAGGCCCTGACGCTGGGGTCCCCCCCCGAAAAAAAAGACATTTGCACACATTCTCATAAACGCGATCTAATTTCCCAAACACGCACGTGATGGCAAAACGCGATCACGGCAGACGCTACAGCTTCATTACGCTCCATCTGCGTCACATGCGGCCCGTGGCCGAGCCGCAATAAAAAGCAAAAGCGGGAAAGCGACGGCCGTGTTGTCCTGACCCTTCTGACCCTGCACGGGCGAGCCGTTCTCTGTTCTCTCGCGGGCCTTGAGGTTTCTGAAGACATCTCCTCTGTGAACCTCAGCGCCGCTAAACCTGCGCGGCGATGTGGAGGAGAGACGGTGCCGAATGCGCCTGCTGTCTGCTCGGGAGGCTGGGAGAACCCTACTGTGTGTTATGACAGCTTTTACAGAAAGCCGATAGCGACACAATGCCTCTGGCGTATGTAATGACCAAATCGAATCGGCGAGGGCAGTGCGTATGTTTGAAAGAGATAATGTCCAGTGTGAGAGATGGGGCTAGGACTGACCTGGCTCTCAGTCTCTCAAACACACACACACACACACACACACACACACACACACACACACGCACACGCACACGCACTTAGCCCTCAGCCAGTGGGATCACAAGTAGCTGGATCCGGCGCACGAGCCGAACAGTGGTAACTACATTGGCTGATCTCTGTACTTGTGTGTGCTGTGTACATGACCGAGGACAGAGAGAGCCTAAGATAGAGGCAGACTGTGCTCCACGCTCCCATTACTGCAGCCCTGCTTGTATTCTGGAGGGGTGTGTGTGTGTGTGTGTGTGTGTGTGTGTGTGTGTGTGTGTGTGTGTGTGTGTGTGTGTGCGCGCACTTGCAGGCATGTGTGGATATGTTTTCCCATGGGCACTGGAGGCCAGACCAGTTGGACACTGTCCACTGTCTCCTGTTTACTTCATTGCTCCATTAATGGCCCGGCATGGCGTTTGCCCAGAGGAGAGATGACTAAACCGAACATGATTACAGCTCTGTCAATTTCTCTGTGTGTTTCTGTCTTTCTTTATTTCTCTCTCTCTCTCTCTCTCTCTCTCTGCGTCTGTCTCTCGGCCCCCTTTTCTCTCTCTGGGTGCAGACGCTGAGGCACCTGTAGGTGCACTGGGCTGGGATCGTCTTACCTCAGCCCGACCTCTGCCGATTCTCAGCCAAAAAAGATAACGTGAACTCAGCTTGGGTTAACCCGCGCTGATCCGGAGGGCTTTAGCGCGCTCCTCTCTTCTCCCCTTCTGCGCGCAGGCGCGCGAGGGGCAAAACACGTCTTCTCGCGTGCGAGAGAGCAAACGGGGACACCCGCGAGCACGGGCGCGCACGAGTAATTAAAAGCGCCGTTCACGTTAGGGTCGATGCGTGGGCGTCGGAGCGGAGCACGCTGCTATAGTAACGGAGAGGTAAGCGCCATGCTGCCGCTGACCGTTGTGTTTCTAGGTAACGGGTCAGCACACAAAAACAGCAAAATGGGCACTTAGAAGGACAGGCTGGCTCTCGCCCGGCAGGCAGGAAAATTCTCAGCGCGCGTAGCACCTCGCGGGCCCTGGTCGGGAGCCAGCCGGCCCTGATATCGCCTCCTTATTGAGCCGACAGAGGGCCCAAACGCTCTTTCGCCAAAAGCCATAGATGTTCTAGAGGAGGAAACCTATGGAACAATCCAAAGGTTAAAAACACAGTTTATATGAAACATTACCCATGCCCTCATGGGCCAGGAGCTGTGTGAAGATGTACGAGCATTGTGAAGAATTCTGGGATGTACAGAAAAGCTTTTGCAACGAGGTTGTGTGCACGTCAGAACCCGCCATTTTCAAGACGGACGTGTCGCGCTGGTGATCCCAGCCTCCTTCTCCCGCCGCCGAGAAGGGCTGAACTGGGAGGCAGATGCTCCCGATCCCAGCACAGCCCAGGCTGGGGTTTCAGCCCTGAAACAACCGGGGCGCATCTATGGGTCCTAACGCTCACTTTTTAGCCAGAAGCGAACTATCAATATAATTACAAATGTAATCAGATCCCCAAATCAGCCTGTCATCTGCCTTTGAACTCTGCATGCTAATTGGTCCAGTCAGACAGCAAAATGTTACAAAAGGCTCCTGAGCATAATGAGCTAATTATTTTTTAACACAATTACTGCCACGCTTCGGGGGATAAGATCGGCCATGATAATGATCAACCCGCATTAATGCATCAAAAAGGAGAGTTTGCAAATAAGTGAAGAGCTATAGGCAGACTTTAAAATCTCACACATGAAGACGACCGCACTATTCTGTCGAGCGGGCAGTGGCTATTAGCAGAATTTCAGCTAATACACAAGGACAATTTGCAGAAAGCACCGCCTACGGTGTCAACACAATTAATTTGCTTTTCTGGATGCATCTGTTTATATATCAAACAGGCCTGTAAAATTTGGAAAATCAGCAGCGTTCTTTCTTTAAAAAAAAAGAGCTCCAGGCTGCAAACCGGAACGAAAAAAAAAAACCTCTTGAACAGACCCAAAAGAATATTTCAAAGTATGTTTTTATGTGTCGACCACAAACCATAGGGGGAAGCAACAGGGGAAAGAGTGCCAAAGAGAAGACGAAGGCCAATCATCGCTCTGAAAAGCGAGTAGTAACCGAAACAGAATAGAGGAAGCGGAAAAGCCCTGCAAGAAGAAAGGGACGGAATCGCGCGCTCGTTTATCGGGTCTCCCGGCTGGTCCGCTGGCGCTCGAAGTGGACGGACAGCACCGCTGGAGATGGCAGCGTGGCTGAGCCTGGGAGGTGTCCGAATCCAAACAAACAGGAGGAAGCCGTAGGCGGAGCAGCGGGGGAGGCTGGACACGGAGACGCGCTAGCTGCTGATTAGCAGCGCAGCGGAGCCCGGCAGATAAGGGCCGCGGCTAATCTGCTGTGGGGAGGCAGGTTCCGGGAGCAAGATGTTTACCGCCCGCCTGCTCTGCGCTGGCCCGCCACGCTAGCACGCATCCGCAGATCGGCGTCCCGATTAGCCAGCGGGCCTGTTAGCGCCGCGACACAGACAGTGCATGGCTGACTGCACATGGAGTGTTAACATAAAAAGACAAGAAACGACAGAGACGACCGCGAACAAGCACCGGCGGACGCGAAGCGCACAAAAAGGGGGCCCCGGTGCCCCTGGGTAGCAGTCGGGGCCCCTGCAGGTCTTAATGGAGTCCTTGATGAAGCGTGGAAGCAGCGGGTGCCTGGGGTCCCGGCGGAGCGTGGGGGGGGGGGCTGGTTTAGCAGCTGCTTACAATTTACTCGATTGTGGCAAAACAAATGCCACTGATGATGACACTCCATCAACTTCGGATCAAATCAAGCTCGCTAGAACTACGCTCACGCACCCGTGTTTGGGTGGGGTGCGTAAAAAAAAAAGAAGAAAAGAAATAAATAATTCCCCTTGCAGTTTTGCTATGGCTGTCATCCATACAGCTGTGACAGAAGAGGATTTGGGGAGCTTAAGTCCCTCAGAAATATAGCGGCGTAAGCCACACGGCGCAGGCTTTCAGCGAGCCGCAGATGAGTTTCCTTGGCTCTTCAGAGGTCAGCTGCGCTAAAGCCGGGCCAGCGCCGTGCCTTCCAGAAATAGACAGGCTGAAGATGGCAGGGGTTACTGGGACGGATCCGCGACTTTGCTCGCCGGGTCACTAAAGCTGCTGTCAAAACATCAGCTCGAGTTAACGACGGCCAGTGTTGGGGGGGGAGCGGAGCGCGTGGCTGTGGCCTCACCCCCGTCGGCCACTCCTCCCGGGTCGGGTCCGAGCCCTGGGCTGCTTCTCCTGGCGCGCGTGAGCCTGCGTGTCCGACCTGCGCCGTAGTGTGAAAATAAGACTGCGATCGATTCTCGGAGCCGTCAGTCTCCCTGCTGCTCGGCTCTGAATATCCCATCGCAGTGCAGTGACACCAGAGATTTTTATTGCTGGGCCGATTTCCCTCAAGAATTCGCTTCCATTAACTCCATGGAATCTCAAGTGCACCAGGCATGCGAAGGGGGGGGTAAAAAACTACACAAATGTGGGTTTAAACCAAGCCCATCACACTCGCACAAGCCAAATCCTAATAAGACTTCTCCTCAACATCCTCCCCTGCAAAAAGCAACGCAAAGTGAAGCGAGGTGTCTTCGCAGTCACATCCTGCATCTTTGTGTGTTTTTTTTAGTTTTTAGAGCAGTTCTTTCTCTCACCTAATCCTTCATTCTCTCTCTCTCTCTCTCTCTCTCTCTCTCTCTCTCTCTCTCTCTCTCTCTCTCTCTCTCTCTCTCTCTCTCTCTCTCTCTCTCTCTCTCTCTCTCTCTCTCTCTCTCTCTCTCTCTCTCTGAGCTGACTCCGCCTAGCACCCAGTGACTACAGTAAGGCATCGCAACCTCTTCCGAGGAGCCGCGGGCCTGGCGCTGGGGGGCCCAGGGTGCTCTCTGCACGGTGGTGCGCGGGCCCTACTGTTGCTATTCAATTGTGTCCTATTAGCAAAAGTGCCCTGATAACCACGTCAATTCAGACGGGGTGGGGTAGGGGCATACAAGGCACACAGGGAGGTGCGCTACACTGTCCTCGTCCTGTGTGTGAATAAAGACTATGGATTTGTATTGCGGGTGGAGGATGTAAACCTTGTTTGCTCTGCGGCAGATGATGTAGGAGGCAGAGGTTAATTATTAAATGTTTGGCCGGTGGGCGAGTTTCACAAATATGAACCGTACCGTCATTAACGCGACCATTTGCATTTATGGGGCATGACGGCTTTCATATTAAAATGAAACGGACACCACGACCGACGACCTACAGGTGACTGACTGCCGGCGGCGTGAAGGGACCACTCACCTCTCCCTCTCCAACCGCATTATCCGCATGTCTTCCTCTGTGGCCTGCGTCTCCTCCACCTTGGTCTTGGCTTTGCGCTCCGTCTTGTCTCCCCATCGCTCATCTTTCCGGTGCTTGCCAAACCTTTAGAGGGGAGGAAGGGATAGAGACAGAGGAAGAGGGAGGTAGGTTTAGACGGAGCACGGAGCTGGAGTACGTCACTGGATGTCTCAGGCTGCTGCCGAGCAGGGCCTGGCTCCCCTGTATTACAGTCACGCTCCAGATGTCTTAAAAAAGTTAAAGTGGCAGGCAGTGTGGTTCGGTTTGAGCAGGTTTGGCCTCTAAGATATTCGCTCGCTGCTACACAAACTTAGGCAAGAACAGAAGCAATAAGGAAACGTCAGTCTGAGCGATTTCTTCCTTCCGTCATCGTTTTCGGGCTAAGCCCAGCTTAACTGGACCCCGCCCATCAACGCCGGCGGCGATCGGGAAGCTGTCAGCCTCGGTCTCGCGTCCCATCGGGCAGACGCAAACGGGCCCGGATTGGCGGAGCGGCTCGGCCGGTCGCGGCTTTCGCTGGGGGACGGGTGGAAGCCTCTCCGTTTTAACGGCGGAATGACACAGTGGATCTGCCACAGGGTCGCTGACGGACAGCAGCTGGAGGGAATGGCGGCAAACCGCACGGCAGGGACGAAGACGGAGAAGGGAAAAAAAAAAAATCGCAGGAGGAATTCTGGTGGCGGATGTGTATGGCTTTGCAGTGTGTGTGTCCAGTCCCCAAAGACCCAAAGCCAACAAGCATCCTAACGCACTCCGCTCTATAGTGATCGTGATCTTAACCATCTTCGTTCCTCGGAGCTCCGTCTTAGGTCAGCCTCCGCCCTGCTCACTCAATGGAATGTTATTTGATGTTGGTCTCCAGGACAGAGACGTCACCGCAACCGGCTAGCGGGCTGGCGCGCGCACGCACGCACACACCGTGCGGAAGCCGTCCAAGGATACAGTGCCTTTTCACGGCTTCCCACTCATGTTATTTCCTCCAGGCTCTTCCTTCGCTGATAGAACTCACGGCTGCGAGGAAGTGCAGGAAGGGACGATTTCGGTCAGTCGCGAAGCCTTTGATGCCGCTGCCGCTCTGATAGCATCTGCGGGCCGTATTAGGAGAGCGCAGCAGCTTTGGCTGCAACTTGTGCTTGCGCATCTAGGGAGGAGTACTTTCGTGTGTGAGTGTGCGTGTGTGAGAGGAGCTCATTTGCGGGATGGAGGAAATATTGAGCGCAGTAACGGAATCTATGTGTGTATGACGAGGCAATAAGGAGTGAGAGCATGGAGTGGCAAACTCAATAGACGTAAAACACTGATTCTGCCTCTTTCCCTCGTGCTCCTGGTGGCAGAACCACACTTTGATTGCATTAAAAAAAAGAATCCATTCGATCAGCAACACAAATCTGTTCGTGTTTCCTCTCGCCGTCGCAGCGCCGGGGATCTGCTTCTGGTTCGGACTCGCGCCGAGCGTCGGCGGAGACGGTAGGAGCACCCACTTCCCAGCAAAACCTGACAGAATTACTTCGGACCGACCCGACTTCAGGCGGCTCAGTTGAATATATTCATGGAATGGGAAACCCTTGTCCTCGAATATGTTTATTGTTGAATTACCAGCAAATCCATTGGCTAAATGACTCTCCGTCGCCGTAGCGCTCAGGTGTGGGGTACGAGGCCGAGGTGGTCTGTGTCAAGTTTAAAAAACAAACAAACAAACAAACAAAAAAACAAAACCACAAACCGCAGTCTGATCTGTTCTTTGTGGTTATGTAAGAAATTGAGGTCTGACCTGAAGGCTTCATCCCTGCGATGTCATACATTACCTGATTAATTAATCAACAAATGGCTGAAGAGCCGGGGGGGGGGCTGGGGTACAGACGTCCACCACGCGGATGCTAATAAAGGGGACGGCCCCATCTATCACCCACTCGCTGACAGCTTTCTGCCATGGCTCCCAAGGACTTTTTCATTAACTCTCCTTCAGCAGATCTGCCTTTTCACCATATGCATCACTCCTCCACCCACTCCGTCCTTCTCTTCAAGTGGCAGGAGGAGACAGGGGATGTGGAACGGGGGAGGGTGGAGATGGGTGGCGCTGGGAGAACTCGACGTGGGTAATTCAGCGGGCTGGAAAAGTTTCAAGCATGTCTACCCTGGACACAAGCGATCATACAAACATGGTATAACGTATAGCTAGAATCTTCAAGGTTTTTTTTTTTTGGGGGGGGGGGAACGTGTGTGTGGGGGGGTGTACGCGCACGCGTGCACAGGCAACGAGGGCAGGCAACACCGTTCGTTCCACTCATTTTAACTAGCAAGTTCTTTCAGCAGTTTAACCCTTGCAGTAAACCCCTGTGGGAGAGCACATATGGTGCTTTTTCATCTTCTCCTGGCTTGGGGCTTTAGGTCTAATTGCCATTACCAAACAGAGTGTGTCTGATAAACAACAAGCTTAGGCGTTATGACACGGGAGTGCTCGTGGTGACCCCTGACCCCGGGCAGGGTCGCCCAGCGACGTTCCACCCGTCCCTGCGACGCAAGGTAGCGCAGGGCTGCCCACAAACCCGACTGCACCTGGTTCACATACAGACATGCCCACACGGATACTGCTGACCGGTGGAATAGAGTTCCTTCAGTGGGAGACTGACTGTCGGTTTTCATTAACAACGCTGCTGTGGCGTGTGGGCTGCACTGTTGCGATCGTATCTCTTTAAAAGAGCACAACCTGTTTAAGCTTTGAACCCCGTGTCGAAATCCGCAGCACAGGCAGGACACGTTTGGAATATTTTTCCAAAATCTTTTCCACGGGTTTCGCATAAATCGCCGCTGGTGTGACTCGCGCTACGTGCGGTAAAATTAAGGCCCGAGCGTTTTTGCGGGGCTTAAAATCACAGTCCACAAGTCTGAGGAAAGAATGGCAGAACTTGGCACAAACGAAGCATCACCTTCACTCCTGCTCCCATCCTGAGCGGGCGGTGGGGTGGGGGGGTGGGGTCTCAGGCCAGCGAGGACACGAACGGTCATGGACGCAGTCATAACGAGGGGCTGCCTGACCCTGGAGCGCACTGAGACACAAGCGAACTCACTGGACATTTAGGATGGAGCTTGCCTCGCCTCCCTGGAGAGGGGAAGGGGGGCAGAGGTAGCACACTGCATCATGTGACCCGTAGGGTCACGCGGTCTGAAGGGTCACGCGGTCTGCAATCATGTACCGACTGCTTACTTAAAAATCCAGCAGGAAACCATGTGTAACGTCTAACCTCTCATGTTAATGGAAGTGAATAGAAGGCCTCAGGTTAATGGAACCAGCTTATGGCTCCAAAAGGAAAGATGTATCCGTTTATTTAATGGTTTGTAAAATCTCAGTAAAGACAGTGTTCAAAACAAAGGGTTTAGAACTGCCTAGAAAGGTTTACAGATCCTTGTTAGCGTGTGTGTGCGCGTGTGTGTGTGTGTGTGTGTGTGTGTGTGTGTGTGTGTGTGAGAGAAAGCCCAGCAATGGACAGCATGTATGCAGTTCTGCCATTCAGTTCATCATAAAGTGCATTGTGTGGAAGTGTCCAGTGCACAAAACCACAGTTTAATGGGCTATCACTAGCCCCCTCCTAGACACGCTGACAGCCAGGACTAATGAATACCTAAACACCTGCCGGAGTGGAAACCCAGGCCTGACGCTGAGGGGAGCAGGTCTGCTGTTCCTGGCCTGGGAGGACATGACTGCACACACACACACACACACTCTAACTCAAGTTTCAAGTTTGGTTTATTTGTCATGTACATAGTCATACACCGTATAACTCACAGTGAAACTCATAGTTCGGTCATAAATACGCGTAGGCGTTCATGTGGCCAAACGTACACCGTGCCTTTATGAGGCAGCCCACAAACAATGGCGTCTGGCGGCAGCCCACCCTGTGAGCGATGGCCGCTATTGAGCTGGAGACAATTACGCTGTAATGCACAACAAAACGCTGGCGTCCCCAGTGGGCCTCGCTATTATAGCGAGTGGCCCACGTCCACTGTTCAAAAATACCAACTCTTCAATCACCTGGCCCGCCTGGAACCGCACCGCGGCCTCCGCTAGCATGTCACTGCACAGAGAGATGTGTTTCAATGGCCTGTTTACACTAAAGGCACACAATACCGAACGCCTGTGGCAAAAATGTTCGAGCAAGGCTTGAATGTGCACTGCCAAAACGGGTCCTTCTGTAGAAACCACGCTGTGCTTTCTTTTTTGAATAAAAATGAACAGGTGTTAAGTCTTTCCTAAGTCTCAAACACGACTTAATTCATGCGTTTCAAACGGGAGGTGACCATTTTACCATTTTATTTAACTAGATTAACAGTCAGCATTTCATATCATAATACATTAGCGTGCGCTGTGGCGGTTTCCGCCTCGATGTGCGCTATACATCATCCGTATTGATTTACAGCCTGGTGATGTAACTGCCTGGCTCCAGACATCAACAAGTCTGAAGACGGCCGACCTGCGTGCGTTATTACTAGTCCTTCAGCCATGCAGGCCCGGGCCCAAACAATCGCGACCAGGATATTGCTCTGTCGTGCAAAGGCCCAATTAAAGCAATTAGGATTCACAATGGTTTAAATTGGCAAGAGCAAAAAGGGGAGATAACGCCATTGTGATGAGAGCTCGACACGACCGCTGTGCAGTGAAAGCTACATGTGTGTGTGCGTGTGTGTGTGTGTGTGTGTCTGCACACATGCATGCGTGGGAGCGAGCCTGTGCACGCGCGCGCGTGTCTGTGAACAGCCAGAGCTGGGAATCAGTGAGGGAGTGGGTGTGGAGACAGAGCTGGCCATTCCCAGTCTTCAGAGACTTGGAGGCCTAGTCTACACTCTTTGCACCGCTGCTCCATCCCCACAGGGCGGAGGGAGGAACCACGGCTAGTTTAGAAGCGTACCTGGTAATACCGCAAGAGACGTGGAGGAGGGGGGGGGGGGGGGGGGCAGAGAGCGAGAGAGGAGAAACTCCACGTAGCTGAGGAAAATGCCTGGCACAAAGAGGGGCGAGAGGAAAAGTAAGAGGGCGTCAAAGAAGGTGAGAGTCAGGGAAAAGGCGAGGAAGAGAGACGGAGGGAGGCAGGAACCGGAGCTAGCGCGGAGAAAACGGGTTATGCTGCAGATATTTGGGAGGGGGTGGGAGCGTCGAGAAGGAGAGAGAGCTGCAGGAAGAGCGAGCAAAGGAGACGGTGAAAGCAGGAGTGAGTGAGCAAGGGAGAGAGAAAATAACAAGAGTGAGTGAGAGAGAAAATAACAAGAGTGAGTGAGAGAGAAAGTAACAAGTAACTGCCTCCCCATGTTCTTTGCACTCACTGCGAGTTAGCCCATGCTGATGGGAACATCGTCATCATTACGCGCCAAAGTCGCGACGCCGACTCAAGCTGATGTTATGACCCGGCGGCTGCCGATTAGGCCCGTCCCCGCGGACCTCATTATCCAGGGCTCGCGACATCACGTAGGCAGCAGGCTGTCAAACCCGGCTTTACGCGGGAGCAGCGAAGCTGGGGGGGGGGGGTCAAGTGAAGCTGCAGTGCTCCAGGCACCTCCACGGCGCCTCCTGCACCCGGCAGCGGCCGCCTCAGGATCTCACGCCAGTCTGGTGTTTCTCACAGGGAGTGGGAGGGTGAGACCGGAGTCGCGTCTGCGATTCCGTTTTTTTTGTGGGGTTTTTTGTTTTTTTTCACACACACACACACACACACAAAAAAAAAAGGTAACAAAAATGTGTTTTTTCAGGCTGCTTCACGACCGACGGCGACACCAAAGCCACGTCTTTAATAACAAGAGAAAGGAAAGAACAAATGAAAGGCTAGACGGGGGTGGGGGGGGGGGGGGTGAGATGAATATATTCATGACCTTACTGCAGGAATCTAGAAGCTGCATTCAACAGGAGGGGGATTTTCACACGTCGACCTTACAATGCCCCTTCACATATCCATGCGCATGTGTGCTGGACAGACGGCTGCTTAGCCGCACGCTCTCTGCTGTCACCGTACCAGCGGTTCCCTGCAGATGTTCGAGACGTGTGCAGCCAGAGAGAGAGAGAGAGAGAGAGAGAGAGCGCACCATCCTGACTCCAGCGTCACTCCACTCAGGTTGCCATCACCGCCACATTTAAACAGCCGAGAAAAGTAAAAACACTAGAACTGGAAATCATAATCAGGTCCCCTCTTTCTGAAAAATCCACTTTATATCCAGCAGAACAAACAATTTGCTTACAATCATTTGTGTGTGTGTGTGGGGGGGGGGCGATCACACATCAACTTTTTCCCCATTTGCTGGGTGACATTGAGTACAAAAGGCAGACCGACGGACAGTCGTCCCCGCAGCGTGCGGAGAAACTGCTGACGCATGCTTGCCTGTTGTCTCCCGTAGGAGGAACAGGGACTTTTGGTTAAATCAGGCAGTATCGACCTGTTCCAAACACACGCTGAAAACCTGGGCTGACATGGCGACCTGAGGGGGTCAAATATCCGGTGGGCCTGTTGACGGAACTGTGCCCTAAAAGCAAAAAAACAAAAAAGTATTTCTGAACGTGGACATACGTCAGCTCCCAGATGAATCAGAGGAGAGCTGACCGAGGCACGCGTCCGCGCCTCACCACTCACTCCCCGGGTGCCGGCATCACGCGTCTGCGGGTATCTTGACGGCAGGAGGGCGAGCCGTCGATAAATCACATTTGTTTTAGCCTGTTCTGAGACATTTAGGAATGCACACGCTTGACACCCGGGTGCGAATAAGGACAGCGTGATCTCAGCGCGCCGCACATCAGCAGTCTTGCCGGGAGCGGATTAGGCGGGAAGATCAGTCCGCGTCTGACTAATTTGAGCACAGTGTGCACGAAGGTAAACAGGGCAGGTTTGCGTCTGTGCTGGGCCGGCGCCGATCTGACGGCTAAATATACGTGGGCGGCGGGTAAACCATAAAGCACCGCGTTCTTTCCCAGGTACCACCGTTGAGAGGGAAGCTGTCCGCGTTTGTGATGTTCTCAATGTGCAGTCACCTCACTGACATGCCATTTGCTGCGTGAGCTCACAAAAAGCGAGACTGTCTGTGTCATCAGCGGGAGACGGAGATGGAGAAGAGGAAGCAGGAAGAAGTCCCGCAGGAATGGAGTGTCACTGCCGGTGACCTAGATATGCCGCCTCACACTGCATACTTAATGGTGCGGGTTTGATGGTGCACACACACACACACACACTCTCTCCCTCTCTCTCTCTCACAGACTCTCGTCTGAATACGATTCATCTGGTGTATGAGGAAGCACTTTATTTTATACGTATCTGAAATCAACAAAGGAAGAGCGTGTGTGAGAGACAGAGCAAGAACTGTGGCAACAAATAGTAATGCGCTGGTGTTTTATCGAGGGGCACGCTCGCACCGTCAACACAATCGCTGCCATCGCTCTCCTCTTGTAGAGAAGTGTGCTTCTGTTTTTGTATGATTCTGTTTGGCTTGATTCTGCGATGTCTAATGCATCATTTCTAGATTGCTGCAACACGCTTCCGTCACTGAGATAATGGCAGCTTCATTCGGAACCAAAGGAGTAGTACAGACCGTATGGAGTATGGACCCTCATTTTAGGCAGGGACGGACGTACCACCTTTCCTAGCAGAAGTTTGTGGATGTCGGGTATGTCTGAAGGTACGGGAACCGAGGCTATCCCAGGGACAGCGTGGGGAATTCAGGTTGACCTTCCTAGTTCTGCGCTGAGGGTTTGTGGGAAATGGCTGGCTGTGGTAAAGATGGACAAATGATGCTGAACTTCTCTGAGGAAACACACAGCCTCCATGAGCCAGACAGAAACAATAAGGCTCTTATACAGAGGGGAGAGCATTTTCATGAAGATAATCTTTCTACAACCAGCCAAAGGAAACACAGGCTAAGGACAACCAAAAGCTCTTTGAAAAAAACATAAAGGTAGCCTGATTAAATACTGAGGTCACGGGGCCTGTACCGTCACCATTCGCTTCCAGTCGGCATTTGTCTGATCCACACACACGTGCGGTGCCTGGTCTCTTGACCTTTCACCTCCCACCCCCCCACCCCGTATCAGTGATATCAAACTACTCCCACAAAACCATCCAACAGCCTTTAGGTTTGGAGGTTCCTGTCAGTGAGAAGGATAAAACCAGGAGTCGTCGTCTCACCTCCCTCTCTTCTCCTGTGGCAGGAACAGAGAAACTCCCAATTAAAACTGCCCCCGAGGTGAGTGCACGACACCTAGTCTCCCTCCTAGTACGCGGACGAGCAGAGGAGAGCACAGCAGAGTGTAGCCGCTCGCAGGGAACCCGTGTATGTGTCATGCCAACATCAACGCGTCCTCCACCCGGCCAGCGCCCGCGCTGGCTGATAGCTCACCCTCGCTTCATACTTTTTCCTCCTCATTCCTGGAACAGAAGAAGAACGGAGCCGAAAAGCAGGTGTGTGTGTGTGTGTGTGTGCTTGTGCGGTGTGTGTGAGATGGGAAGGATCTGTCTCTCAGATCCCCCCCCCGGCCACCTCAATAAAGGTTTCATCCCTGTGAATTCCTGTTGGAGTATGTAATGACTTTCACGCCATTAACATATGGCAGCTCAAAAGGAGAAACAGCCTGTTCCCTCATCAAAGAGCCTTAGCTCTCTCCAGCATTACACACCGGCCCGTTTTCACTTCAAACGCGGGCTGGCCTCACCTGTCCTAGCATGCTTTTAACCGCACGCCTGCGCGCGCATACAAAAACAAGAATCCAAACACGCGCACAAAAGCATACTTTATCTTCCACTGCAGCAGGGATGCGGCGTTTTTCCCGTCTCTCCCTGTGTTCTCTCGTTAGCGCTCAGATTTTCCCCAAGGAGATAAGCAGCTAGACTTAGACTCCTTTCTGCTGATCAGAACAGTGTGCCGCCGCCCATTAGAGCTACGGGAACAGATCCAGAGTCCAGAGCAAGGCGGGAACGCCCGGCGATCAGAGGAGTGATTAGTGCTTTACATTCCTATTTAAACCAGAGACGAGGTCCGTGTGTGTCTCTGCGTCTTTGAAGTGCGCTCCATTTGCGCAGGCCCCCAGCGAGCCCCTCGGCCCGGCGGACACGCTGCCGTGTTAACCCGCCCTTCTCTGCCGGGCGCCCGGCCGCTCTGGGTCCCGGGATTCGCTCCTGAGGTTGCCGGCGGATCCCGTTTGCATCTGCAACGAAGTTTCAGGCTCAATTAGCATGCTAGCTCCACCCCTGCCAGGCGGACGGGATGGCGGCCAGCCCGCGGGCTCGGTGCCGGTCCCGCTCTCTCCGCCTAATCGAGTCCCCGAGTGCTCATTCGAGCTCCATCTCCAGTCAAGACCGGGGGGCTGTTGTAACGCAGGCCCCCAGCCTAACGAGACCCTTGTGGAATAACAAGGTTTCGGACCCCTACTTCCTACAGCGCTTTCCCCCCACTGGTGGGGCGCCCTTCGCCGGGGGACAGGGGTTGTAGCGCGGCGTTCCCGGCAGAATACGGTGCGAGTTTGACCGGCAGAGGGATCTCAGAAAAAGCGGCAAGCAAGCGGACAAAGGTGGTCGCATCCCCCAAAGCCTCCTGGGTAAAGCTCTTAATGCCCACAGCACTGACCACCAGGGAGAGAGGTAATACTGACACAGGCCGGCCTACAGCTCTCCCTCTCTCTTATTTGCTTTCATTTTTATTTATTTGTTCTCATTTTGACAGACTGTCGTGCAAACAGAAGTTCTTTTGAATTGCGGGTATATCGGTAACAGCTCAGGGGCTACTGACATTTTGAAGGGAGATGATTTTCCAATATCCACCCCTCGGTCTGTGCGCCGCGCTGTGTCTCTCTCTCACACACACACACACACACACACACAGACACACACAAAGGACAGGACAATATTGCTCTGGTGCTCTTTTGATATCTTGATCCCTTTTAAAATGTGCTCTTTTACCATATTTGCCATCTGCGCGAGTCTGGGAACAGAGCCTCACATTAGGAGAGAGAGCACAACACATTTCCGCACATGGCGTCCGGCGTGGCGGCCGATCCCCGAGACCGGGATGCTAATACACCACTCTGTCTCTCAGCCATGCACAGCCAAGACACGCTCAGGTGCATAAAGCTTAGCTAATTTGAAAGGAAGTATGCCCGCTAATGACAAGAGACGCAGTAGACAAGAAAGCTATCGGT
>NC_137510.1:10645000-10657500 GCF_041902795.1 Electrophorus electricus | reverse complement strand
CAAGACTGGCCTGATTAGATCACGTACCACCTACAAAGGACGGCAAAGCCAGGACAAGCCAACAGAGAACAGCCGGAAAGAGTTCCTTTCTCCCTCCTGACTGGCATGCGGATCCGCGATCGTCCGGATTGGGCCTTCCCTACACACTCCTTAATGCTAACAAACAAAGTGTAATACAAATGCGCCAGTTGCCCTCCAGTTCACAACGATGCCTTCTAGAAGCATCGCGGCAGGCATGATGTCCATCAGCGTGGAATCCTGCCTTGTGCGCTGTGGGGAAGTTGCAGCATCGGGTCGGAATATTAACCCCAATCCACTTTCTGCTATCCCTTCTTTCACCCACTCTATTAATCCATAAACCCTTTCCCATTTCCTCTTACACCCCCCTCTCTCTCTCTCTCACACACTCCCTCTCCCTCTCTCTCCCTCTCGATCCAGTAGTCATCTGCCCCGGTTCACTCTTCATCTTCCTGAATCCGTCCCAGTGCAGTGATAAACCCACTCCCTCTGTCCATCCGTCATCCTTTTAGCGTCCCTCTGTCCCCGTCGGCTCGCTTTAGCCACCGAGCCTCCCTTCTTCCTGCAGCCGGTGTGAAACCATCGAGGGGTGTCACGCCAGAAGAGCACAAACCGTGTGTTGCCAACGTGCCAACAGCTCTCTTCAGGCTACAGAAAACCACAGGACAGTTTCCTGGAAAGAGTGATCTAGTGCAACTTCACTGTCCAACAAGGTGCCTGGAAAATACAGGAAGGAAAGTGTATGCACGCAGAGTAAGCGCAACTGTGTGTGCATGTTTGCTTGCTTGCTTTAGGTGTGACGGATAGAATAAGAGAGTGGGTCTGTGTTTGGGGTGGGGTGCGTACGTGTACGTGTGTGTGAGGGAGAGAGTGATTGCTTGCTGGCGCTCTGTAGCACACCCTCCCTCTCAATACTAAGCTCTGGCTCCTGTAGGCAGGGGGAAGGATGAGTGGCTGCCTGGCAGGAAAAAGGCTCCAGTGGTATTAGCATACGCAGGTTTCGCACCCCCAGCCTCAAACACTGATGAAGAGCGATGATCCAGGGGTGAGGGGCTGAACCATTGTCCCAGAGGAGACGCGCGCAACTTCCTCGCCAAAATTCCCCCATTACTTACACACACACACAGTCTAACCCCTGACCCCCCATTCATTTTCATTTGCTATTCAAACTCTCTTCAACGGACAGGCACAATAGATAAGTGTGTGCACGCGCATGTTTGTGTGCGCACACGCGTGGGGCGTAATTGTATTTATAATTACAGACCGCCTTTTCTCCACAGGATGCAAATGAGGAGCAAAGCACAAATTAGGAACAGCGATAAGCGACCCTTCAGACTTCCTGAAACATGACCTGGAAACACTTGTCGTCTTTATTGTGCGCTACGGCGCGCCGCGCACGCCGCGCAGCCGGGCCGTCTAATCCCGTTCACTCGGGTTTGCGGCGAAACAACTTAGCACGCTGATAAGAGCGCGCCTAATTTATGTGCGTTTCAGACGAGCGCCGCATCGGAATAATTAACGGTGGCCGCGGTTTAATTAGCTCGGCAGGGACAGCGTGAAGCATGACCCCCACTGTACCGGCCCTCCCCGACCATGCCGAGGGGAGAGCCGCCCTGCCGACGCCGTCTGGCCTGGCCTCCGCTGGCTTTAAAGCTCAAAAAAATACAAAAACAAAATACATACACCTAAACTCCACCCACTTCCGGAGGGGGAACAAAAGCCCGTTGGTTGCGCTCATCTGGACCTGGGAGTAAGACAGAAGCGCGGCGACACTGGAACTTCCCTGACAACTTCAAGGTGATCTGACTTGCAGACTTATAGAGGCCATTGCTTGGCCTTGCATCATTCTCCTTCCCCGTTCCCCACGCTTGCTCCTAAGCATACATTTATCTGCTTACGAAGATCGCCGTGCATGGTTTAGTAGCCGGAGATCATACGTTCACGTAGAGCAGGCCCACGCTGCGTTCAGGTGTGTTTCCCCTCCCGCTACGCTATCGGTGTGACAGCTCAGACAACATGCCACATGAATAAAACATGCGGCCTTATTAAAAATCATCAGCGTCCAAAGCGCCCCGGGCAGGCTCGCTCCCGCAGATAAGGGCGACGGTCCCACGTTACCAGCGGAAAAGTGGGCCGGCGAGGAGGGCGGCACCGGTCATGTGACAGGAAGGGGCGGGGTCAGCGCACCTGAACATGTCTCCCAGGCCCTTCAGGACACCTTTCTTGGACTTGTTCTTCTCCTTCTTCTCCTTCTCTCCTTTCTGCTTCTTCCTGTTGTCTTTGAGCCGGCCGCCGTTCACCAGGCTGTCTGGGAGGGGCGCGCCGCCGGCCGCCAGGGGCACGTCGTTGGCCGTTGAGACGGAGTCGCGGCCAGATCGCGAACTTTCCTCTGTGTCCTCCTCCACTGAGAGAGAGAGAGAGGGGGAGAGAGAGAGAGAGAGTTTTTTTTTTTTCAAAGCCTACTCAAAACCAAGAAAACACACACATTGAATATTACTACATTTATTAAACGTAAAAGAAAAAGGAGAAAAGCAAAAGGAAAAAAACACGTTTCTAAACTCTACCATGACTAAAACTGGCTTCCTTCACTCCACTTCGTTAGAAATAAAAATCCTATATTATTAGTCTTCTGGTAGTGTGTGTGATCCCACCTGCGAGTTAAAGAGGGCCACCGTATCAATACCCTGCCCCTCGACTTACACAGATGGGATTTGTGGCTAGCTTGGCTCGGCCTGATAAACAGCTTTGCCAGCACACACAGTCCGCACAATGCATGGAAAAGGGATAATGGAGAGAGGGAGAAAAGTGGAGAGAGAGAGAGAGAGAAATAAAATGAGAGACAGTCAGAGACCTGTAGGTTCCTGTAATAACATAAGAATGAACAAAATGAAGGCCTCCTCGTGGGCTCAGCCAGATAAAACACTTTCTTTCCAAACAAAGTGCATTTCCACGCCCGCCGGCAGGGGTAAGGGGGTGTTTCGCCATACCGCAGAAGGCCACAGCGCTTCATTCAGGAGGAATCGCCAATAATGTGCGGTTTCAACACAAAACCCATTAAAAGCCTGACATCTCTACACCCCTCCGACTGCACACACGCAGGCGGCCCCTGGAACGCTCGCTCGGCGTACATCTGGGGGGTCAACAAGCTTCCTCTCTCTGTTCACTGGCACTTTAGCCCACCGGGAAAACTGCCTCACGGCTCTCCCGGGCATAGAACGCCTGGCCCGAGGGCCAGCACCGGTGCCAAGTGCTCTACCAAAACCGCCGCTGCTCATTTTCAACGCATTTAAATGGGATATTGACCAAGATTGATTTAATTAACAGAACGTATTGTTTTTGCGCATGAGGTTTGGTTTCAAAAGTAAGATACGTTAATCAAATTGGTTCTCTATCAACATTCGAACATCGGGTGTTGTCTGTTTGAGGCCTGGCTGGTGCTAACCTCCCTGCCACGGGTGAATATTCTTCGTGTGATGTGAAAGGGATGCTACAAAGACAACGCTGGAATGATTAACAATTAACAATTTCCCCCAAACCACGCAGAACATACACATACACACACTCACATATGCAGGCAAGCGCACATGTATTCTGACAACACAAGAGTTATGGCATCCCTTTAAGATCCAAGTGGGAAGGAATATTTTTAGAAAGTAGTTCTTCTACTCTGGAATGTTATTTTATTTATTTTTATTTTTTCTTAAATAACGACTCTCCTCCAAGAGTAAATCATTTTCAAATATTTTCTCTGGATCACGCTGTACAATTAAGAAGCAGCAATACTTTGGCATCCCACTGGAGAGTTTCGAGCTCTCTTTGAAGGCACCAGAGCAAGGGCGTCATTGCTTTGCTAATATACTTGCTTTATTAATGCGCTGTGCTAGTGGGATATTTGTTTTGAAGAGAAGGAGTTTCACAATTCACATCGCAGAGGTACAATAACTCCACTCTTCCTAAACATTTACAATATTGATTTTGCTGCTTTCTCTCGGGCGTGCCGCGCGAACGGTATCGATGAAAACCGCCCGGGCGATGAAACCGCCAAGCCGCGCGCGCGCGCGCGCGCGAGGTCTACGACATCCTCCGCATGCACTGGACGCCGTAATCACGGGAAGCAAAGCGGATGGAAACCGATCTCGCTCGTTTTCATTTCGGCGCCAGTCTGATTGCGAGTGCCATTTCCATTTCGGATGGCCCGCCGTATCAAACGTAATTAATCTGTCAGTAATTGTAAGTTTAAATAAGCTCTGAAAGCGTGGAGGAGGGGGAAAAAAAGAAAAAGAAGAAGTATAAGAAGAAGAAACGCAGGGCTGCTAATTGCAAAGCGCTTTAACGTAACGCTGCGACACGCCGGAGAGGGAAGATTTGCCACATCGCACCCGACGAAAGACGCATGTGCGATTAGTGCGATTATTAATATCCCGCAACTTTCTACGAGATAAGGAGGGGGCGAGGGAGGGAGAGAGAGCGCGAGTGCTTTGATGGCATAAAGAAAGCAGCATGTCTGAAGCATGCTGGGTGTTGTAGTGTGCTGGACGGGTTGCGATGGACCCCGAGGCGCCCGCTGCAGGGCCGAGAGTTACTTCGGAGGTTTGTTCGTTGCCGTTGTGCGGCCACTTGTCTTCTGCTGCGCCAGGGGAAAACCGCTCAAGTCCGCCGTCATGCTGGGACGCGTAGGGCTGGAACAACGGGCAGAGCCGAGCGTGAAAGCTTCCCCTGGTTACGCCACGCACCTTGGCCTCGCTTCTCATCCTCCGAAGCTCTTTGGACAGTTTGTATGATGACCCTGAGTGCGACGGTGGAGATTCTCTCTCTCTCTCTCGCACTTGCTCTCTCTCTCCTCCTCCTCCTCGCTTTCTGGCGCGGCTGAGGTCAAAGGCGGCGGATCTGCGTGGGTGGGAAGCATCTGGCGATTAAATCTGGCCGGCGAGATTAGAGGAGCACGAGATTAGAGGAGAATGCTCATTTGTGCAGCTCCTAATGGTGCCGTCTTGGATAACATACGGGAGATGGTAGTCACCCAGGTCTCCTGGGCGGACCATATGAGAGCGAGAGAGTGAGTGTGTGTTTAAAGCACTCATCTTGTCATCATCGCACGCCCGCAAAAATTCAATCTGGCCTCGACAAAAGAGTAAAGGAGGGAAACTGGGAGGGAGAGAAAGAAAGTGATGAGCAGTATAAATGGGAGCCTTCAGTGCACAAACACTGCTCATTAGCCTAAGAAAGCACAGCAGCAGTGCAAGAGCGCCGCTCCAGATCAATAGTGTTTTCGTCCGAACAGCCGTCCCAGCAAGTTAAGTTGCCACTCCGAGCGCCCGTCTGACAGCAACACAAAAAGGAAACGAATGAGGGTAATTTTAAATGATTTCAGCTACATGAGACAAAGAAATGTTTTGACAAGCCAGTCAAAACATTAGTCATTAGTCTCCTTCTTTTGATACAGTGAGGTGTTCATTTCTTTCTCTGACGCAGCGCTGGGCTCTGAGGGGTTCGCAAAATTGCCGTCCTGGTTGACGAGACGAGAAACGAAGACGGAAGTTTGGTATTCCAGGAGAGCGGAACAGAGCAGAGCCCAGCTTAACTCATTTTCTCCGTGGGATATCTCTCGGTGACATTTTTCCCCCTGGGTGACGCCAAATTCACATTTTATGTAAATAAAAGTGTCGTCGTGGAGAAAGAATGCCAGCCCTTATCTGTCAACTCTGACTATTAACCTCAGGGACAGGCACAGGCAGGTTGCTTTTATCTAAATTGAAAAACCTATTTGACTTATTTGAATATCAGGAAAGGAGAAATGCAATATACCTCTGTGGCAGAATCTACTGCCATCCCCACCTCCCCCCCTGCTTTGTCGGAGGGGAACGATAAGAGTGTATTTAGTGCCTGGCAGACAGCTTACCAGAACAAAGCAATTCAGGCAAATAAGTCGCCTCTTTTTAGAAATGTCTTTTCTGCTTTGAATGGACTCCTTTAACAGGCAGTGAGGAAGCGAAGTGCTGCTATTGGCCGGCCTGGTCTGCTGGCCACGCCTCTCGGCGCCGCCAGGACACGCTCGGGGGGGCGTGGGTGGGGGTTATGGGGGATGGCTGTTTTCCACGTCTGCAGAAAGACCCAGTTTCTGCGCGTGCCTAGACACGTTTGGCGTAAAGCGCTTTCGGCGAGGCGAAGATGTTATGACGGCGCGCAAGAGCCGGCGAAGTCCTAAACTAATTTACCAAAATAGCTGAAACGCGAAGAGACCGCGGCTCTATCCGCTAAGGTCGCTGCAAGGATGAGAGGAAAGATGAGCGGGGCGTGGTGGTAAACAGGCCGGGGGTCCCTCCACAGCCCCCCGTCTGGAAGCGGGAGGAGGAGAGCATGCGAACGCCAGGGTCCCATCGGGGGAGAGCAGCCGACGGGCTCGTCTGGGATCCGGCTCGCACGCGCCTGATATGAATAGCAATATGCCTGTCGCGCGGCCGCTCATTGGCCGAGGAATCCCCGCTCGGCGTCTGGTAGGGGAGGCCTCGACCTAGTTTTGGCGGGAAGCAGCCCTCACGCCGTTGTAACGCCGTTTTTCGGGCATCTGCGGCCACGCCCCCCCCCATTCTTATTAAACTGTGCAGCTGTAGTTGCTCTAAGGTTAAACTGCTTTCACACTGCTGAGATCTCTCTCACACACACACACACACACAGTCACTGCACCAAATAAATGTGTTCGATGAATGAAACGGCGGCCTCGGGCGCGCTGGGTTCACAGTGGTACTTACACGTCTCCATGCCCTCATCCTCATCCTCCTCCTCCTCCTCCTCCTCCTCCCCCGGAAGGCTGGCGCCGGGCCGCTCGTACGACTTGTCGATGGCGGCGCGGAAGCTTTCGTTGCAGCCCCGGCCGCGGATGATTCTGGGGCGGGGCCTGTGGAAGGGGACGTCTCCGTTGAGCGTCACCTCGGCGACGGCCGTCTGGAGGCTCTCCAGGGAGCTGGACTTCGTGAGGCCCAGACTGGGCCCTACGTCTTGCGTGGTGTTGCCTTCGGAGTGATACAGAGGACACTTGGTAAAAGTCCCAAAAAGGAAAGAGCTCCTCTGTCTAGAGAAACTGGGATTCGACATCTGTAACAGATGCATCATGTTTTTCCGTTTTCTTTGTGACATTCACTCCCCTGTCGGAAGATTAATGAGGTAAAGATTCCAATTAGCTGTAGGTGAGAGAGGGAATACAAGTCCACACTAGGTATGAAATGAGCTGTGGCACACGCCGTCTATAAACAGGGCAACAAACACCTCAAACTCCTGGGGTTGTTTTAGTTTTTCGTCTGATTTTTTTATTTACTTCTTTTGTGATCAGTTTGTATATATGAATGTCTCAAATCTCAAATGCATGAGAGAGAATGAACGAGAATGAGACCGACAGATGACGACAGAAAGCATAACTGGCTTGTAGTCTGTGGCCCTGACACATAACACAAGTATGAGGTTTGTTATCCATGCTGGTTGGTGGGTGGTTGGGTGGGGTGGTGTGGGGGTGACCACAGCACACGACTCTCCCTGTTCCTCTCCGGCTAATAACCTCCTCCGCTCCCACGCTGGCTGGGTGTCCGGCCGGACGCTCGGAAGCCTTCCGGACACTCCCGACACCCTCGCTTCAGACAACGTCCGGCAGAGAAGCCACAGTAACCGAGATACGCGACCGGGATACGGCGGAGGACGGGATTCCGATAAGGGCATGAGAGAGCATGAGTACATCGCAGGTTGGCTCTGTGATGGGTGCAGGTGTGAGCAGGTGTGTGTGTGTGTGTGTGTGTGTGTGTGTGTGTAGTCAGGCGGGCACATATGGAGCAGAGTATGGATCAGTTCCCAAACATGCAACATTCTTTAAGCCACCTGCATGACTGGGATAAGAAACGTCGAAAGCTCACACATTAAGTCACACGCACACGTGCACTTATAGACATGCAAAAGAAAAAACAAAACAAAACCCAAAATGAATAACAAAACCACACACACAAGCACAAAAACAAAAGGCTCAGTAGTGTTTACGCTCCAAGGAGGAGCATTAATGGTGCATAGCCAGTCGTCCGGTTGGCTACATCTCATTTATATGTGCAGCATAATGGATGCCTATTATACACACAAATATAATTAACATGCAAATGATATATAAATATCCACGGCTCAGGCGGAAGGCTGCTGTTCAGGGGGCCCGCGCAGACAACTCGCTCCATTTGTTGACAGAGCTGATAGGCGCACCTTTCCTCCCATGCATGCTAGGTCAAACACGAGAGATGTTGATGCAGAACCCCCCCGAGCGGCATGCAAGGCTCTGGCTCCGGCCCTGCAGGCGGAGTAACGCGCGCACACAGCCAAAATTATTTGTTCCGGTGGCTGGAGGTCTTTGTTTGCCGCGGCAAGGCGGCGGGGTTTCATCGCGTCCCGCAGGCGGACATTCCGGTTTCCGCGCTACGAGGCCGCGGTTTCATGGACCGGCAGCGACTAGGACGGAGGCGGAAGTGCGCCATTAGATGACGGCGGTCCGTCTTTCCGCAGGGCGACCCTCGGGGTCGTGCCGCAGAGTGTGTGGTCAGTGTTTGGAATTCATGCTACATGTTGTTTCCACAGGATTTCGCTAGGGCACCCCGTACACATACACAGTGCGGGCAAACATATGGCGGCATTCTGTGTAAACATCTCTCTCCTTCGTTTCAGGCGTTCAGGTGGACCATGTGGTCTTCTCGCCCCCCCCCCCCAAACTTTTCGTCCTTCGTGTTCCAGAATGTCCTGAGCTTGTTTTCAGAGGGCTAAATGGAGCGTGTACAGTGGCCACCGAGTTCACAGTGGCTCTCTGCCTGGGAAGATGTGAAGTGAAACAGGGACAGGCCTTGTGAAACAGACCCCTGATCTCCCAGTGAAAACAATTAGAAATCCCTTACCTCCGCCCTCCTTCCGCCCAAACGGAGGTGCTGTAGAATGTCCACGTACGGGCGAGAGGGGGAGAGAGGGTGGATGGTGAGAGGGAGGGGCAGGATACCGGGGCAGGCGGAGCCGCAGGGAGTGCCGGGCAGCGGAGCGATTCACCGCCGCACTGCTACTGCTACAGCCCTTCACATACGGCCGTTCAGGAAGCTGGCCCTCAGCTGAGCCTGGAGCCAAAGCACAGCGGCTTGCAGGAGGCAGCTCCCTCTCTCGGGAGGTATGAAGGCGGCCACCGAGCGCAGGAGACAGGACGGAATGGGGCGGCAAATCCCAGGCCTTGCTGTGCGGGAGCTCCCGCTACTCACACCCGAGACGCTTAGGGGACTGTGTGCAGCCTGGCCGTTGTTACGGATGGAGCCGCCTCTATCTGGCCAGTGACTGACAGGTGTCTCAACAATGGGGTTCATCTGCAGGCATCTGGACTAACCCTCACAACGAGCACTGCCTTCCGTGGGCCGGAGCGCCTCCGGACATCCAACTCGGCGTCTCTGGAGTGCAACTTCCAGACAATAAGGAAGGGACAGTGTGGCGAGGGAGCAGTCAAAGTTTCTTCCAACGGCGCATGGATGTTTGAATTTATAACGGTTTGAATGGCACCAGTGTATTTAAAATGAACTCCCTATGTTCAATATGCGGAGCATTCGAAGAGTGTGTCCTCAAATATCAAGAACAGTCAGTGTGGTCAACATGCCCCAGAGAACGAGGACTGAACCATTTCCAAAAGCACTTCACTTTCAGCAGGCCGAGCACATAGCTGATTACTGAAGCAATTTATATGACAATGAAATATATTTGCACAAGTGCACAAGCGGAGACCTGTTCCATTCATTTTCCTGAAGGATCCCTCCTTCACGCTCAAGGACAATGAAGGACACCTTTTTTCTTCCTTTTTAAAAAAACCCCAAAAAAAACAAAAAACCACTGCAGGCCCACAAAATGAAATGAACACAGGAAACCTGCATCAGATCCAAAGAGCATGTGTTCCCATACGCTGTCAGTGGAGCAGGCTTAATCAACGTGACCGTAACGGCATCGAAACAGGAAGCTGGATTCCGCCGGATTACGGGGCACGGCACGCAAGGCAAACCCAGAGGGACGTGCGGCAGAAGCCAGGGCGGTCTCCGCGGTTTTGCGGGAACGCGGATGCCATCCGCTCCGATGGGCCTGTGCGGCATTCGACGTGACGACTGCCGGCGTCGCGTCTTCGCTAAAGAAAAACCAGGCCACCTTCTCGTGTTCTCCCCCTCCTTCGCTTTCTCTCCTCCGATTTCGACAAGAATCTCTGGATAGGCTGCGCTCCTCCGCCGCCCCCCCCCACACGTCTAACACCGAGCACGCTGTCGCTCTGCCGGGGAACAGAAGGGAACGCCGCGTCTTTCTTCTCTCGTGTACCGGGACGGATGCGGAGAGCCTCGGACGTTCCAGACCATCGCAGCAAAAGGGGGCTCGGTGAAAATTAGTGCCAGCTTCGAGACAGCGCATGGCCTACATTTCCCTAATTAGTCAGCCCGCCATGACAACCAGGGTACTACCATGGCGAGAACCAATTATCATTAAACGGTAAAAGGACATATCGCAAACTCCATGCGTAATACGGACATGGTTAACGTGTGAGAAGTGACTGCAGTACGGCTTGCGCACTGTTCTAAAGGCGATTAGTCGAGGCAATGTCCTGCACTGGTCTATAAGTGTCACGTGGGCACAGGACCCATTACATGTAATTTAATGGCCAGTCTGGATTTAAAGAACAATGCTAAAAGGGTGATTAGGCTAAAAATAGCTCCGAGGAGGTCAGGGGGATGTCATGATCGAGTATCCCAGGAAAAGCGAGGGGGGGCCCTGGGATCGGCCGTGCCATCGCCTGCCCGTGTCCGGGTCGTTAGTGGCTCCATTCCCATTCTTTACACCCGTCCTAATTAACAGCTCGCGCCTCTCACGTGTACACGGCAGCGAGTTGCATAATGGCCACCGCGACTCTCGGAGCGCCGCGCCCGCCAAGCGCGGCCGACCTGCCTGCGAGCCCTACCGAGCCGCGCCGTGCGGCTGGCCACGAGGAGACACAGTTCATTAGCGGATAGCGCAACGGGGATCGTGGGGGATTATTCCTTTCTGGGCTTGCAGTCCAGTTAGCCTTTCAGCTGAATGTAAACTAGCATGTGGTTGCAGGTGTAGGCCACGGCCCTGCTGTTCTCTGGGGAAGAGCCTTTTGCGGTTCTGATGAGTATTTAAGGGGGTTTAAGGCATTTTTGAACCGGCTCGCTGCGGGAGCAAGGTCCAGGCCGGACTGCTGATTTGATAAATTCCTGCAACATAAAACCTCGTTCTATTAAAAACATCTATGGCCATCCAGTGGACCACTGGGGCCTACACAGAGTCGATCAATTCTGTCCTTAGTCAACGTTCTTGGCAGCGTTTTCCATTTGTTCCAGAATGGATTTTCTACACGGAGCAACTTCACCCAGGGCCGCCGTGGCTGCTGAGACGCGTGTTCCCGTGCTGTGACTACTGCACATAACTCCAGCCACTCGACAGTGATGGATTAATTGCAGTCAGCCAAACAAGCTTGCCTGACTCTGAGGGTCTTTATTTCAAATGGGATTCAAGCAAAACTCCGTCGGCACCTGCAACACCCCCCACATACATGCACTTCCAGCAACAGCACGCGAGCGCACGCATTCCCGTTTTCCACCACCTCCTTCCTCTTCCCATCGAAACGCCTCTTAGCCTAATTGATGTTTTCTTTCATCTTAATCTCCACAGAGCAAGCAGTAGCAGTGCACCTCGCCTTCCGAAAAAGCACCAGCATAAAAACCTCTATTTAATCCCACACCACTTACTCCAATTTAAGCACAAAAATAAATAAATATATTTTTGATATGGTGGCAATTACCTCAAATGACTCCTCAACATATGCCTGAATGCGGCTTTTCAGCAGTGAGCGATAGTAAGGGTCTCAGAAGTGAACTAAGTACTTCAGGTCGTATTTAACGCGTTTGCTGCATTGTGCCGAAGAAACACAAGAGAGTGCTTCCCGGAAACCCTGGCGAACTTTCTGAGGAGCGGCAAATTCGACGAGCATCGACTGCCTAGATCGGCTAAAGGTACAAAACAGAACGCAATGAAAATAAGAGGAAAACCAAAAACAATCCACTCCCATTGGAATCGCAGCCAGACATGCCAAAGCGCAGAGAGAGAAGCCAACGCGGCTGGGATGTGGAGGAGAGACATGCCCCGGTCTGGGTGCCTTACCTTCCGTTCTGTTTGGGCGGGGGGTGAGGTTAAACTCGTCGGCTACTGTTAAAGAGGCATAAACAATTGTGACTGGTTAGTGCAAGACGTTCCTCCATTCTCCCAACATCCCCTCCCCCCGCCCCCCCATGCATTAAAGACTCCCTTCATTTCTGTTACTGGCATTTCCAATGGCCAGGAGAGGCATGCAAATTGCTGGAGAGAGACGGATAGGCAAATCGGAGTGGAGAGAGACAGTGAGATGCAGAGATACAGAGGGGATATCATGTTTCCCCCCTCAG
>NC_137510.1:10525000-10640000 GCF_041902795.1 Electrophorus electricus | reverse complement strand
CAGGCCTACACACCTTCAATGACAAACCACCATAGCAGCAGTTATGAACGCCAGATCAGAAGACTGCGGGGCGCACACTCACACACACACACACACACACACACACAAATTACAAAGAAACAAATAACAAAACAGAAGCATCTTCCACACTGTATTATGTACTGTACAAGTCCCAACCAGTCTTACATGCACTTCTCAACAATTCTGATATATTTTACCTGGAATGCAGCAGCTATAGCTACAAATGTGACATGCTCAGTAACTGCTAGGCTTCCAGGGGCAGGTTCTGAGGCAGGGGACGGATATAAAGGGGGGGGATGCATCTCAGAACAGCACATCCCATCGGGCACGTGCACCAAAACTTGCCAAAAGAATGAGAGGAGATGATAAAAGCTTCTTCACAGTTCTTTGACATTTCAACCACACACACACACACACACACACACACACACACACACACACACCTTATCCTTTGAATGAAGAGTGATTAAATGCACTGTGTGTGTGCTTTGAACAGGGTAAGACATTGCAGGAAGACACATAAAACAAATAACAGTACAGGGCTGAGAACAACATGCAGTCAAATAGCTATCCCAGCCCAACGACATACCAATACACAACCCACCAAAACACAGACCGACACAAATGTACAATAATACACACACACACCTAAATACATAATCATCCACAAATGCTAATGCACATCCAAACACACTGAAACAAGCATGCACATACCCAAACATTCCCTAACACACATTTTCATACTTAAACACATATACACACACACACACACCACAACCAACCACACACTACTATACACCCAGCCACACTCAAACACACACGACGACACCCAGACAGGAAAATGCCCACACCTGCACACAAACATGGTGATCTCCCAGCAGTCTGTGCAGCACAATCACAAACGGCTATTTATTTGTCCGTAATAAGCTAGCAGCGTGGCTAATCGCAACACAAATAACAAACATCCATCACCTACAGAAACCTGCCCCCTGCACTGAGAGAGAGAGAGAGACAGACAGCCAAAGAGAGAGAGAGTGAAATTAGTGTGTGTGAGTATAATCTATATCACAGATATAGGTTTATCCAATTTTGACTCTATTTGTACGTTTCCCCTTCTACACTGCATTTGAAGGGTGAAGGCCTTATCTATCCCTTTATGGAAC
The DNA here is from genome assembly GCF_041902795.1 of Electrophorus electricus. Taxonomy (NCBI): domain Eukaryota; kingdom Metazoa; phylum Chordata; class Actinopteri; order Gymnotiformes; family Gymnotidae; genus Electrophorus; species Electrophorus electricus. Next base: position 10,638,816 of record NC_137510.1, on the reverse strand, counting down.
ATTTGAGGCATAAAGTCATCTCTGTTTGGGTACCAAGATAAAAATACTGAATTCACAAATAACAAAAAAGACAATGACATTATAATTCTCCAGGAAACCTAGTGCAAGTCTGACTCAGTCACACGCTACTAAGTGAATGACCATTCTCTCCTTTAAAAGAGGTAGAGATTCATGTGGAATATTTATTTGCTATATATCTACACTACAAAAATCCATAGCCCCTCTGAAATTGAACAAGTCACATCACATCAACTTAAAGAAATAATTAAAAAAAAATACACTTTCCTCTGTGCAATCTCAATTCCTTCCAGCAAAGCCCTTTATTATAGAGGCATTTAGCCTAGTCTCCATGTTCAATCACATATCTGGATACCATTACCTACGGAATTTGGCTAACCCCCCTGATCACTCTGGCACACAGGTAAACCGAATCGGAAAAGACCTCCCACAGCTCTGTCGAGTTGTCAGAGGTAGGTTAGGACGGAACTCTGAAGGGACAGCCATGTTTTGCTCACCTCTTGGCAGTAGCACAGTGGATGATAACAGATTTAGGCCATTTCTCTCTCAGTGCATTCACTGCAAAGCCACCAACCCCTCTGTGTGTGTTCTTCAAAAGCACAGAGACCAACAGGAGCGCACACACGCACTGCACATACACGGCCCAGTAAGCATTACATCGATAGATCGTACAGGCCCAGAAAGCAATCAGTACTCCAGAAATTCAAACCCTTTCAGAAACCTTTCTGGACACTACATATATTTATAGCAATGAACGCATCAATCTTGCACATGGGAGGAAAGGAAAAAAAACAAAAAAACAAAAACCCATCATTTTCCAAAGGGAGCCTGTTCTTGGGGAAACACATTACATTTCACACTGGGGACACAAAAATGAGAAATGTCTACAGATTATAATTATTTAGGACTGAAGATTAGTTCAACTGGAAACTCTAATCCTGCAGTCAATGAGCTGAGAGGAAAAGCATGCAGGGCATTCTGTGCAATTTAACATCTAATTCACATTCAAATACCAACTCAAATTTGGCTCAGATTATTTCAATCAGTTATAGAACCAATAATGCTGTGTGATAGCGAGGTGCGAGGCCCACTCTCAAATCAAATGTTTTGACCAGTGGAACAAGTGCCCAGCTGGAATTATGCACTCTGAAATTATACATGCTCTTGTAAAAGTATCCTTTAAGTGCACAGGAAAACAACACGCAACACCTGTAGAAGTGAATTAGGCCAGTTTCCACTATTACTCAAAATTCAAAAAAAGGATTATTAAAATATTAGCTACATTTTAATGGAGGTTTCCACTCATATCAGTACATGGTCCTGTAATGCCAAGAGCTGCACAGAGAAGAGAGAGCCCCCTCGCTCAGCTGGTCCTGACGCTGAGATCATTAACCAACATCAGCACTGGTCCAAACCAGGACACATTTGAAACAAAAACCATCAGAGAAACCCAAATGATATACTTCAAAAATAAAACTACTGCGCCCATTCTAACAAACAGACTTACACAAAGCAAAATGCGGCACTATCTAACCCTAAAATGACAGACTACACTGCCTGACAGTAGACACAGAACCAGGCTAACGATGTAGATTTGGTGAACACAGCGGGTCCACACAAGTCATGGCTGCCCAGAGAGCAGAGACTCCACAAACGCCACAAAATGTTTCAGTTTACAAAATCTGAGCTGACTTACCCAAACTTTAGATGACAGTCCAATACTAACTGTCCATTCTGTTTAGCACTTTATCCAGATGATATGTATCGAACTGCCATAAGGATGACAGATAGTAGCCACCCAAACAAAGAACTTCCACACAGTTTCACTTGTTTACTTTTGTACTCTTTAATTACAGTATTGCTTCATGCCAATTAGCATTATTTTTTCCCTGCTAAATATTCTTAACTTGGATTTTAATATTTATTTAGTTGATCATTTCCTTAATATCGTAAAACGTACTTCCATGTTGTTTGGATATTTCTTTGGCAATACAGTAAATGAATATGGTCATGGTAATGATGCTTACAGGACCGAAATTATGAGAGGGAGAGAGAGAGAGAGAGAGAGAGAGAGAGAGAGAGAGAGAGAGAATTTCACAGAAAGATTTAAGAATATACTCCAATATACTGTCAGTGAGTGGTGCACCTCTCACTATATAATCCCCTTTGATCTATTAAAGTATTTACTGTTTTTATTACTGTAATCTTGTTCTATCCAGTTCATTGTAATGTATTCTCTCATCCATTTAGTTATTTATTAATAAGACTTTATTACTTTTATTACAATTTTGTTACTTATGAAAATCATCATGTTCAGTTCCAAGTTATTTATTTTGGCAAAATGTACTTGGTATAGTCAAGCCAATAAAGCTACCTTGAGTTGAAGTGAATTAAATTGGGAGAGGAGCAGAGAGAGAGAGAGAGAGGGAGCGAGAGTGAGAGAGAGAGAGAGAGAGAGAGAGAGAGAGAGAGAGAGAGAGAGAGAGAGAGAGGGGGAGAGAGCGAGAGAGCGAGCCAGCACTGGCTGGTGTTAGAGGTGGGGGAATAACTCCACTCCAGAAGGCCTGTGCATTGTGCACTCACTCCATTATTCATTCAGCAGCAATCAGAATGGATTCCTGCCGCACACCTCGCACACCTCTCACACCTCTCACAGCGGCTGCACCGCTGCCGTCTCTACTGCTGTGAGCCCAGTCGTTAGCACACAATCCGTCCCTACTTCCCTCCACACACACACACACACACACACACACACACACACACACACACTCACACTCACACACACACTCACACACACACACACACACACACACACACACACACACACTCGGCTCAGCCTTCTACCTACCTACCTCCTATCCCTGACACTGCTATTGGAAATTGGTCAGAAACCATATCGGTAAATGACTTTATTAAACAATTTTCCTTAATCAGTAAAAGGTGTGAGATGCAGTGTGATATATTAACTGAAGAGAGACCATTTTTGCCTTTATGACTCCTTCCTACACAATTTGATATGAATTAAATAAACAAACAATCTTAAAATTTGTGTTTTAGTAGTTGGTGGAAAATCCTTTGTAATGAACCCTCTGAAATCTCAGTGCATTTTCTCTGTTTTTGCATTATTTTCATCGTTAAATTCACTTTAAAGGTAGATATTTATAGTATGATACATATCACAATGTTCAGAACAATCTCAGCTTTCTTCCTTATGAGGTACTATTTGACCCAGAACACTGCATATATAATATGGCCCTAAAGCTGAAAATATGAGGTTCAATTTTAGAAATTAATCACATCTTATAAGAAAATATACCTTTACCTAACCTTTATCTAACCTATATATCTAACCTTTAAATCTAACCTCTCATAGGCTCTTACCTCTTATTATTGACAAAATCGAAAGGACAGATTCTACAAACTCAAGAAATGTTTCAACCATATTTCTATGCAGCATTATCACAAAAATATTAATAAATACAATGAAACGCACTGACGCAGACGCCACCACAATAGGTTAATGATTGGCTGAAGTGTGAAGTGGGCCCGGGTCACGCTGGAGCTCCCTTCTTCATAGGGGTGTTTGGTAAAGCCGTGTTTGGTGAACCAGCGTTTGCTAAAAGCAGCAGAGTTCTCAACGTGCTCATCCATTTCTCCCCATGACTGGATACGCTCTGCGGGCATCCGCCGTTACGGTCTTCTGCGGTTGTCCGTGCAGCGCGTCTCGTCACCAGCTCACCGGTGCGTTACTGTACAAGCCTAATGGCTCGGCCACGTCTCGCCTTTCTGAGCTCGCTCCACCGGCATTCGCCTTCGTGTTAAACGAGAACAGCAAACGGACTTCAGTCTGCTGCATCTGGAAGCAACCGCGCACCTTCGGTGAGCTGTCCTGTGACTGAAGCGATGAGGCAGGGCCGCACAGCTGGCCAAGAAATAACTCCGCCGCCCACTGACCAATTCCTTCTGGTCCCCTGTGATGCAGACAATGGATACGAAAGGCTGGGATTCCTTTATGGATCGTATCTTCTAAAGATGAACACCCCCAAAAGATCATATCTTATAAAGCTATGAATACCCTCATATTCAGATGTAGTCTACAGGAGTGCAAGAGCCAACTGATTCAACTGTGTCACTGTCCAAGACTTACATACTTGATTTTAATATTTCAAATGTAACCATCTACTAGCCTACCTTTCGATTCACTTCAACAGTGAGTAAACAGCTACTCCAACACCATGACACGACACCAGTGATACAGAGCAACATGCTCTCTCCTGCAGACCAGCAGCCAAATCACTGTTTGGGAGAACGCATGGTAAAAACTGGGTCATTGTAGGAGTGCCTCTGGTGAGTGGGGCTTCCGTTCCGTTTAGCAGCCATCATTAATCTTCCAAAGAGTCCCGTCGATGTGATCAGGAGGGAGACACCGACCTGCACCGAGCCAGCGAGGAAGAGGTGAGGGGGAGGAGACAGAGCAACGAGAGGAAGGTGCTAAATGAGCAAACGAGAAGCGCACCGAAAGACTTTCTCTGGCCGTGATTGGACCAAGATGTGTGAGGAGTGCAGGGACCTTTGGCTCTGGTGATGACTCGGACCGGGGAACAGAAAAACGGAGAGAGAAGGAAAAAGAGAGAAAGAACAAGAGCACGCAGGTTATGAGGTCAGACGGAGAGACGTCATCACGAATGCATGGTGTGCCGAGCTGGCTTACCAGGCCTTTGAGCTTTACGTGTTCCATCTACAATATGTTAAACAAACACACACACATCCATTCAAGTCTGCATTACTGCAGCTAAACATGTAGCTACAATATCATGGAACTTCAACATCAGCAATAAGAATCCGCACGCACACACGCACGCACACACTCAGAACGTCCAGCAAGATTATCTTCAGGAGGGTGAATATTTCTGTGAGGTTTTGTGTGTGTCTGTATGTGTGTGCGCATGAGAGAAAGAAAGAGAGAGAGAGAGACAGAGAGAGAGAGAGAGAGAGAGAGACAGAGAGAGAGAGAGAGAGACAGAGAGAGAGAGAGACAGAGAGGGAGAGACAATGGCATGCTGCTTTTTGGACATGAATAATTCAATATAACCTAAGGCACTGTTATACTTCGCTGATGAATGTGTGTGTGTGTGTGTGTGTGTGTGTGTGTGTGTGTGTGATGTATATGCTGGAATATGTTATGGTCTTAATCCGCAATGACAAACGTTGGACATCATGCGAACAAGAACACCCGAAGCTAAAATATTCATTAATAATCAGTGAGGAGGTAGTGGGTGCAGGGGGTTATTCAACTTTCCCAAACGATAACACAAGCAGGTTCATATGCATAAACTGACCAATCACAAATCAATCGATGCTCATCATGACCTTGTAGGACCAATCCCACATCAGAAATGCGTACTGTGTGTTGTATCTAGGGCTAAATATAGCAAAAGGAAGAGCTCCTCCAATCACTCAGGAGCCTGCAGTTCTCTAGCCATGTGTGCACGTGCACACACACACACACACACACACACACACACACAGAGTGGGCAGTGTGATGAAGAAGAGAAAGAGAAAGAGTAAATGCAGCATTAATGGCCCACTGTCAATGCAGGCAGTGGAGCTGAGGAAATAACTGTATAATTAGTGTGAGAATTTGAAGACTTCTACACAGGTACAGTGAGGAGGGGGCTGTCAGAGTGAGTTGAGCACAACCACGAACCACAGAGGGTCTTGAGAACACGGGAGGCTTTTCTTACAAGACGCACTCCTGTGGAGAAGACAGCATCAGCAATACAACGTCATAAGGCAGCATCTTTGAAGAGCACTGCAGCTGTCTGTAACGCCGCGCCAGACGAGAGGAAGGTTTGGTACGTGCACGCGGTTCCCTCCGTAGCACCCTGATCCCCGGTGAAAGGACAGGACTCGCCAGCAGTCCTGAACCAGTATGGCCCATCAATTTTGAACGATCGCTATTGCAACTCCTGCGTCAAGTTTAGTTCCACAGGCACGTGCCCATGCCCAGGTTTCACCGACCTAAAACCTCAATGTTGCAAATAAATTTCATTCAAATTGGTCAAGTGTTATTAATATAACTAAGCACACAACACACTAATTTTGCGTTAATGTCATTTAGTTTATTCTTCCTACCAACTCTCAGCCTCTGGTCTGCAGTGAAACACCTTGGCTTCATCAATCTCTTGAATAGCAGGCCCCTCAAAGCATATGTACATTGACTTATTAAGCACACAGAGAAAGCAAAGACTCTCCCATTCAGTTACCTGTGCAGCCAATTACAAAAGCTTCCTATGTCCCTGCTAGAAAGTCATTACCAAGGTGCAAAACTGGGTTATGAAAACCTTGTTAGGATAAGCTCTGCAGACTCTGAAGAACATTTGTGGTACAGAGGAGCTGAAAGCAGCCATGAGGGAGTGAAGCTGCAGGCTGGCTCGGGCACAGGCCGGATCGGGGACAGGCCGGATCGGGCACAGGCCGGATTGGGGACCGACTCGCGCTTTGCCCACATTTCATTGCATGCCTCCCTTTGCTGGCATTTAGGTGAAAACATTCAAGGGAATCGACTTTGGCCAAAAAGCATCTCTGGCTCTGTGTCATTTATGTCAAAGATTATGCTTGTTCAGTTAATGCATTACACACCCCTACAACATGAACCAGACCAATGCGCCTTTGTGGATTTGAGAAAAGCAAAAAAAGCAAAAACTCATCACTATGCAAATCATTCCACCATTATTCACACTCATGGGTCTCATGCTTCCCTCCACCCTTCACACACACACACACACACACACACACACACACACACACACACACACACACTTATTTATACTTCCCTCCTAATCCCAAACACACACTCACTCATACTCTCTCCAATCACACACTCCCCCTCCCCAAACACACACACACACACACACACACACGGAGCTCATTAAATTTAGAATAGAATTTATTTGAAAAAATATAATATAGTGTAAACATCTAACTGTGCAAACATGCTTTATCTGCCTTAAACATCATTTTAACAAAATAAAGTAATATTAATTATGTACATGTTTTAAAAATAGACATCTGTGTAAAAAGTGCAGTGTAAACACTGTAAAGCGCTCGCTATGCTACATGTGCAGTTGTTAGGTCACAAACTGTGCTCGTTATATCCTGGTTCCTTTTTAATCACTATTCATATGGGGGTAATGGCCACAAAATGGTAATAGCCACACCATTTGTTATTCCACTAGCGCTGCTACAATGTGGATGGACCAACATGGGCCACGCTTTCACACGGTGTGTGGGTGCGGTCGCCATGGAAAAGATTTGTCGCGTTTCCTGTCTTGGTTTACACCAACCAGCAACAGATGTTCAGGACCGTCTTAATCTGTTTCTTTTCAGATATTCAAATCGCTTCCATATAACTGAAGTTGTGTTAAAGCATCGGAGGATATCGCACGTTTACTTGCGCTTTCATGCCACTCGCTAGTGCCCCTCATTTTTTCCCCTGCTGGTAGCTCCCACAATGCACTGTGGTAGGACATAGGTGTGCGCTTTGACGTGCAGGCCAAAACAGACTCTGGCTGGCTGGCTGTTGCATTAATTTTTTCTGTGTAATAACATCTATACTTATCAAGATAAACATCAAAAGCTTATCATTACTTATAAAAACTTTATCGTGATCCTCTTTTGCGATCCTTTATTGCCCAGGACTAATTTATACTAACCTTATACATATTCTCTTATATTTCCCTCCAACCCACAAATACTCACTCGCACTCCGCTCCAACATTCAAACACTCATAATTTCATCCAAATGTCATAGATACAGTACACACACTACTCGCCACATCCAAAAACTTAACCGCCAACTATGTCCAGTATTAACAAACAAATGAGGAAGATTAGTAATAAAATACAGATGAACACAAAGAGAGAAGGATTATGGTCAAAGGAGCAATGTTTCTTCTGCTGACAACTCCCACACACATACTGTATACAGTCGTGGCCATGTTTTGAGACTAGCACAAATCTTAGTTTTCACAAAGTTTGCTGCTTCAGTTTTTATGGTAGCAATTTGCATTAACTCTAGATTGTGAAGAGTGATCAGATGAATTGCAATTAATTTCAAAGTCACTCCTTGCCATGACAATTAACTTAATCACAAAAATTACTGCATTCCAGCCACTGCGTTTCAGCCCTGCCACAAAATGGCCTGCTAAGATCATTTCAGTGATCTTGTTAGCTGAGGAGAAAGTGTTAACGAGGACGAGGCTGATATCACTCTGCTGATTAGAAAAGCAGGCTGGTTGCTTTAAAAGGGTGGTGGTGCTTGAAGGTTTCTTCTGTTAACCATACTTGCCTCCAAAGAAACACATGCAGTCATTGCATTGCATCAAAAGGGCACCTAAATCAACCATTTATAGATTCTGACAATAGGATCTAAAAATACTGAGGCAGTAAACTTTGTGAAAACTCAAAACTTTTGGCCACAACTATATATGCATACACACTCTCAAACACTCCCCCCCCCCCGAATAAAACCACACACAAATACAGCAATAATACTAAGAAACACATCATAAGGTAATAAACGCTGTTTAAAACATCAATTGTTCAGATTTTTATAAAGAAAATGAAAACACGTCGAATTGTGACCTATAATCTACTGAGACAGATGCAACAAATCCCATGAGCCCAGTGTAACCCTTACAACGCAACCTAAGCAACAGGACCCTGCGGCAGCCACAGTGCCTCCGAGGGGCTTTACCGGATTACTGAGTGGGGACGATGGCAAAGGTGTGCCCCTGGGGCGGCTGGGATTCAGAACAGCCTCTAATTAAAGTTATACCTGCCGTTACATGGTGTCATGCCACAAGTCCTGAAACAACAGGCTGGGGAGTGACGGAGCTGGCGAAGCTTCTTGTGCTGATGTCTGTCTGCAGGTTGAAGTGGAGGCAGAGATGTATGTGGGGAGCAGTTACAACACCCTCACCACACACTCCATCAGAGTTATCCGTGATGTGCACGCGCACACACATTTTCCTCTGATCACTGGCGAGCTAAATGCACCGCGATTCATGCTGGGTTCGTGGTGTACTTCTCTCAAATAGCGACGCACGGTTGGTTCAGGTGCCAGAGGTGTTAAGGGAACCTTATTTGGAACTAAACAAAAGGGAGTGGGAGTATTTGATATCATGTGAAAGTAATCCATGTTTTCTCAGAGGAAGGGAGGTGCAGCAATTTAATTACTTACATCCAATATACTGTTTGCTTCGAGTGTGCAAAGCTGTGGCTGTCATTTCTGTTCATACTGGGAATGAATGCCTTAACCTAAAGGGACAGCTCGAAATTGCTTATGGCTTCAATTCTACATCTCTGGCAGTCTGTTCAATTATGACTAGTCAAAAATATAGCAATTGAACACCTGCTGTCGACCGGTCTTTTTACAATGAGTTGACTCTTAAATCTTGAGATCATCATCATCATCATCATCATCATCATCATCATCATCATCTTACCACTCATCTTGGTTCTGCAAATCTGTAGACCAGGAGATAGGCACCTCCGCCACAAAGCCGATGTCATCGTGGGAGCTCGAAGACGATCGGTCAGACAGCCGGGCAGGGAGGATAGGTGGCCCATCATCTTCAATAATGACGGTGTCATCCTGAGGCATGTTGACGGTGGGGGACAGCTGGTAGTTACCTGGGGGAGAGCAGAAAAGGTGGGTGTGTCAGAGGGCTGCGCACGCATGTCTGGAGGCTGAGGGGCGATTCCGTTTGCCCATGATGAGAAAGCTCAGGCGTCAAAGTGCTCTGCGTGTGAGACGATAGCTACAACGGCTTCACACAGCCTCACGCACAGAGCTGAGGCTGAGCTGCAGTGGACGCGCGGCACCCGCGCCTCGGACACCAAACACTCGCACCTTGGATACACAGCACTTGCTTTCAGTTGGTGCTCCAGGTCATGGTTTGAATAGCTAGCGTTTATAAGCTGGAAGGCAGCGTGAGGCAATGTCTCTAGGCATTCTTAACCCACTCCGGGGGGGGGGGGTGCAAAGAGAAGCCAGCAGTCCTCTTACTGGTCCCGCAGGTCAAGCAGAGAGAAAAACAACGGTAATATTGGAGATGTGGTGTCTTGGACCCTGAGGAATCTATCAAAATGACAGGGCACCAGTCATACACTGTGTGTGTGTGTGTGTGTGTGTGTCTACATGCATGATGTTTAACTTCAGAAGCAATTTGCTTACACAGCTCATGAAGGTCCTCTGTCTGAAATGTCCTTTTTCTCTTGAAACCTTGTGTACTACACTGAAATGTTTAGTACCTTGACAAACACCCACAAACACCCAACCGCCCACCCGCCCCTTTGTTAGGAACATCTGTCCACCTGCTCATTTGTGTAATGAGTCAGACATGGGTAAGAGCTTCAGTTAATGTTTACATCAAACATCAGCATGGGGAGAAAATGGGATCTGACTGACATTGATCGTAGCATGGTTGTTGGTGCCAGATGGGCTGGTTTGGGTATTTCGGAAAATGCTGATCTCCTGGGATTTGCACGCATGCAACATCCAGTGAGCAGCAGTTCTTTGGGCAGAAATGCCTAGCTGATGACAGGTCAGCGGAGACAGGTAGGAGCGGTTCAGGCTGCCAAGGATACGGCGGGAAGGTAAATAACCACGCTTAACAACTGCGGCAAGCAAGAAAACGTCTCGCAGTGCCCACGCCGATGGGCTACAACAGCAGGAGACTACGACGGGTTTCTCTCCTGTCAGCCAAGAACGGGAACCCGAGACTGGAGTGGACACGAGCTCACCGAAACCGGACGGCCGAGGGTGGGGAAAACATTGCCTGGTTGCCTAAATCTCACATCCGGCTTCAATATGCAGATGGTGAGGTGACTACGTAGCAAGAGCAGTGTGAATCCTTGGACCCCATCTGCCATGTGTAGACAGTTACAGCTGATAACGGCCGTGCCGTGGCGCGGGGAATGCCAACGTGCACGCTGAGCGTGCAACAGCCCATCTCGTTGCTGTTGCTGAATGTGTGCGTCCCTTCACGCCACGAATTTTATGGGTAAAAGTCCCGAGGGAATCGGACGTTCCTCGGCTGAGAACAGCGCGCCCGCCCTCGGACGGTTGAGGGCCGGTTTCTCATCCCACGTCTGGAGTAAAAATATGAGGTCGGTCCCGTTGGGAGTCTGGAGACAAGCGAGTACCAGGCAGACCCAGGCAGTATGCGACGTGACCACAACCTACACGTCTTATACTAGCTGCTTCCAGCATGGTAACGTGGTAATCTCACAAAGTGCAAGTCACCCCAGACTGGCCCACTGACCCGCCACATCTGAACGGAACGGGGAGCAACGGGAGAGTCATAGCGCGCACATGCGGCTGACAACCACGGCAGCGGCGCGAGGCGATCGGGTCGACGCGGGCCGACATCTCGAGCGCAAACCTTTCCGGCACTTTGCGGAAACAAAGTGTCGAGGCTGATCTCATAGCAATAAATTATGAGCGCTTGCAAAAAGACGTAAACCGTGACTTGATCACCCGAACTAAAGCTCCAAGAGAAGTGGGAGGCGGATGATGCAACTGCCCAAAGGTCAGAGTCTTCATTTCACAACTCTGTGCCTTCAAACTAAGGCCACTGCCTTTAATAACCCATGCGAATCTCACCACACTCCACTGACTCCAAGCTCAGGGGACAGGAGGAACATAGTTCCTAACTTTTATTACTGCCGACCATTTTTGAATAAGGCTCAAAAGGCAGACAACTTGAGTAAGCACACAGGTAACAGTTGCAGAAATAGTATGCCCACCCTTGGCCAACTGGAGAAACAGACTATACCTATACTACACCTAAGCTACACGAAATGTATTAAGTGTGTAAGTGGCTGGTCGCAAGCTTAGCCACTCCGGGAGCTTGGGTTGCCTCCTGAGTCTTAGTCTTCCTAAGGTTTTTTTTTCCCCTTAATTCCACCTAGGGAGCTTTATCTTGCCAATTCCGCTACTGGTGTGCTTCATTAGGGATGTGGACCCAAACATTTGCAAAGCCGCTTTGCGACGAAGCGTGTTCCAAAAAACGCTGTATGAATACATTTGTCTTTGACACTTTTATTACCAGAGGAGGAAGAGCAAGAAGGAGAAGAAGAAGAATGGCAGGCTAATTATTAGCCTCTTTTACAGTCAAACCAAAATAGCTGCTACCATGTTACTTGGGGAACAAATGTCAAGCTACAGAGTTGTCATGACAACCTGTTACTTTGCACTGCATCAGTGCATCACCATCAAAAGCCTACTTGCGCGTTCACTTTCACCCAAAAGGCGTTCACACACACACAATTTCTAAACCTCGCCCATTTCCTTTCCCAAGGTTCCACACACAGTCGGTGAAGGGTAATTCAATAACACATGTCTGGAGAGACTCGGAGGACCTTGGCTCTGATGAGCGAACGTTTGTGAACTTCAACTTCGGTCTAATCAGGCTTGGCAGATGAATTAACAGCGCTGTGATTAGCACAGGTCTGTATCAGGCGTTCATTAATAAATCATTAAACCTGCTTGCAAGACAAGCAAGGCGAAAGCGTCCGGTCCGTTTGGCAGTGAAAGACTCGCAAGGCCGAACAACGATTCCACGTTAACGAGGTGCTTTCTGCTGCACATTATAGGTCACGTGCTGTGACTCGCCCAGCTCTGAAACCCTGTATTGACTACACTGGTTATTTTAGGCAAAGAAACACAACAAGATGCACTTTAAGTGCCAGTTGGAGCTCATTTCTCCCAGTTTCATCCGTGGTGCTCATTTGCTTCTGTCTGTGGATCTGGAGGAGACCGGGAGCAGCTCCGACGGGAGCGGGCCCAGTCAGGCCGCCTCCGGCTCGGCGCAGTGGCCTCGGTCTCCCTGCTCCCAGGGCCCTGATGCCAGGGGCCCGGCCTCTGATCGCCAGGCACCCGGAGGCTGGCTGCTGGATGTGCGAGCGGCCTCTCGTCTTGCCGTCCCGACAGGGGAGTTGCGGGGGGGTTGCATCACCGGATCAAAGCCGCGCCCCTTTGAGAGCGGGGAGCGATAACGCTTTCGAGCCCTGCTAACCACACACTACTACGCGACAGCGCTGTCTAGAATCAAAAGCGCAAGAACACCTAAATTACTTCTTGGACGTCGCAAGCAGGAAAAGGAGAGAAAAGAAGACGACCAGCGGGTTGAATCTTCCCACAGTGCTGTGGGAAAAGAATAAGAAAAGCCAACGCCGTTAAAAGCCAAAGAAACTTCTGAAACTGCACAAAGACTTCAGAGTGGGAGCAGGTGTGGGCGAGGGAGGTGGGACGCGCCTGCGGCATTCCGGAGCGAAACGGCACCTAGAAACGTATGGCCGGGCCCGGAACGGATGCCTCCGACAAGCGGGAACATTTAAAAGCGAAAGAAGTCGTCCCTGCCTTCCCCCTACACCCTGGAAAAAAACCTCGCCCCGTAGCAGCTATGGTTCGACAGCAGCATGCTAATCAGCATTGCTAGTGAGACTACATCCCCCTCCCCTGTTGAATTACGTACGGGTGTGAATAATTAAAACCCTCTCATTGATCCAATCGAAATTCCTGATAAGGAGAACGCTATGAACCACTTAGCCTCGCGGTAACCTTTATTACAACGAGCAGTAATACAAAGTTGGCAGGCAATCAAAGTTGGCAGGGTGCGCGTCAAAGGGCCTTGGTGTGGGAGGAGAGCAGACCCGGTCCGCTTAGCCGCTCCCGGCTCCTAACGGCTGGGAATGGCAACGGTGGGCGTAATAACGCACCTGCTCGGCGAAGAGCAGGTGTTTTGCGGCGCGAGGGCCTCCCTCTCCCTCTCTCTCTCTCTCTCTCTCTCTCTCTCTCTCTCTCTCTCTCTCTCTCTCTCTCTCTCTCTCTCTCTCTCTCTCTCTCTCGGAGGATCCCGGAGAACGTTAGCAGCTGACAAATCCTTCTGACACCTCCTCTGCACCTTGTCTGGATCCATTAGCCAGTCAGGCTGGGGGGAGCAGCACAGACTAAAGGGGCGTAGAGGATGGAGAGCGGGTGGAAGTGGGAGCAGTTCTCACTTTCGACCCATTAAAGTAACTGTGGAGGACAGGCATACTGATGGTGACATGTGCCTGCAAAAAAAAAAAAAAGGCAAAACAACTTTTGCCAAGAAACCCACGAAACTATCTGAAATCCATGAAATTACATGAAAATATTATGAGGTTCACATCAAAGTACCCAGCAAGAGCAGGGATTTGTGCAGCAAACTCTCATGTACACATTATGAGGTTTGAATTTTTGGATAGAAGACGCCCGAACTGTAATGTCATGCGATCTCTTCCCGTCAGCCGGGGCTGAGAAGCTCCGCTCCCCACCCGCTCCACGGCCGACTGTGGTGAAAGAGCCGCGTCGACTCGGATCTTCTCGCTGTCACCGACCGCCAGCACGCGAACAATGCCTGTCTCGCTGTAATCAAATGACCCCTCATGCGGTCACCCCAGCAACAGCATACACACTCCTGGTGCTCCCGGTCAGACCCAGACACCATGGCGCTATGGCAACCACCAGCAGCCACTGAAGCCATCTTGTGTATCCTCACTGGAGCGCAGATGAAAAAGAGAGAGAGAGGCTCTTCTCACTGTCAATGTTCAATGGGATGTGTGTGTGTGTGTGTGTGTGTGTGTGGCTCATTATGAACCCACTGGCCAACACTGAGATGTATGCAAGTCCATCTAGTGCCAAAATAAAGCGCCAGAGTGTTCTTCATTAACCCAACAACCCTAATCCACAGGTCCATCTTCCACCTTAGAAGGCAGTGCTGAAGGAAGCCTGCTTAATGGCGGGTCAGCAGGAAAGATGAGCTCTCGGGGGAGGGAGGGCTGCATGCAGTCATCTACCTAAACCCAGATCCAGGATCCTGGCACCACAGGGGCAAGGGTCACCCCATTAGTCGACCTCTCACCCCCCCCGCGAGAAACTGCAGTGACAGCCAAGTCTATTGATCAAAGATCGTTAGCTAATCCGTGCCGCTGTGCTGCCAGGGATTTAAGACCTATCCGTTTAGTAGCTAATCATGGGAAAGGCACACCTCGGGGAGGATAGAGATCATTCGGGGAAGGCCCACAGTCACTCCGCACTCTCTAACCTCCCACTAATACCGGGTCACCGGGTCGCGTTAATAAGCTTAGAGAGACACGGTGTGTTTGTATTCCTCTGAATCACAGGCAAACACCGTCGGGTGTGGACGGAGGTCAAGCTAAATGATCGCGGTGCCAGTTGTAGAGAATATGAAAGGCCAGCATGTGGTATTAATCAGACGCTAACTCGGATTAGCCATCCGCGGTCATCAGCGCACGCTCGCAAGCTCGGACCAGGTCATGAAGGTCCCACAGTGACGTAATGGAGCTGGTAAAAGAGAATAGGCCAAGGTCTTACAGCACAACGATACAACACAATAAACTCAATATTATTATTCCTCCAGGGAAATTAACACAATCTCTACACACAGCACAGACACGGATGGTGTTTATAAGACATAAAACATGAAGGCCGACTCGACTTCTTCAGTTTTTACAGTACTTAAATTAATCTTTTTTCTTTTTTATATACTTAATTTTAAATGACTTGTTCTATATTTGAGCTTTTTTGAGCTTATAAAAATCTACTGTCAAAAAATCTCAAGAAGGACGTTATTTAAACCTTCCTGCTAGTATTAGCACGGGGCCAGTGTTCTACTGGGAGGTGGTGTTTCACACTACATGCACACTATCCATCACATCCAGTGCACTTTTACACATGAGGAAACAGAATGAGTTCTGGTGAGCCAGCACACACCCAGGATCCCCGCACGGCCAAAGAGACACGTCAGTCACTGGAGCCGGCGCTTCGTTTCTGCATCCCAGGCTGTCATCCTTCCTGCGCGTTTTTCTTCCTGCCCGTTTAACTTACGAGCGTTCTCTCCCTCTCTGTCAGTAAAACAGGTAGCTGTCGCGCTCCCGGCCGGGCGTCACCCTCCGTTACCCGGCCGTCGGCGGGAGGAGCGCGGTCCCCTCCCTTCTCCTCGTTTCCCGCTCCCCCGAGCGCGGACCGCCGTCTCGGCCCTGGGAGGCGACGTCCCGGCGAGCTTCTGCTCCTTAACTGTTTTTCCTTGCCTTCTTTCTTTTGGACAGAGCCGCTCTGTTGAACAGCGTGGCCAGAAGCAGCCAGCGGGGTCCTCGATTTGCAACACAGCGTGGCTTCCCGCGTGAGGTCGGACTTTTCGATTAGGGCCGAGCTGCAGGCGCGGCCCGCGATTGCGCCGGCGGCTCCGACTGCAGATAGCCGCGCGGTGACGCCTCGTCTCTCTCCCCCCTCGCGCACACAGAGCTGAGAGCAACGCGCTTACCCACACACAACGGCATACGGAGCCGGCAAGCGAGAGCGAGGGAGCGAGGGAGAAAGGCAGAAGACCGAGAAACCTAGCCAGCGCAAAAACTTTATCTGCCTTGTTGCTAAAATACAGCACCGGAAAGTCATAGCTGACACCGTCATAGAGTGATGTAGTCGGGGAAGACATTTATAGGCTTTTATAGACATGTACAGGCTTCATACACCCTGACACTTAGCAGACAGCAACCCATCCTTCTGACACTGGTCCAACACCTCAGCCCATCAATCTGACCAGGCAGCACTGTGGCCAATCAATGAGCTGGCGCAGTGTAGCTGGATTGATGGCTCCGCCCCTCCATCACTCCGACTGGCTTCCCTCAGGATCCGCACTACTGCCATGTTTCCTCCCCTTCCGACCTTATCTCACGTCAGACGCGGCCCGAGCCTCCCCGATCGATGCCGACCGAGTTCAGACAGCTCAAACAACCGTCGGAGAAGCCGCTGACGTCTTTCACAGCCGGTAGCGGCATGCGCATTTACTTATACTCCGCCGTATGCGTCCGACGCCGGCGCACGTGACCGGCGCACGTGGTGGCAGGCTTCACCACTTCATACCCGTTTATCGGAAATCGTTTCCCAAGCCATGAAAAGCATCTTTTCAACCGCTCTGCCATTATGGTCTACAAAGCACTTGCGGTTCAGAGTGGCAATTTCACAATGTCTATTACGATCTAATGCCCTCCTTAATCCCAGCTAACAACGCTGCCACATTTTCTTCCGGCTTTTCCCTATGCATTTCTCTTTGGCCGCAAGATTGAGAATAAACGCTGAACTTGAACAGGCTTCTGTCCTCCCACAGCTATTTCAGCTGTTAACACTCCTTGTTCCTCTGAAAGTTGCAGATTGCAGAAGTGCAGCACAAAGGCTTTTTTTTTTTTTTTTGACCGTTAATGCAGATGATCTGTTTCCACTTTAAACTTGGAGACATTTTCACTCTTTAAAATCAACAGTCCTGAAGGCCGTTGCTTCTTTAATCCAAATTCTCGGAGGCAGAAGTGAATTACTTTGATTTAAAGTTCTCAGAGTATCTTTCTTAATAAAAAAGCGTATTCGTTTATTTCGGAATTGCATAGGAGGAGAGTGTAAAAGATTTTTTTGGGGCATCTGATACAGGCAGTGTGCTACACATATTAATGCAATCAGTGAATCACTGAAATCAAACAGTATTAAGAGTCTATGACTTATCAGCATCAGCAGAAATCCAACTGAAAAATCACAGGTAAATGTCCCAATAAACCACCAAGTGTTATATGGGGAAAAAAACCTATTCAGGATTTTTTTTTTCCAGAATCCGCTTTATATTTATATTATTTCCAACTGCTGTTTCTGCTGTTTCTAAGACATTTCATCACTGAGAACCAACAATCATATTTGAAAGCTGGCAATTTACAATCATATTAATCAATAAAGCACTAAAACTCATGACGTCTGTGAAGCGTTTGAGCATATAATTACATTTTATCAGTCAATCTAATTGGTTATCACAACTGTTAACGCTTTGAAAGTGGTATCAGTATTCCATGGCGTTCTGCTGGTTGACCAGACGAGGGGGTCCTTCCTGTCATCCATCAGAGTAGGGAGACAGAAGGCCACCATCAGGCTAACCTTGCAGGTCCTCATTTTTTGAATGACAGGTGATCTATTTGGCAGATCCTCTCAACTGAGTTGTGTCTGCTGTAGGCTCTGATTCTGACATGATTCACAACACACCGCAGTCAGGGCCTCACCCTGGCCCCGTTCTGCAGCGCACGCCGAGCCTTTCAGACGAGCGCCATGCGTCAACGTTTCCGCCAGCCCTTCTGGTAAACAGGAGGTCACGTGGCATCTACGGTCTCGTTCGGAATGACAGAAATGGCCCGTGTAATAAGGCGCCGTCATTCATATCAGTGTGCTAACTCTTGATATGCATTTGCCAAAACGCAAATAGCCTGACAAACGGGGCGTCGGTTGCGGCGGAGGCTTCGCTGATGCATGAGAAAGCAAAGCGGAAAAGGGACGAACTGTCACGGGAAAAAATGTGACGTTCGTCAAGCATGACGGGGCCGATGGCCCCGTTTCGCTGGCGCCAAACTTTTCTGCAACTTTTCCACGTCGCTCGTTCGCCCCGCGTCTTCTGAAAGGTTGGGCCCTTGAAGCGCGCCAGTGTTAGAACTCCACACCGGCGCGCGGGATATTTACAGCCGCCAAGGGCTGCTGAAAGGCTGCAGCAGAGCTCGTCGGGGGAAACGGCTGCGGCAAGTAGGACAGAGATCAAAGACAAGAAAAAAGACAAGGCTGCATGCGAGAGAGAGAGAGAGAGAGAGAGAGAGGGAGAGAGAGAGAGGGAGGGAGGGAGAGAGAGAGGGAGGGAGAGAGAGAGGGAGGGAGGAAGGGGGGATGGAGAGAGAGAGAATGGTCATGAGGAGAGCTGCAGAGAGACAGCGTTGGTGCAGACGCCGATCCAGAAGCGTAATCCCTGAGCGCACGGCTCTGACAGCAGCGTGGCCCGGCGGCCGGATCTCCCCCGCAGCACACAGGGCCGGACGTGAAGGACGGAGGAAACCGGGAAGGAAGAGGAAGAAAGGCCCTGGAGGGGCTGCTGTTAAATGCTGCAAGCACGTGGCAGGCAGATCGATCGAGGATTGGCAGGAACGGCCGCGCAGAGATTGAGCTGCCGATTCCAATTACGGTGGGAGGAAAAAGTGATGTTGAGTTTGGAGGGAAGTGCCTGGGTGAGATCATGCAGGATCAGACCCCGGATCAGGAAACGGGGAAGTGCGAATGACATCAGGTCTTAATTACAGAGGCACACTTGCACGGAGGAACGGGTCACGCCGATCTGGGGTCCTTACGGCATGGATTATACGTGCAGACATGCACGTGTGTTACGGAGTGCTGTAGGGTCTGTGAAAAGAAGTGTGTGTGTGTTCGCTCACCCATCATCCTGCCCAGGATGGTGGGCCGGGGGCTGGTGGGGTCATCCGCGGGGTAGAGGGAATGGGAGATGCGACGCTCCTGCTCTGGGTGGACTTGTCCCAGGGCTGCCTCTGTCCTGGAGGGGCTTCCTGAAGGCTCCTGCTGAGATCAAACACTTGCATCAGTGAAAAGGGCTAAAGAAAACATACAATATGAAATAATAACACACTGCAATTACGCCGCTACATATTCTCATTGTGGTGTGCCTTACAAAGTATTAAACACACTGGTAAATCCTTAGTGTCACTTGGTTAAAGAATTTCTTGTATTGTTTCAACCAAAATTATTTGTATTTTTGGATCATGTGAATGTCACGATTCATTAAAACGCCCACAGAACACTCAGCTGGAACATTTGCGATGAGTCAGAACGCTCACGGCAGACAGATAAACAAACAAACTGTGAGCGGGCTTGTTTGCATATTGCGCCGTTGTGTGATATAAGTAAGCAAAGACCATTAGTGTGATGACGATTAACAAAGAAAAGTTTAACATATAACGTCCAACATAAGAGACTCGTCTTATATAACTGGTTACAATGCAAATGTAAAATGACTTGTACAGGAGTGTGTGCATGTATAAACAAAACACACACACACACACACAGTGCTGGTGGTATGGAGAGAGCAAGATCCGCGTGTGATCGGAGCTTCTTTATTCTCCGTAAATAAAGGACAGAAGCACAGGGCACAGCTGGTGCTATACACAAACACAAAGCAAAGCAAAAAGGTGCCGACAGTCCAGCGCGAGGCGTGTAGATGCGGGACACACATGTGGCGTAGCGATTCGCTGGCAGTAAACACACTCGGGGTGCGACGTGGTTGAGCACAGCACTGGGTGAGTGTTTCCGTGGGCTTGAATCAGAGGGAGAAACACAGGAGACCATCAAGGCAGCGGTGCATGTGGTCAGTAATCAGGTGATTGTGAGTGTGGCAGGTGCAAGGGGTGTGTGTGTGTGTGTGTGTGTGTGTGTGTGTGTGTGTGAGAGAGACAGTGGGTGTGTCCCTCAGTCGGAGTGCCTGGCGCACTATGAAATACACACACACACACACACACACACACACACACACACACACACACGTGTGTGTGTAAAAATTTGGGTACCACGAGAAGCCTACTAAATGTGTAATTTAAATTACACGTTTAATTTTGAAGTTAAACGTGTAATTTTGAAAATTACACGTTTAATTTTGAAATATCAGCTGCTTAACAAATCAAAGCACAAGCACATTCATTCTGGCTTATTAAAGCATTTTTAATAGCAAATGATTCAGACTCAACCTTAGTAATGTCATATTCACTTCCCCGCTGAATGTTTCCTGTTCTAAAGCAAGTGTGAGGGCAGCTTGTTGTGCTCTATTGCCACCTCAGCAGGAGGCAGGGGCGTGGAATAAAAGAAAATATAGCATACAACAGTCATGACTAGCATTAGTCCAAGTTATTATATTATATTATATTATATATTATATTAGTCCAAGTTATTATAAGTCAACTAACTTGCTAGCATGCGTTAAGATTTCCACATGCAGCGTGCACACGTTTAATAGGTCACCATGGGGTTCATCTGCACAGCCATCTTGGAGGGGTGCCTGCCGTCAGCACACCTGAGTCAACGCATCTGCTAATTAACAAGGTCTTCAGGAGGCTGAGACGGGCGCCCGGGCTTAGAACGGAGCTCTCCGCTCGCCGGGGCAGGTACCGCCGCGGGGGGGGGGGCAGACAGGAAGGACGCTGTGAACTGGCAACTTCGATAACCTGCAAAGAATCGTGGGAAGGAAGCGTGGGCGGGGTTGGACCGGGCCCCGCGTAGATGCTGTAGCGTGAGAGAGGAAGACGCAGCACAGCGTCACCTTTGCTTACTACGGGCGTGAAGCGCGCGTCGGGTTTCGCTCTGTTTACGGCTGACGCGAGAGGAGAAAAAGTGAACAGAGTTGCCTGCTGTTGACGTTTAATGCCCCTCTGCGGGAAGGTCTGGGAAACACTGGTGGTAATCTCTCTGGAGTAGTGGAAAAGAGGTCCTGCTGTCATTGGCTGGTGAAGGTCAGTAGAAGCTTCCTGCGCGAGCGGGTCAGAGCAGGAGTGATGATTGAGTCTAACTTGGCCGAGGGAGGAACAGACTTCCTGAAGTGTGCCCGGCTGCGCCAAGTCCGCAGCAAAGACGAGGATTTTCTGGTTATCCGCGCGTCTCTGAAGCACGCGCGCCCTTCGCCCTCGCCGCTCTGCGTAAACGTGACCCAGCGTGGATCTCTATACTGGCCGGCCGAAGCTCCAGAAAGAGCAGGTGGGGGAAGGCGGAGGTGGAGAGGGTCCGTTGGAGAAACAGGGAAGGAGCAAAGAAGGAAAAAGGAGCCCGTCGACAGGCTCGGCCTCCAGGACGGCACGGGCAGCAATAGCCACGGGACCCCGGCCTGTTTAATATAGATGAGCTAACGTAATGAAGTCTAGAGCTGAGGACTTATCAGGTGGGCTTGATAAGAAAGCCAGGCGGGCGTCGCGCCGAAGGGGTCGACGCAATTACAGCGAATCCTGGTGGAGACGGCCTTACTGTAAACCCCCGCCGCGGTCCGCGCCGGCCTCGCCGCGCTTTCAACCCCGAAACTGGGATTTGTTTTACCAACCTCCCTCTCGCGTTTTTAATCCGCCGCCGGATGGCGGACGGGATCTGATAACACATCGGCTTTTTGAGAAGACGGGGGGCGGGCGGGCCGGTGAAGGGAGGGGCTTATCATCAGGAGCGTCAATTTCACAGAGGACTGGGAAGATGGGGCTGAACGCAGGGAATAGTGCGTGTGGGAGGCTCCGAATACAAACGGGAAGCGCAAGGACGGGAAGGCAGTGCAGGAGGCATTTTACTGGATTATTACAAGCCATTTACCCTGTTCCAATCGTAATCACCCCTGACCTACTCCTCTCTCAGGCTGGATTATCTGAGTGGATTAAGATACTGCCATCTAGACGGAAGTTCATCAGGTATTGCTGTTCCTGACATTCTGTGCAGAACACCGTCATTCCAGGGCTAGTCCCCAAACACACACACACACACACACACACAGTGAGCTGTCACACCATCTTGAGTCATCGTTGACTCTCCCTCTTGTACCAGTACAAGTTCACTGGCACATCCCGGCACTGAAGGCTTAAACGGACCTGAGGTACTCGGTGTGGCTCTTCAGCGGACCCCAGGAGGGATGTGTGAGCCTGCACTAAATGCTGCTTAGTGTGGGTTTTGGTGCGTGTGTGCAGT
Source organism: Electrophorus electricus (assembly GCF_041902795.1). Taxonomy (NCBI): domain Eukaryota; kingdom Metazoa; phylum Chordata; class Actinopteri; order Gymnotiformes; family Gymnotidae; genus Electrophorus; species Electrophorus electricus. Next base: position 10,616,180 of record NC_137510.1, on the reverse strand, counting down.
GCATATTTCAGCACGTGTTTCTCACTAAAATAATACAATACTGATTTTTAATTAAAAGACTTGCGTTTGAGATTCTGATAGCACACGTGAGGAGGGTTTCGGTGCTGAGCCGCCTGATCAGATCATTTTGAGTTAATTAAAACACAATGTCCTCTTCCATTAAAACAAAAAGAAACTCCCATAATGCCCCATTCACCACCTAGTCATTTTTTATGAGTCCCCTTAGTGACATCATTCGGATTAATGCGCACTGATCTTCGGATGATCTAATGGATGTTAACCAGGGCAGTGACCTTGAGGTCTGTTAAGAAGGCCCGCCCTCCACCACAGGTTCGGTCCGCAGGGGTCTCAGCAGCCTGGTCCCGCCCTGCCCAGCATCCACACGGCCAGTCCGGATCAATACCAATAAAGCCCTAATTTACTGGCTTTTCTGACTGACGGTGCTCTCGAGATGCCATCGATCATCGCGTTTGTATTCCCCGGGACGGCCCGTGGAGACGCCGTGCTGAACTGCGATGTTTCCTCCACCGCGTCAACTCACATGTCCGTCACACGGTTCCGTGCCGGGCCACCTCGATGTCACCGTGCACGGGCCCGGACAGCCGTCCCCTTGCTTGCGCGCGCACATTCCGAGAGAGGGCGAGGGGGGTCGAGAGAGAGAGAGATATCCCGCACACGGTCCACAGCCCGAACTTCCCGGTGTCCGGCTTCCTGTGCCCTTCCTGCCGGCTGCTTGCGCGTCACGGATGCTGGCCAGCAGAGGCCGGATAGGGAGAGAGGCCGGATAGGGAGAGAGGCCGGAACGAGAGAAGCGGTTAGCGATGCGTTTCAGCTGGAGTGCCTCTCTCAGGGGTTCCACTTATATCATTCTAACAATTTCAGCCCCTTTCATGTGGTCAAGAGAAAGGAACGTTCTGCATGAAAGTCTCCACTTATGAGCCGAGCCCTACAGGAGGCCCCACTCCACCTGCTGAACTGTGCGTGGAACCACTGCCCCGATGTCTTCATTTCAATTAAAAAAAACAAAAACAACCCACAACCTAACTGAACCTTTAAAAAAAAAAAATGTTCCTACTCCTCATGCATAATGCATAGAGATGGGTGTGCCTGCGTCATATGTAAATGCGCTTTCGGAAAGACGGGAGAGATACAATGGCAGGAGTGTAGAGACCCCGCAGGTTAGCGGAGACTCCTGCTGCTCGCTATACGGAGCTGCACGGTGATGCTGTAGTAGCCCGCAGCACACACGAGCTGTGAGAACAGGTCGCTCATGAACGCAAATCAAATCAATTAATATGCGTACATAAATCTTTCTTGGGAAGAAGAGGCTGCCTTGCTTTTGAACGGGATTTTAATGAGCATGCACACGCCTCTCACTCACACATTCATTCATGCGCTGGCTGGAAGCGTCTTGAACAGCATCAGCATTGCTGTGTACACGTAGGATGCAAGGAAGGATCTATTCCAGCTATAGAACTCGGGAACACAGAATCGTGTGTGTGTGTGTGTGTGTGTGTGTGTGTGTGTGTGTGTGTGTTTCTATGGGAATGGTAACAAAGGTGTTGATATAGCTAAGCTCACGATTACAAAATATGAATGTGATGTTTATGATCAGAAAACCTAAGACATTAGTCAGCGCTCCAGGGATTTCCCCAAGGATACCAATTTAATCTACTACATCAAAAGGCCTGCATTTTATTTGCCATTTTATTAGGATAAGTAGAACTCTGACTGTCCCTACAGTGTACCCGTCATCTTTTGGTCAGCGCTACTCCTGATCTTTTTGGTGAGTGAATTCTGCTCAGAAGGTGATGGTCTGATGGTAACGTGCCTTGTTCACTGTACAGTTACGCCGCGATTCCTGCAGCCTCTTTAATAACGAATAACCCTAAATATGTGCTGGGCAAATATCTGAATATTTTGTGTATACTGCATATTCCTTATTATATATACACAATATAACCAGCTGTATGTGTATCAGCTCATGCTGTATTCACAAGTGTTTGAATATACAATATTTACAAGTATAAATTTACATTAATAGCCAACACCTATACTATGTACAAAGAAACAAGTCTGTGGGATTGCCACTTACAGCACTGCATTGTAAAATGCATGGCTGTCCATTAACTGCATGAGAATACCGAAGTAGAAGTTATGCTCTGAGACTGCCACGGACCCACACGAACTCCGGACAACTTTACCCACACAAAGGCTCATATCTAAGACAAAGCTCAAAGCTCATTAAAGATCAACAAAGTGACGGCGTTGAGGCGTCGGCGAGCCCAGGCCGGAGCCTCCGAAGTCTGATAAGAAATTAATGGGATTGAAATGACTCTCCCGGAATTTTAACTGTGTGAACGCGCAATGTTATATTAACAGAAAGTCACAGTTTATTTAGAAAACCCTCCAAATTAGGAGTGCTCTGCAACGCTACTTGAATTACTGAGTAGGAGCGGGGAAAAGCCCGAAGCGAGCAGTCATGCACATGTTTCTGTGGGTCATGGCACAGCATGGCTCAGCGGTCAAAGGACAGAGGTCACCTTCGCCAAAGCCAGGGCCTATCCTGCTCCAAGTGCTTCTGTTCTTTCTGCGGCGGACTAGTAGCCATGCCGAGGCCGTCGCCAGCGTGCCCGTCTGCCTGTTCTCTCCTTGGGCCGTGAAGAGCAATTAACTCCTTAATACAAGAGCACATTAGCACGCGGCTAATAGCGGCGCTCCGTTTATAGAGCAGCTTAAAACGACTGCCTAATGTACATGATCATAATTGGTATTCACAGTAAAAGCGTGTGTGTGTGTGTGTGTGTGTGTGTGTGTGTGGTGTGTGGCTGATTTAAGCATGCACACGCACCCTAACACACGGTCACAGAAATATACAGAAAGAAAGAGCAGGCGAGGTGGTGAGGCGGTGTGAGCAGACAGTGATGGATCGTATTCATCGGAATCTCGGACTGTGTGCTCCGGAATTTGCTGAGTGACGACGGAATACTTCACACAGCAGCAAAGAGCAGAGAACATGCCCGTTCGTCCCCAGAGGCCAGGCGCTCTCCCGCTACAATCTCTCTCTCTCTCTCTCTCTCTCTCTCTCTCTCTCTCTCTCTCTCTCTCTCTCTCTCTCTCTCTCTCTCTCTCTCTCTCTCGCTTGAGGCAATCCAGATTTTCTTTATTACCCCCACCATCTCTCTGTCTTTCTGCTGTCCCTCGTTCTGTTTCTATCACTCTATCTCAGTTTCATTCCAGGCAGTTCACTCCTTTTCATCCTTCTCCCACCCGGTCTAGGATCGGGTGCCCTGTGCCACCAGCCAGCTGTGCTGAATGCCCACTGTTGTCTCGCACTAGGAGCTCCTACGTGAGGGGCCGGAGCCCGTCTATCGCAGAGAACAGAGGAGGCAGGGGGCTTCCAGACTCAGACGCTTTCCTGTCCATCCAGTAGCCGGCTGGAAGACGACTGTTTGTGCATCTCCTGTTTCTATGACAACAAACGGGCGCGACCTCACCGAGGCTGCCGTCACAGCTCTGCGGCGACCTGAGCAGGCCTCGTTCCAAGCTCGCGAGGACGACCTCTGGACCGCCAGCCTGCGGATCTCCCTCTGCGGCGGAGACGGGCAAGATATCGAAGGCCACGTCGCCGTCCTCCCCTCCGGGCCCCCGTCGGCGTGAGAGGTGTGGCGAGAGAAAGGCTAACGAGGTCCGATCTCCGCGCCCCTTGAGCCGAAATCCGCTCGCTCAGAGACCAGACGCAGGACGAGATGCGAAGGCGTTCGGCCGTGCTGTTACGGAGGAACACGTGCAACGTCATTCCTCTCTGCGAGCACTGAGTGTGTGGACTGCTGGTTTCTAGAGGGTGGGGGGGGGGGGTCATTTGAAATAAAAAGCAAACGCATGAAAGGCTCGTTTCAAGCGCATCTCGCTGGGCTGCGGCAGGGGGCCCGTCCAGCTGGAGACCGCCGACGGACACCAGCACAGATCTGGCTCATGCAGAGGGGGCAGAGCCAAACAACCTGGCAGCCATCTGATGGACAGATAAGAAGTGACCTTGCATCTGGGCAGTTCTGGAGGGAACTGGTGAGTGTGTGTGTGTGTGTGTGTGTGTGTGTGTGTGTGTGCGTGTGTGTGTCTGTGTGTGTGTGTGTGTGTGTGTGTGCGGGTGTGTGTGTGTGTGTGTCTGTGTGTGTGTGTGTGTGTGTGTGTCTGTGTGTCTGTGTGTGTGTGTGTGTGTGTGTGTGTGTGTGTGTGTGCGGGTGATGAATCAGGAGCACAGTATGAGGTCCACTCCTAATCAAGTACTAGCAGTAAGGCGCACCAGTCAAATCAAACACAAACATCCACTGGACAGACCTGGTCAAGACCAAGCAAAGCCATCACGTGAGAGTGTTTGGGGGTATTGTTGGAAGAAAAAAAAAAAATCAAACACATTCTTTATATTATTCCCAGACCGTGGATTAAGCTATAATGAGTATGTGAGGACCACTCAAGAAAAATTAAATACACAATGCCTAACACCAGCCTAGCACGACAGGGAGAGAGGAGAGATGTGAATGAAAGAAGAAAAAGTCAGAGCTGATATTTGATATTTCATAGAGCCAGCCCCTGTCGGCCCCAATCGGCGCGAGCGTTCCAGCACTATCTGAATTGCTTTCGATCTCTCGCCTGGCCTCCCTCCCCGCTCGCGCCCGCGCTCTGCTCAGGCTTGATAAGACCTCCATCTAATTCACTTCTTCGGTGGCGAGGCCGGGCTACGTGTGCGCGGCGCGCTTCTCTGGCGAGCAGGCTAGGCGCACAAGCCAGGACCACCTTGTCCAGCGGCCTGCGCGGCGACAGATGGCCTGCGCCGGCGTTCCGGGGCGGCTCGGGGCTCCGTGTAGCCAGCTGCTTAGAGCCACAGCGCAGCTAGGCTTCGGTAAGCAAGAAGCGCATACGTTAAACACGCCACCTGCATGTGCTCGCACGCACGCACGCACCTCAGCCCTCCTGCTCAGCCTGCGGGCCACTATGAGCTGGATCATGCCTCTCTTGTTGCTCTCCACGGACATGGACTTGCGTAGCGTTTCCATGGCATCCTGGTTGGTCTTCTCCAGCAGTGACTCTCCATTCACAGCTATCAACTGGTCGTTCACTCTTAAGCGGCCATCCTGGGAGGAGAAAAAACAACAAACCAAAAAAAAAAAAAAAAAACCCACACATACAAAGATCTTTTTTATAATGCTCAAACACTTGCTGATGCAACGCTAGAACTAGATATGAGAGGTCAGATATGTCGGTAAATGGGAGGCATTGACTGTGCATGGACCCAGTGCAGAAACCACACTCAAACCACAGCAGCAGACGGGAGTCATTTCATCCAACATTTGATGCTAGAAAATGCTCGGTGTTGAGTCTTCTTGCCTTGCAAGCAGCTCCCCCGTTGATGATGGACTTGACAAAGATTCCCAGGTCCGCGTGATTCTCTTTGGAGCGGTTGCCCTTGACGCTGACCCCTAACCCTGCGGAACCCGAGTCATTGAGAGGAATCTCAAAGGTCACAAACTCCCTTGTTCCATCGGGAGTCAGCACCAAATCATCGTCCTCTATTTTCTACGGGGGAAAGAGAGAGAGAGAGAGACAGACAGAGAAGTGGAGAAAAAGGAGAACAGAGAGAAATGTTAAATAAATATAATACCCACTTGAGAGAGAGAACTTTATATAGAACACATTAGGCACTCTAGAAAGAGCTATATTCAGCCCTTAATGTATACATGGGGGGGGGGGGATAAACACAGTAAAATGTTAAAATACATTTTTAATTGCTTAAGACACTAATGACGCATTAATGACACACGTCACACAGTGATACCGATCAGAACATCTTGGAGTGATCAGAACATTTAGGCAAGTGCTGCCTGTTGATTTATGAAGTAGGGAAAGTCATGCGACAAGCTCTGACTCTTCCACGGGTTGCTCCGGAGCATTGCCATGGCGCCCATGCAGTGGGTGGGGCCCTCTCTCTGATTACGGCCCAATCAGAGGGGCTGCTGCTCTGAGCTCTGTGGAGAACAGCTGTGGCAGGGGGATTCCAGCACCTGGAGAGCAGATCCACCTGGATTACTACCGTCAAGGCCCATTAATTATAGCGCCATGGATTTTAGGGAAGAAGTAATTCAGTTGTTAATTCAGCGCTTGAGTGTTAGAACTACGTCAGGGTGAGGGGTGTAAAGCGACTTGGGTTATTACATCGGTGTTTTTTTTCCCCCCCAGAACTCTGGTTCTGATGGGCTCGTTGTCAGAGCTGCTCACAGTACAGGGGTCTGCGCCGGAGACATTTTCAGAGCTGCCTACGGAACAGGGGTTGTGCTGGGGTCATTTTCAGAGCTGCCCCCCAGCAGTTGGGGTGGGGGGGGGCTGTCCAACTGCAGAGATCTGGTCCCAGCAGCTGCGCAGCACACGGAAACTTTACACACACTGGAGTTATTAGGATGCAGTGGAGCATTCAGGTGAAGCCCCTCTCTCCTTCCTCATCACAATGCACCGCCTCTCTCTCTCTCTCTCTCTCTCTCTCTCTCTCTCTCTCTCTCTCTCTCTCTCTCTCTCTCTCTCTCTCTCTCTCTCTCACCCTCTCTGTGCCCCACCCTCCTCCTACCCCCACCTTCTCTCACACAGAGTTCATTTCAGCCCATCCACGGCAATGACATGCTACAGCGGTCGCCATGGCAACCCAGATGGCTCTTCTCAGACAGTAGTCAGCCCCAGGTAGCGTTGGAGGAGACAGGTGAAGGCATGCCATCCTTTCCCAAATTAGCACACGTGCCGCGGCTCCGGCTCCGGCTCCGCAGTGAGCTCCTAAGCACGGCCCTTCGTCTCCGGAAGAGCGCTGCCGTCGCTTTTGGTGGGGATCGGGGTTCGGACATGGCTGCCAGGCTCGAGCATAACCCCGGTTTGAGGGGGTTATGAGCTCGGCACGCGCGCGTGAGGGATTCGGGGGTGACACCATTGCGAGGTGTCGTTGGCTGACACGCGCGTGGGGTTTTGGGGCTGTCGCAGCCCCCCGTTAGGAAGCTGGATGCAGAGGCTACACCTGCAGGTGCAGCAAGATGTGCACCTCCATGCCAACACTTTCTGTTTAAAAATGTTTTTTTTTAAATAACCTAAACAGGAGTTTCATCTCCAAGTAGCAGGTTTTTGGTTTTTGTTGCTTTTCCCAACAGGGTAAGCGTATCTGCTTAAGCATCTCCCAGGACCCAGTTTAAGGGTCACTTTCCAAAGTGTCAGTCTGTGTGTGTGTGTGTGTGTGTGTGTGTCAGTCAGTCACTTAAACACGCACTATAATTCTCTGACTCCAAATCAGCTGCGTCGTACCAGTTCAGAGATCCACCACACAGGTCGGCTCAGCAAAGGGCAAGGGCGAGTCTTTCCACTTCCACGTGCCAAAGTCTGAATACACTCCAATCAGTTCACCTTCACAAGCAATCTCAACGCCTGACACAGTGTACACTCCATTCAGACTCTCTCTCTCTCACACAGTCATACTCCACGGCGGAAAATAGACCTGTCACAGGCTATTGTGCAGCAGAGAAATGAATTCATTCGGAATCGGGCTGGATCATGCGCATTCATTACGCACTTTTGTTTCAGGAGTGAACCTGATTTAGGCTGCCTGCACTGAGACAAAGGAAATGAAGCGCGGGTGAGAGAGAGCGCCCTACCGAACGACTCCGAGACCACGGAGAAAGGGAGAACAGGTGCGACCGGAGGGAAGAAAGTTAAAGATGGGGGGGAAAAAAAAAAAAAAAAAAAGAACGCACACCTTCCACTTTCACACAACCTCCGCGAAAATTTCTGACAATTCCATGCCCGAAACAATTATCAGCGTTTGCCCTTTTTCCCCCTCCCGGCTCCCTCACCCGGACGGGGCGAAGACATAAAGGTCATTGGAAATGAATTTAAACGCCTAAAAGAAATCAGTCAAGGATGTAATTGCGAGGAAGGCTTCCGAATGATAACTACTGTAACATGAATTTCCTCACTGCTGTTTCTTTGCCCCGGCGACTGCTGATAAAGGATGCATATTAAACACATCAACCTAATACACGGCCCACAGACCGAGGTGCAATTAGAGAGTGTGAGAGAGTGAGAGAGAGTGAGACAGAGCAAGAGACAAGTCGTTATGGTGGAAATAATTGCCAGATTATTTCAAGATAAACACAACTAGGTCACAATTATCATTTTAAAATCTGAACGTGAAACGCTGTATAAGGCGGTGCTGATACGAGCTCAGACCCGCTGAATCTGCAGTGACTGTCGCCGTGACGCTCTCAGGGTGGTCAACTCCGCAACCGGGGTAGCAAAGCTTTGCAAATTTGGCAAAATCAAGTTCATGTAAACGCCAGGATGGGCAAAGGCCCCCGTACATGAACGTCAGCACCATCTATGCCATGAAAACATTAACCTCAGGCCACCGAACACCCATTGTTTGGGCGACGGAGGTCAAGGAGCAGCGGGAGGAGGGTCCGCGTGCGCCTCCTCTCTGGAGGTAATCACCGCCGCGGCTGCTCCTGCTGAAGACGAGGCACTAAACGAAAACAGGTGGCAGCTCCGAACCGGTGCACAAAAAAAATAAAGGGGGGGGTTGGATCGTCAACAAAGTGCCATTGTCTTCTGGCGCACTTGGTGACATCGGGCTTAATCACTGCCAAACGGGGCCCGTCTGCAGGGCCGGCACGAACGAACGAACGCGGCCCATAAAAGCTTTCATCAGCACGGCCGGCGCTCATCTGCAAACAGCAAAACAGAGGGTACAAGTAAATTCAAGTAAGGAGAAAGAGAAGGAGGGGAGAAGGAGAAAAAACCAGAGAGCAGAGTCGTTTGGGGGGGGTTTCACACAGGCAATTGAAGTTAAATGCTCCCGGCGTGAGTAATGGACAGGCGTGGGGTAATTTCCACAGTGGGGGACAGAGTAGCATGCCCAACGGGAGAGAGGGGGAGGAGCCGGAGCGGCAGCCTGCAAAAAAAAAAAAAAAGTCACACTGGGTTTATGGCCTCCAGAACAATCACCGAGGGATGGGGGAAGAAAGTGCAGGAGATTGCTGGTGAACATCATCGCCCACTTGCTTTTAGACGAGTGGAAGCGGCTGGAAAATGCCGGGCGGGAAGGCTTTTTGCAGGGAGTTTAATCCCTAACGCAGCGTCCGGACCACTTTCTGTACTGCCAAAGTGGGCTGTATCTGAAACGTATCTATAAAAAAAAAAAAATACGGTACGGTACTTCTGTTAGGTCACGAAAGCGACGCCTCGCGTAACACAGAACCGTGCGGCCGGGTCTCGGGCCTAGGGAAAGGGCGCCTCGCCCGAGCACGCGGCGGACCGTGGTGCGCCTCCGCAAAGCCGTTCAGACGTCGACGTGTTATCGTCCAGCTCTCGGGCCTCTCTCTGTGTGTATGAAAAATATCACAGAAAAAAAATAATCCTAAAACAACAGTCTTAAAACAGGTGACTTTCCAACTCGACGGCCTGAGAGACTTCCCAACTTGGAGGGTTTAATTAAGTGCCTTCCTGTTCTCAGCACTCCGTCTTTCAGGAGGAGGGAGGGCCAACGCCCAGGTCCGATCACGAGCGCTCGGAGTGGCCGGCTCCGCCCCCTGCCGTGCCGTGGAGGAGGAGACGCATCTGCGTGCGCTCTGTAAGCAGGGCGTGCGGAACGTGAGCTCACCATGAGTGCGAGGTTCCAGGAGCATAACTTTCCCAGACAGCTAATAATGTAAAAGCAGAAGCCGACGTGCCTACTGACTGCAGACGCTGCCTCCCCGCCCTCGCCAACGTCCGAGACGACAGCCACTGAATAAATAACGGAAGGTTCTGCCGTTACTTTTGGCTCCGATCGTCCGGTAGCCGGCCTGCTCGTGGCTGCTGTGCGTCAAGATGAGCTGAGATCACAGCCAGATGGTGGCGGATGGTTGGAGATGTCGGAGCGCTGGGTTAAGTGGACGGAGATCAGGGGACGGGCAAAAAGATGTCCTTCTTAGAGCAATAAAGCTCGACTCATCCCCAAACCTCTCCCATACTCTGCCCCTCCGGCCTGTTTCTATGGAAACGGCCAGCCACAAACAACTCGGCCATGAACACCACACGAACGTTTAAAGAGACGCCCCCTAGTGGCTTTCTGCAGTGGAGCCTGCCCTGAGCTGGCATGGCCTGCTCTTTAACTCTTTAACCTCCCAGCAGGTTCGGTCATCAGGTGACCAGCACTCAGCCACACTTTTGAACACCGCGGTCGATACTTGACGGACGGGGTCTCGATGCAGTCGATGTGTTTAAGTATTTGCCTAAGCCGAGCGTCCTCCAAAAGTTCTCCTCTGTGTTTGCGTCAATACTTCCAATAAAGGCTGGTGTAGGGACGAAGGCAAAGTCTCTGCAGTTCAATTGCTTGTTCTACTGGATTCTTCTCCCCTTACACACACACAAACACACACACACACACACACACACAAAGCACACACAAACATGACTGGTGCCATGAATGCTTGGACCCAACCTTTATTTTTGGAGCAGAGTGCGCATGTGCGCTTGCGTGCGTTATGGACTCACAGAAACCAGATATCATCTACTGTGAATAATTGTGGCCCATTTGAGAAAGCATGCACTGAAAAAGATCGCCGCAATCGCTTGGGAATCAAACAAAAGGACGATTGTTTCTGAAGTTCATGTGGATTCTCAACGTTTCACCTACATAAGCACATGAAATTCATTCAAAAACCAGGAACTTGTTCGTGAGAATGACAAAGCGATTCTGAATTTGTTATAGATTGTATTTTGACATATACGATGCTATATAAAGGTGGGCCACAGATGGCTACTTTGTGCAGCCCTCAAAACCTACCAAAAGAGAAAGCCAGACTGTAATGTTTCTCCCCATTGCCAGGAACATGGCCAGATGCATACATCAGTAGCCCTTGAAAATGCACCGCATGTGGCACAACTGAGATTCAAAGCCCGCAGTCTGATCGCAGCGCTCAGAGTTCTTACTGTACAACCTGCTCAAGGGACAATGAAGGCAGTTATTAAAATAGAAACTCTCTGGCAACAGAAATCATGACTCCAGCTGTCAGTAGAACTGCATTCACAAATTAATTGTTCGATCAAGATCCTCTTTGCTTGGCAACCCCACTTTAATGGATTCATGACTACTCTGATCTGATCATAAAAGGGAACTTTTAATGCAACTTTTAATTACTACCCTGTGCTAAACACAGATGAAGCAACCGTTCGCGCTGTCATCTGGTCTACAGCCATGGAAGTGTCACTTCGATTTCAACAAGTTGCACTTACAGTTAGGATTAATGAACAGCAGCCATGGAAATGGGCACCCTCCTGATTAGAGAGGAGTGCACAGCACAGCTGGATAGTGTGCACGGACTTAACAAGCCATCATCATTCATAAAGTGAGCTACTGCTGAAAATGGCAAACGTTTAGGAAGGAGCAGATCAGTATTACATTGGATATAGGTACACTGTATGTCCCTGCATGGTCCATATCACTGTTTCCCAGCCCAGTTCTTGGGACCCATTAGACGGTCCAAATTTTGGCGCTAACCAAGGTTGGTTCCCATACACTTGGCCCTATATCCTATTGGCTTAGTTCAGAGGTGATTTAGCGCAAAGTGTGGACCATCTGGTAGCTCTGAGGACTGGACTGAGAAGATGTCAAATCTGATGAAGTGATGGCTCTTATCGAGGCAGGTTTGCTCGGATTAACGTGACTTAGCATTTAAAAACGCGGGCAAAGGTCCTAACGCCTCGCTACTATTTTTCGCGTTTTCAAATTCGAAGCACAATGAAAAAGCTTTGTTCCAAAGGCAGCTGGTTAGCGCTTTGATGTTCAGTGAGCCATTGACGAAACAAGCGCTTGCGTTCCCCGGAAGTCGGATACTTAGTTCTCTTTCAGTCAGACAGGTGTGAGGTTGGTTTTGACTGACTTGCACACAGTAGCTTCGTATAAGGATGCTGAGCTTAGTGGAGCAGGCCTGATCTCAACCCAGCGACACAGCAACACTTTCAGAGGAGTGACGTTTCCCTTTAACATCCCCGCAAGGCGCTAGCAGTAAACAAGCTGCCGTCGGCCAGACGCCCTGCTGTGACTGAGGTCTACAGAAGTGCAGAGAGGTTCTCCGGGTCGTTCTCAGAACCCAGGAAGAACACGACCACAGGTTCGGCTGGCACAGCTGAGGCAAATGTTTGCCTTGTTGTGATGCCTTGTTGCTGCTGGGTACATGACTCAACAGGTGAAACACCGGATGATGTCATTTCCTGTCATTTCACTAGCCTTGCTCCAACAGCAGCTCCTCTCATCTCTTCCCTTCTGTCCAGCATGCTTGACGGTGTACGACACTGACATTCAGTTCACAGGGGAGAGATGGAAAGAGGGAGAGCGAGAGGGAGAGAAATATAAAAAAAGGGGAGAATGAGAGGGAGAAAGAGAAAAAGAGAAGGGGAAGATGCAATGGGCACTCGCTTCTGTGACGTAAGCGGCACAGGTGCAGAGATTCAGTCATAGGAGTGCATGCTGGGAGATAAAACGTGCAGATATATTACAACCAAAGGTGGACAGGTGCCCCACAGCGCCCTTTTATTAACACAATGCAACTGTGTGTGCGCGCGCACGCGCGCATGTATGTTCTGAGGTTTTTTAATGCGCTCACACTGCCTGTCCTTACGAGGATTACATTAGTGCGCCAGGTAATTGCCTCTGTGGACATGAATTATTCAAAGGGAAGCGTCCGTGGCCTTGGATTACGGGTTTCGGACCTCGGCATGCGTGTTGTTTCAAAGTGGGGCGGTAGATTTCGTCAAGTGCATCATGTCCATCTGCACGTGCTCACTCTCCCTCGCTGTGCTGCTCCTGCTTCTGGCTTCGGTTTTCCTGGATTTTTCATTCTTTTAATCAGCAGGGATTTTCCTGGGCTCAGACGCTTAGTCCAGCTCCGTCTCAGCTCTGCCACTCCTGTGTGTGGCAGTGTGAGACAGCTGAGACCATCTCTCTCTCCCTCCCCTTCATCATCTTCATCATCCCCATATTTGTTCTGGATCTCGCTCCTCATCATGGCCCCATTCATCCTCATTCTTCCAGCCATCTGCTACGTTCTCGGTCCATAAAAGGAGAAACACAGCCGACAGAATTACAGCCTGCAAACTAAACCCCATGAAAGCGGCAAGACGCCAGAGCAAAGGAAGAGAGGAGAGGAGAGGAGAGGAGAGGAGAGGGGAGGGGAGGAGAGTGAATCTCTTCCAGGTTTTTCACCGTTCTGATATAGAGCAGGTCATGTTCTCATAAAAGCATCACGCAAACGTCAGGAGGTGCTGTGGCCCAGGGATCACTTTGAACGAATAACAGTTAAGATGAATGGAAGAGAGGGGGGGGCTCGAGGGTAAGCGGCATTCCTGGCAAGGCATTAACACCTTTTCCTCCTTTGTCTCAGTGATGAGCAGCGATCGGCAGGACTGGCCCCAGTCGACCCTCGGCTGGGACGTCAGCGTTCACCCCACACAACCCGGCCGTGACCCCGCCCGAACCCGCGCGGCCTGGCTTCTCTCTTACTCCAGGCCGCCTCTCCCACTCTCTCCCCTCCTCTTCCTCCCTGTCTCTGAGGGCCACGGGGGTATCAGACCTCATTTTCCGGCTCTTCCCCCGTGGACCGGCTCTTCCCCCTTCCGTTGTGAGTAAAGGTCAGCGCCGATGCCCTTATCAATAAGCCTTGCGTGCGCCGGGGGTGCTCCGTGCTCCCCCGGGCTCAGGAGAAGGCTAATCCTGTGTGGCAAGCCCATGAAGGGAATCAAGGGGATCTGGGGGTGATATTTCTTCGGAGGCTGCTCTGTCGGAAATGCGGCGGCTACGTAGCGACCTGGCTCGCGGGCTGGCACGGCTTAAGAGCGCGTGGTTTTTTTTCCCCCCCTCGATCTAACGAAATCGCCGCGGCGGCGGAGAGCAGGCCGGGGAGCAGCCCGCGGCAGCCGGCATCCCACAGGGGCCTCTGTGGCTGGAGAGTCCCAGCACGCGCCGAGCCCGACTTAGAACGTTCCGGTCGGCAGACGGCTGATCTGGGGCCGTTCTCTCCCATCTACGCGGCATCCGCTCCACCACCCAGTCAGCGCCCACGTCTCTCGTCTTTTTCCAAAATGACAGATGTAATAAACTGCCTCAATCTCTCGCTCCCTCTCTCACTTTCTTCTCCTTTTTTTTTTTTTTTGGTAATAACTGTCAGCTTTGAAGGGATGTTTCACTAATCTGATTTTTATGAACATGAGTTGTTATGGATTATTACGACACTTTAATGCTGAACAGGCTTTGAGGAGCCAGAGTTCCCTGAATGTTAATGTGCCAATGAGTGTAATGAAGCGCTTCTCTCCTGCTGTCTGTCTATGTCTCTCTCTCTCTCTCTCTCTCTCAAAAAGGCAGCATAAAGGGTCCAAAGAGTGGGAGAAAGCCACGAATAAAGTCAGAACGGCAGAAAAGTGACGGAAAAGTACGTTCAATTTTGGACCGAAATGAAGAGGGACGGACGCGCGGAGAGACAGCGGCAGCGTAACGGGAGGCCGGGGAGACGTCAAATCTCGTCACACGCGAGCAGGTGCTGAGCGCGTGGCGAGGAGACTGCTGGCCGGGGCTGAGGCGTGCCGGCCCACCGGTGCCGTCGTCTCCGTTACATGATTACAGACCCCGTAAGAAATGAGGAGTGCGTGCAGGATACGCATTTAAGCAACGTTAAGCAAAGCCCACTCCATCATCTGTGCGGAGCTCCCCTGCTACGTCTGGAGGCCCTTCCGGAGACGAGCCGGCCAGCGGCTAGGGTGCGTCAGCCAGGGGACCGGGAGAGGAGGCACTGACCACTGCTGGAGCGGCACGGCAAGGCAGGGGTTGGGAGGGTTGGGAGGTAGGAGGAGGCCCACCTGCTCCCACTGCACTACCCCAACAGAGCTCGCTACTCAAACCAAGCCACAGACGAGCTGTACCTGTGGCCCATGTGTGAGTGAGGCACAGGAGGAAATGGAGAAAGAGGGGATAAGTGCATGCGTGCGTGAGAGAGAGAGAGAGAGAGAGAGAGAGAGAGAGAGAGAGAGAGAGAGAGAGACTCACCACTTCCCGAGGCAGGAAGGTATCTTCTTGTCTGACAACGAGCAGACCGACAGCACCACCCATTGGAGTTGAGCGGAGCAGAGCCACCACCTCCTCCTGAGACGTCCCGCTGAGATCCACCCCGTTTACCTGTACACGCCCACACACACACGGCCCCCCCCCACACACAGTAGTCGGAATAAAAGAATATGGGCAGCACGTGTAAACTTTCCATTTGCAACAGTTCCTAATGAAATCTCCAGTGCTCATTAATCTCCATTACAGCTGGGGGTGTAGTCTAGTGGCAGTGGTGGAGTATCTGTAACTTACCTGCTCCTCGTTCCAGCTGCAGATATACACCTTCACATCTACATGTATGCAATAGACGAAGGAGACCCAGCAAAAGACCCTGGTCATTTGTTCTCTACCTCGGATGCAAGATCTCAGTGCTTCAGACCTTGACTCTACACTCACCGTCTCTCCTTTCTAAGCAACCTTTTTTTTTTTTTTTTTTTTACATTAAAATGGGGGAAAAAAAACCAAACCTTGTTCCTTCATCGCTGTAATTAACACTTCCCGAATCTATGAATACTAACAACGAAGAATTCACAGACAGGGTGCACAGGTGGCAGGAGTGTGCGGTGTGGGGGTTGTGGGTGGGGCAAGCCCATCTCTCTGCCTGAGCTCTCCGAAAGGTCGCATCCGTAAGGCGGGGCACGAGCCCGGAGGGTCACGCAGCAGGATTAAGAACACGGGGCAGAACACGGGCTGGGTCCGTCCCCGCCTCGAGGGACACGATGTCTCACTGCTTTGCTAAGCGACTGTAGGACTGTAGAGATTATGCAGGTAGGGGATTAATTACTACCTAAAACAGGTCTGCGCTCTCTGGTAGATACTACAGTGTTTGCGTTCCCTGTTTGGCTAAGACTTGACTGCCCAAGACCTTTCGATATAAGGATTAATCTCAATTATCTTAAAGACAATACACACTAAGAATAACAAAATGTGTGTGTGTGTGTGGGGGGGGGGGGGGCATATTTAGTCATTAAAATGTTAAACCAGTGAGGCTTCATAATTAATCTCATAATTAATCTCCTCCACCTCCCTACGTGGTTCACTCTGCCGAGTCAGTGGTGATGTCAGCAGGCGCGGTCAGTGAGGAGTGGTGGACAGAATTACAGTCCACCTTATTATCGTATTGGCAGATATGCGATGGGGTCGCTGGAGGATGGGGTGTGTGTGTGTCGCAGGCCACGCCCCGCGGGTAGGGGAGGCGCAGAGCGCGTCAGCTCTCCCGGCCAATCGCACGGCCTCGCACATTAAAACAATGGGCCTTAGACTGGCGGCCTCCGAGTGGAAGCCTTCCAGAAGAGTCACCATGGGAAACAGGAAAGAGGAAAGTAAGGTATGGGCATGTGTTTGGAACAGCGGGCGTGAGAACAGCTGCCAGCTGCCGAGACCCGGACAGGAAGCCCTCCGCGAGCAGGAAGAGAACACAGATGAGGGAGTGTGATGATGTCAGCGTCCCACTGAGCTCGACGGCTTCCGCCCCTCACCTCCAGCAGCCGGTCTCCGGCTTTCAGACGGCCGTCTTGGATAGCCGCTCCACGGGGGAGGATGTTCTTTACGTAGATGGGGGCGGAGCCGCCGACGGGGACGTCGCGCGATGTAATACTGAAGCCCAGCCCCTCCGCACCTGGGAAAAGCAGAACGAGCGCCATACCATTAACCCGCCGCCGCCACGGCCAGGACACCTTAGTAAATATTCAGCTCGGATGGTATCCTTAAAGAACAGATAGTGGAACAACTGCACAGAAATCAGAGCACTCAAACAAACGCAGGGCAGCGTCCTGCTTTCCGAAGATGATTCCATCTCTATTGACCGGCAGACACGTCAAGACCTTTCATACGAAGCCATGCAAACTTTCTAAACTGAACCCACCCCCGCCAAAGGCATTACGTGCAGGCCACGCTAAAATTACAGCCCGAGCTAAAACCTAAAAACCTGCTGTGTCTAATAAGCCATCGCAACCAGGGGTGTGCTCCGTTAAAGCACGACTGCCCTTGCGTCCATGTATAAATCGAAACATATAACACTGGAAACGTACGAGGCACACTGCAAGCCCTAATTAAATGTTTGCGGGCCGTTTGTGCGCAGGGCAGAACCGTCCCGTAGCGGGGCGCCGTTTTTAGCTGCGCGGGCAGCGGCGAGATGGTCTCGCAGGCGTGCCGCGGCCGGGCCGCCATGCGTTCAGCTCACCGCCGCAGCTCGCGATGGGCCGGTGCCTCTCAAAGCGGGTGGTGGGGTGGGGTGGGGAGGGGAGGGGGATTCGGGGTAGCTCCCATCGGGCAAACTGAGCGTTCCCTGCCTGCCACGGACACTACTAAACCGCGGGAAGCTGATGTTATGGGTCCGGGCTGCTCCTGGTCTACTGGCTGCCACAGCCCGCGGGGTTATTATTACACACGATCTGATGCTCTCACCGCACAGCGTTCAGGGCATTACGAGCGTCCACCACTAATGGTGCTCAATCAGGTAATTAGAGAGATGCATCCCTAACAGCTGCTTGCTAATTAATCACTGATGTCTTCTGCTCTCTTTTTTCTTGGTAATGCGAGTGGAAAATAAGGAAAAAATGTTTTCCCTTTTTGAATTAGCCCAAAAGTCCCGGTTCCAAAAAGTTAATTAAGCGGCGGCCATGAAGCAGCGCAGCCGCCTTAAAACGGAGGTGAAAATGGAAGAATACACTGCATAATCCATTATTTGATTAGAACACAGAGAATAATAGAGACAGAGCATAGGGGAGAGAGAGAGAGAGAGAGAGATGGCCATACTATAACTACATGTGGTCATGCCAGTAAAACCCCCTGAACTAGAGAGAGAGAGAGAGAGAGAGAGAGAGAGAGAGAGAGAGAGAAAAGCTGGGCTCTGGCCACGAAAAATACTATTTTAAGATGTAAAAATAATTAATCATGGGAATGAGTGAAAAGGCCTCAAACTAGCCGTCCACAACAGAGGAAAAACAAACAGAGCCTATCTGAGGAAACAGGACAAGCCAAACAGCTCAGCCCATAAAACTGGAATTCAAAACAAACACCAAAAGTCTTGACAGGACAAAAAAAAAAAAAAAAAAAATGACCTGCTGTAATTCTTCCAGAACCCTAAAAGCTCTGCAGTTGCTAAGACCGTAAATAAGGGGCCGTGCTGGCGGGCAGAGCAGGTCGGCACTAGCGGGCTGTGGGGCTGCCCGATAGGGACGGGGTGTGTAGCGGTTGCTCAGGGTGTGTGGCGCTTAGACTGGGACACATCCCTCTCGTGCGCAAACTGTTTCCAATGCCCCTCCTCCAGCCCTGACAGCGACTCCCGCCAGAGCTCCGGCACACGGCATCTGGTGCATCAGGAACATATGAGCCAGCACGCACGCACATATACGCGCAAACACACACACACACACACACACACACACACACACACACACACACACTCACACACAGTCTGAAAACAGTGTTGGGAAAGCCATGTGAAGACAGGGGACGAGAGACAGGGCAGCCCTCCCCACCCTCTGCACCTCAAACACGCAGAAACAGAAAAGAGCATAAACAAACAAACAAACAAACAAATGCACACCAAAGAAATTAACCTATAAACAAACAAACAAGCTAGCTGTCTCACTTGATCTGTCTCTCTCACACACTGCATAAAAAGGCCACAAATTTAAAACATGGGGGGGGGGGGGCTCTCACACGCGCGCACCCACACACACCCTGCAGTTGTTCCTATTAAGCGTAAGGGGCAGCGCACGAGGAACGCGCATGTGCCACTCGTAGATAAGTCTAACGGCTCCCTCGCTGCCTGCAGCTGTCTTTTCAATTAAAGGCGCACGTGAGGTGCACGTGCCCCAGTGGGACACGACGCCGGGGGGGTGGGGCTTGTTGTCGGGGGTTTAATTGTGTCTCTGCTGTCCTCGTCTCACACTGTGCGAAGCTAATAAAGAGCAGAGGATCCAGCCTGCTGCCAAAGATGACTGTCCTCTTTCATATAAACAAGCGGGAAAGTGTGATTACCACCGAGGGGTAGGAAGGACAGCGAGACACTCGCGGGGAGGACGCACAATAAGCATCATGTCACCGTGTGACGCTTTGCATGTTTCTGTTTGAGGCCCGTCATAAGTGAAGGCCAGAGACATCTCTTGCTGCGCAGAAATACATTACTGTGTGTGTGTGTGTGTGTGTGTGTGTGTGTGTGTGTGTGTGTGTGTGTTAGATGGCCAGTTCTTGTGCAGTGTGGTATGTTGAAGCAGTGCTGTCATGCAGAACCAAAGGGATTTGGTGCAGCAGGTCAGGCTGACAGGATGACGGCTGCACTCTCTCACCACGGCAATCGTGGTGCTTTCAAGTGTTAACTGTGTTAGTAACACAGAGCCAGTGCACTAACCGCCGGGAGCAGAGAGGGCTGGAGAAAACGGCTGCCCCAGACGCGGCGCGCGCGGTCGGCCCCCTGCCGTATGCTCGTACCTTTCCTCAGCTGGACGTTGAACTTGCGGCCGACCTTTTTGCCGAAGCCCATGGAGGTGGAGGGCGGGGCAGAGCCTGGAGGGCTGACGGAGGCCGGTCCGGCGGGAGAGGCTTCACCCTGCTCTGGGCGGGCGGAGAGCGGCCGCTGGTTGAGATTCGGGTGGAGGCCGCTTTTGGACATTCTCTGAGGGTTGTAGTCGATGCCCCCGACTGCCAGGCTGCTGCGGTCCCCGGGTTTGGGGTCGGGGGTGAGCCGGCTGGGAGCCGGAGGCGGACCAGGAGCCGGAGCGGGACCTGGAGCGGGACCTGGAGCGGGGGCAGGAGGCTGACCTGGAGCGGACTGCAGGTGCCTCTTGGTCTGAGAGAACTGTTCATACTGTGCTTTATTCGCTGCTGGCACCACATGGAACAGGATGAGCGGAGAACGCATGGCTTGTCTGAACAAGTTCTGTGCTCTGTAGGAAAGAGCACACATCAAGCGAGAGAGAGAGAGAGAGAGAGAGAGAGAGAGAGAGCGAGAAAGCGCGAGATGAAATAGATACAGTGAAATGAGTGGTGACAGGCACTCGCGGACACGCGCGTGCACGCGCACCCAGACACACAGGATAATTAAATTAGGTGACTGACATTTATGGCATACTGTATTTCTCTGGTACTGAAGACACTTGTGCTCAGGACAGTTAAGAGGCAGGCCCACAGAAAGGTCAGGGGATCAGCATGGCTAATCGCTGGCTAATTGCACTTCTGCATCTGGAAACAAGGCTAATTCACAGATTACATTATCTACCATTAACATAATCGTAAAGCCTTGGGGAGGAAGCTGGTTTCTGCATTGGAGTCCCCAGACCAGGACCTCGGTGCAGACGGTGCATCACACAACACCAGCCCTCAGAAACCTGCAGCTGCTAACAGGACTATTCAGCTATTCTGCTAGCGGGACTATTCAAGCGCTGAGCCGCTGAACAATAGGAGTGCTTCACACAGGACTGCACGAAACAGCAAAAACGCAGGAGACGCAGCACGGGTATTATACGGGCGAGTTGCTAAAAGTGCACGATTTGAGCAACGCTCAACGCAGGCAGGCCGTACAGGGGTCTTGCAGTGAGAAGAATGGGGGGGGGGTTGGTGTGTTGTAAAACTCCTTCCCTGAATGCCTGACAGGCACTAAGGAGCTTCTGCCACTGTAATAAGCTGTTCATTTAGATCAGCCTCTGCATCTAGTGGTTCAGACAGCCTCACTGAGGAGCCCCTCTTCATTCTTATGCTAATTCACCGCTCCAAAATCAAGTAAACAGCAGTGCATGCGCGCGCACGCGTTAACGAGCAGAGCAGTGGAACGCAGCTAATCACGCGGCTCCCTGCTTCTGACGGAATAATAAACCACTCCATCGTTGTATCATTACACTGAGTCAGATTAAGCAGCACTAAATATTTATCCATGCAAAACAATCCAATAAGATTAGAATATCTCTTTGAATTATATCTCCACATGCCTCCTAGTCAGTGAAAAAGCTGGAGACAAGCGCATAACTGGGGGACAGCAGATGGCAGAGAGAGGTAGGATTAGATCGTTTTCCTCATCTCTGATCTCGATGGCTGGACGTCGCCGGGGTGTCTGCTGGAGCGGCCTGAGGGCTGCCTGAAACTACGACGTCTTTAGCCTGTGCGACTTGTGCCTGTGCTACTACCCCACCATAACTGACAGCTCCAGTCTGGGGAACAGACACAGTTCAAGATGAGAAGGATGAAAGATAACACAACAATTACCTCTCTTTTCTTTTTTTTTTGAAAAACCAAAATATTGGAGTAATTAAAATGTGACCACATGATTAGATCTTCAGTGAGAAAAAAATACTCCCCATTTAAAATCAGTCATCTGTTGGGGCACCAGGGAAATTCACTGTGCATCACTTAGCATTACACTACAGTCTCACTACACTATAGTCTCAGTCTTACTACAGTCTCACTGCACTATAGTCTCAGTCTCACTACAGCCTCACTACACTATAGTTTCAGTCTCACTACACTATAGCCTCACTACACTATAGTCTGTCTCACTACACTATAGTCTCAGTCTTACTACAGTCTCACTGCACTATAGTCTCAGTCTCACTACACTACAGCCTCACTACACTATAGTCTCAGTCTCACTACAGTCTCACTGCACTATAGTCTCAGTCTCACTACACTATAGCCTCACTACACTATAGTCTCAGTCTCACTACAGTCTCACTGCACTATAGTCTCAGTCTCACTACACTACAACCTCACTACACTATAGTCTCAGTCTCACTACACTATAGTCTCACTACACTACAGTCTCACTACACTACACTACAGTCTCACTACACTACAGTCTCAGTCTCACTACACTACAGTCTCACTACACTATAGTCTCAGTCTCACTACACTACAGTCTCAGTCTCACTACACTACAGTCTCACTACACTACAGTCTCAGTCTCACTAGTCTCAGTCTCACTACACTACAGTCTCAGTCTCACTACACTACAGTCTCAGTCTCATTCAGTGCCCTATGACGCACTTCACTCAGTCTCTGACTCCTTCATTTACCCAAAGACACACACTCACTCTCTCCATTTATCCATGTCAGGCCTGACCTGACTCAGCATTTAAAACACGTCTCCAGAACTCTAACAGACAGATAGTTACTTTAGGTGCGTGGAAACAATGACAACAACTAGTTTAGGTGACAGGTATCTCTTCCTGTACACATCTGCAGTATCACACATAAAAACACCAACCTTCAGTCAAGACACAATACAGAACACACACATAAGCACAATGCTTAGCCCACTTATGAAAATCAACCGGCGTTCGTGCCTTTTCTCCAGATAGCATTCTGGGTTTCAAATCTTGCAGTTCTAGCATAGAGGCGCTGGTACCGCTTTCCTGATAAACATGTCAACAGTGGGCACATGTTAACGTTATTAAAAGTGACAACAATCGGGACCTCTGTAACATTATTATTAATAAATAATATGCACATTATTATGGGAACATTATTTATTAATGGGCATATGTGCATGTGAGAGAGCGTGAGAGAGCGCGCGAGAGAGAGAGAGAGCGAGAGCGAGACAGAGAGAGAGAGACAGAGAGAGAGAGAGAGAGAGAGAGAGAGAGAGAGAGACAGAGAGAGAGAGAGAGAGAGAGACAGAGAGAGCGTGAGAGAGAGGGACATTCAAAGAGGAGCCAGGTGGCAGTGTGCATGTCTTCCCTGCACTTTGGGAAATGAAGTTCAGCAGTGAATGAATAGCAGGAGGCAGGTGCAGCCCCTGCAGTGTGTGTGTCTGCTTCAGTCCTGCACTCCACCCACATTACTGAGGATTAACAGAGCAGACAGTAGCCGCCATCTCAGCCATGACATTACCCTGACCCTCTCTCTAAGCAGCCGTGTGTGTGTGTGCGCGCGTGTGTGTGTGTGTGTGCGCGTGTGTGGGGGGGGGGGGGAGAGTTCTCCCCCGACACCCACAGGAGAGGAGGCTTACTGTTCGAATCGGAGGTTGCGCAGGTCATCGTTATTAATGCGGACGATGCAGTCGTTCTCCTGGAAGAGAGCCTCGCGCTCCGACTTGCCTCCCCGCTCTAGACGCTTCACGAGCAGGCCCAGCGTCCTGGAAGAGTCAGGGCACACATCAGCCTCGCCTGCCTCACCCCCCCGCGGGAACCTCGACCAGATACAGGGAAGCGCACAGCTACAGAGGGCCCATGGCCCGGACAGGCGGCACACTGAACATGTGCCCTTTCACAAAATGCGAAAGGAAGAGATGAAAAGCAAACTAGTTCCTAAGGCGGAACCATGCGTTTTATTAGCATGGAGGCAAACGTAACATGTAGGTGGTATTCCACTGTGACCAAGACTTAAGCTGACTTGGCCAGAGCCACAAATATTACTAAGCAACGGAGAGGCTCAGCCCGAAGTCTTTACGCATCAAAACAGACTTCGGAAACTTGAGCTGAGGTTTGACATATAGAACTTTTTGGGGCCATTCTCAGAACTGCTGCGGTGCCACGCTGGCAGGCGCGCGTTGGGAAGGGCACCGTCACGCGTAATCCACAAACCCCCGAGATTCAATCATCTCCAGACGGCGGAATCGCGCCGTCACATTTGACAGGCTTAAAACGCGCGCGCGCGCGAGGAGCGGGCGTGCAGAAGAGAGGACAGAAACACGCCTGTCACATCAGCGTTCACTCGCTGCGCTCAACCCGTCTCTTCAAACAGAGCAAATAAATAAATCACACACTCTTCTGAGGGCGCGCGCGCATGCGTGCGTGGATGCGCGCGCGAGTACAAGTAAAAGCTCTGATGACCTTACAGAGAGCAAAACTCAGCTCGAGCTTCAAAGTGGCTGGTAAGACATGGATACCATATATAACGCTTACTGCTCAGAGAAAGGCAGACAAAGACAGACAGACAGAAGCAGAGAGAGAGAGAGAGAGAGAGAGAGAGAGAGAGAGAGAGAAAGAAAGAGAGAGACCATTACTTGGGAAAAGACTCAACTCATCACCTTTTCCCTCCCCAAACTGTGCCATTATTAGCAGAGTGATGCGTGCTAAATTCGCCTGCTCTCCCGTTAGGACTCAACCCCGACAGGTGACCGGATGGCCGATTATGGCCGCACATTTAAAACAAGTGCGGAGGCACATTTAGTCTGCTGGGCTTGGAGACCCCTGCGTGCCGGTAAACAGGAACGCCGCCTGGAGAATTCAGCCCAGGACTTCAAAGGGAGGAGCTCGGATCGGCCTGAAAGGCACGAGAGCGGGTGTGAGGCTGGGGGCCTCCTCATGTCACATGACCCGCCCCCCCTTCACCCCACTGCATGGGGTAAAAATGTTCCCCTGCTGTAGTGGATGCTTGCTTCCGTCGGCCAGGAACCACGGGGCACTTTGTCTTCATAACCTAGGCTCCGTCCGATCCGGAGCGGGAGGTCATTCCCCCCGGACTGGTCAAGCAGCACTGGTCCTGCTCATTAATATTGACTGTGACTGAGCAGGCCTGAGATCGACTCTGATGGGCTCCTCCACTCCCGCCCCAATCTGCCGCCCGGTTGGTTTATTCCGGATCCGTTCCGGCACCGACGATGAAGCTCGTGGGCGGGACGATGCGCTGGTGTGGGGGTGGGGGGGCGTGGTTGGGCCCCGGGCGCCGGGAGACGCATCGAGGGGACTGGCTGGAGTAGCAGGCACTTCATCATCTGCTGAGCTGCGGCACAGCCGCCTGCCGCTTGAGGGATGGCCCAGAATGCTTAGCGGGAAGGAGACCACCTGTTCTCTTCCACTGACTTTAATTGAATAATAATGCAATCAAGATCCATTTATGCACCAGAATTACACCGTCGGCTTGTTTACAGTTCATACTGGTCACGGGATGAGATCTCATTATTGGAATATAATGTGTCCACAAGTCTTTGAGAGTGTGCGTGTGCGTGTCTGTGTGCGCGAGACCACGTACGCGTGCGCCTGTTTTCACCAGCGGACGCTCCGTTCGAATTCCGAAATTGCGAAGACAGCAGCCATTTTCGGAGCTCGCTCTCAGCCCGCATCCCGCTTCGCCCCCGCTACCCTCTATCCGAGCGCTAATGAGCAGCCGCCGCCTGCAGCCGGTGCCAATCACGCTGGCACAGGCACTGATGAAGCCATTAGGCTGCACGAGGGCCGTGCAGCGCGCCCGTGATTGTTGCTTCACACGGCCATCGCGGCGCGTTTCGGGAGCGGGAGACGCATCCGAAGGTACGGCTGGCGAGGCACGGCTAACGTAAAAGCAAGGACAGATGGCTCTGGCCTTTCGAACGGAACGGCGGACTGAGCGGAGCGTTTGAGAGCGGCTTACCTTGGATTAATGCGCATCTGATTGCGTTAATATACCCACAGAAGAAGGCCGCTGATGGACGTGACCCATGTTATTAAAATGAAATCAAAATATTACTTTTGAAATATTACTTATGAAATGGTTTCGTGTGCCATCACCACAGCCTGTCAGCTTCAGTCTGCATCAGAAAAGGTCAATAAATATTTATGACTCCTAGAACATGTTGGGATAATCCTTTTATGACCCTTATCCGGTACACCTGATGATGAGGCACAACCCCTCGATTCATTACAGAATTTCCTTCGTTCGCCCGACCTTGGGCCAAGCAAGCTTCTCTAGTGGCCGGCCCACTGTCGGCGTCGGGGATGAGCTTTTAATCTGATTGGACGCAGCGCTGTAGCACAACTGGAAGGCCCATCCCACCCCCTAACCACCCTCCACCCGCTGCATGCCTCCTGCGTCCCCGGTCCATCGTAGCTGCCCCGCTAGCACTGCCATTCACGCCTCGGTCCTGGAGGAGGGCAGGCGTGTGATAAGACACGTCACGGAGAGAGAACCCAAGGAACAAAAGGCCATCGACTTTGAGAAGCCGGAGAAGGAGAGAGAGAGAGAGGGGGGAGGGAGGCGAGCTCAAGCACAGACCGGAGGGGAGAGGCTGACGCGCTGGCCCTCCTGCGCTGGAAGGAGGAGACACGCCGAGAGACAGGCGAGACGGAGTGTGGCGGGGGGGAGAGGCGCCCCGGCTGACCGGGCCAAGCGCGAGCGTGGCGGGGGGTGGCGAGCGGCGGGTTACCTTCGGTCTCTGGAGCTGAACGGCACCACGTGGATCCCGAGCGGCCCGCCGACGTTGGCCACCTCCACGGGCTTCAGAATGTCCCTGTGGGGGAGGCGAGGGGCGTGAATAACAAACGCAGCCCCAAAGGCTGAACGCTAGGACCTAGCTGCCCGTTTAACTGGGTGGGAAGCTGAAGGCCACCAGGAGGGATCGTCTTCTGCAGGGGGAGGCCGGGGGAGGCGGTTGGGGGGGGGGGCATCTATAAGCCGCACAGCCATTAAGACACGTGGGTCGATGCAGGAGCCAAATACACACCTCAATTAAGTGATTAGATCAGACGGAGGCCGGGGGGGGGGAGTTGGGGGGGGGGGGGGTTTGGGGGGCGCGTGGGGGGAGAAAACGGCATACGGGTAGGCCGACGGCGAGGAGCTAATGCAAGGAAGAGGTGCTGTGCTCTTCACTCCGATCTGACCACACGGGAAGCCACTTTTACCCGCACCTCTTCTCAACTTGTTTGCGGTGGTTTTGGAATTCATCAAGACAAATGTCATGTGGTCCGCAGCCTGGAGGGCAGTGAAAGTTACGGCGCTGAGGCGAAGGTGTACGGGAAAGTCAGGAGCAGTCAGGACTAGGCGGGAGCAGTCAGGAACAGTCAGGACTAGGCGGGAGCAGTCAGGAACAGTCAGGACTAGGCGGGAGCAGTCAGGAACAGTCAGGACTAGGCGGGAGCAGTCAGGAACAGTCAGGCCCTCTGTGCTGGGCTGGGATTGGATCTTACTCTAGGGAGACAGATTCCCCACTGGAGTCGGCCCGGCCCACTGGCTCGATCCGTCCGTTCCGGCCTTCCTCTCTCCTCCTCACATCACCGCCTTCATCCTGTAGAAAACAGCATAAAACACAGAGAGGATGACTGGACCAGAGCCCAATCACTAGCCTGCTCCCTCTTTCTCCATCTCTCTCTCTCTCTAATGTAATTCGGTAAGAGAGGAGAGGAATGGCCGCGGTTTTTTTTTAAATCAGGGCGAGTATTCGGCTTGTCCCAATGCAGCAGCGATATAGCAGCGGCGTGTCTGTGAAAAGATGCCCGTGATCGATTCCTCATACTCGATCAATAAGCCTGGGGTCATCAGGGCCTCAGCCTGCGGCTAATCAGATAAGGCGAGGGTGACTCACCCAAGAACATTCCTACCTTCTCCTCCATCACACCCCCCCCATCCCCAAAGCCGACGTCTTTCACAGGCCTACGCCTTCAGCAGGCCAGGCGGGGCCGTAACGCAGACCGGATCCAGTTCCTACTGCCATCAAATGACTTGTCAAGTGCGGTCCTTTAACGGAGAAATATCCGCGTCACAGAGGTGAATACTGCCCCTCAGGCCCTTTACTGAGGATCGTTCCCAAGGCCAAGTGAGTTTCAAGACGCAGGGCGGCCACGCGCGCCGGTTTGTTAGCCGTGGATATTAATATTCCACAAACCTCACCCTTAACCTTCGCCTCTCGCTGAAATGTCAAGCACGGCTAAATAAGCGTTCCGCCATCTTTATATGGAAATGCATTCAGCCTTTTCAGACAATTACCCTCTGCCAATTGCATACTACTGCCTGGAGAGGCTGTCTGGCTCTCGCTGTCTTAGTCTGGGTCCCCTTCTTTCTCGCTCCATAGTTCTTTTGTTGGAGAGGTTTCAAAAAAAAAAAAAAAAAAAAAAAAAAAAAAAAAGGCGGGTCATGAAAATTTCATCAGACAAACTGAGGAAAGGCCAGGGGCATCCAGACACGCTGCCCCCACACACACCCCTGCTGGAGCTGCTTTAATTACACGTCACCCAAACATTCATTTATATGAAAAAAAAAAAAAGATTTGTTCTGACGACAAGCTCTCATGCAAACCCATTTCCTAATTTTAAGTCAGACATCAAACATGGGACCGATCGCTCACCTCACTTGGAAATTACGCGTGAACATGTATGGGCGTAAAGCTGCCCCAACACAAATGAACCATAGTGCGTTCTATACTCTGTAGAGGAAGACTGCCGCGAGGCGGTAAATATATACAAACAGACACAATGAGGAGAAGCAAAGGTCATGCGCGGTTGGGGGCGGTGGGGGTGTTTTGGGGGGAAAACCCCCACGCGGAGGCGGGATCGGCCCCAATTGCGGCGCGCGCTGCAGCGTTGATGCTGGTAGCAGCTTAGACGTCGCAGAGGAGCCGATCTACCTTCCATTCATCACAGCTGACAGTGACGAGTCATTAACTCCAATAACGGAGGCTGCTTAAGGCATCGGAGGGGGGGGGGGGGCAGATAGTGAGAGAGAAAAGGAAGATATTCAGCCTCATTGTATGTGAAGTAAAAAGATTATGTGACATGAATGAACCCTTAGTGAAGTGTCTCTATTTGGCTGTAAAATGGTCAGTGTCAGTGCTTGGGAAGACGGGATTAAAGGACGCTGGGAGGTGAGTGGCTGGCGCATCAAAGGGCCCTTGTGATGGGGCTTCCATCGGGGCTTTTGAAGCTTAGCCCTTGTGGTCAGAAAGGGGCACGTATGGTTCCTGTCACAAAGTCCCTCACACTGAAAGAACTGGCTCTTTCCCTCTGACGCCAAAGCCACTAAGTCAGCTGGAAGAGGGGAGTGTGTGTGTGTGCGCGCGCTGTGTGTGTGTGAGTGAGTGAGAGAGAGAGAGAGTTACAGACATGGTGGCTGGCAGCCATTCTATTGTCCGGATTTGTCCACCTGCCAAAGCGAAGGCACTTAGCCAAAGAGCCACGCTAGCTTTGGTGAAAGGCCCGTTCATCATTTCCCATGAGCCCTGCTGGGTCCAGCGTGTCCCCACACCATGAGAGGAGAGGTCATTTCCAGCAGGATCCCAAAGGGGACAGCTTCACTCCACACTCACTGAGTCCTTCACTGCCAGCGCAAGGGTGTCAGTGGGGCACATTTGCTGACACATTCTGTGTGTGTGTGTGTGTGTGTGTGTGTGTCAGATTTGGGCTAGGTCCAGGAGCCACTTAGCCCTACAGCGTCACAAAGTCAGACGTTATGAGGCTGGTGACTAGACAGGCAGTACGTGTGATTACTGAACCACGCGGGAACGCGGCCATGGTGCCATGGTCCGTCGCTATGGCCATGGTGGGAGAGGATGCAGATGGATTGACATCCGCAAACAGGGAGAACATAAGAGCCCCCCCCCCAATCCTACCTTGGCTTTGTGAGGACTGCAGCTCTCCCTGAACTCCAGAACACCCAGAGAACAGAGCCCCGCAGCAACAGCAAGAGAGGTAGGCACTAAAGCTGAGTGTCAGGCGGCGGGGCGCAATGGGATTGCAGGATTGGTGGAAGGGCGGGGTCATGTACTGTACAAGAGGTCACCATTTACTCTCAGAACAGCAGCGCTGAACAAACAACAGAATACGTGAACGCCACACGTGGCCTTCCAGAACGTCTGCTCTTTATCTGCAAGGATCTAACTGCAGTCAGCACTCGGAGAGTATCTTAAGATCATTAGGCAAACACAGACCTCTGGAATTGTCCCAACTGGCTCTAGAACCTGTTTGCACATCGATGTAAATTTAGCCTATGGGCCATGGAATAACAGGAGGAAGGGGGCGATTTTGGCATGGACCAAGTGAAACAATGACTGCTGGGATATTTACAATGAGCCTAATCATGGCTGGCACTAAAAGTATGACGTGGGAATTACCTTAGATGGCACCCACCCACAAAGGCAGCGCAGAAATAGCCAAATGAAACAATTCACTTCTCCGCGTAAAGCACTGGGAGCAAAGGTGCGCAAGTAAAAGGCAGACAAAATATTTAGGCTTGTAATATTTGGGAGGAAAAAAAACAACTTTTTTCGGATAGAGTTGAATAGTTTTGCAATGCCAAGTTTTTGGGACAGGAACATTTGAATTTTGAATGCGTCAGTCGTAGATCATAACGCAAAATCATCCATGTAAAATGTACGCACATTACTGCACGCAAAGCAAATGTTATTCACATGATGATTTTGAACCGAACCTGGTGATGATCCTTTATGGGTGTGTTCATACTTGTAGTCCAGGTCACTTGGGCCAGACCAAACAAAAAAATTATATATTGTAAAATATTTTAGTCTTAGTCTGCATAGTGTTGACGTATAACGCGCGCATGATGCATGCCATCTGCCTCTCTCGCATGCTGCATCTTAACGTATATCTAACCTCTTTATTCTTACTATCGACAAAACGGAAATCACAAATCCCCCAGAGTTAGAAAACGTTTGAACCATATCTCGACGCTGTCTTACTGCAGACATTCATAAAAACATTGAGAAACATGGAAGCAGGGGCTTCAGCGTGCGCGTGTACCGCATGGGGTTAGCACACTTATCGGGCCTGTGTGTACCTGGTGTTATTTTTACCATCTGGAAACACAGCAAGAGGCAGGAAAATGGATAAAGGACTCCTGCGCGGCACATACCAAAGACGGCACGCTGCAAAGAGAAGAGGACGTATATTTCCAATGTCTGCACTGAACTGTGATGGAAAACGTTTTTCTGTTTGCAGTGCACTCCGTTCTGCCGTGGTGCTTTTAGTGTCACATCCTGTGACATCAGGTCCTGCGTCGGGTACGTTTAGATGCCTTTGGTTCATGTTGTGTTCATGCTTCAAATGTGTTGCACCAGAATTCGTTTGAAGCCTGTTTGTCACACACCAGTTTGAAAGTAAGTGTTCACACTTACTCTAACGAACCACATTAAGAGCAATTGCACCAGGGTTCATTTTAATCAAACCAAAGCCGCCTATGTCAGCTTTATACTTTCACAGAAATGTCAAGTACTGGTGGTAGATATGGGTCCTTCAAAACGGGCCCATGGGTTATAGCCAGGACTACTGCTTGGTTATATCTGTCCCCTGGTGCTGCACGTCTCCCTGCTGCTTGGTTATACCTGTCCCCTGGTGCTGCACGTCTCCCTGCTGCTTGGTTATATCTGCCCCCTGGTGCTGCACGTCTCCCTGCTGCTTGGTTATATCTGCCCCCTGGTGCTGCACGTCTCCCTGCTGCTTGGTTATATCTGTCCCCTGGTACTGCACGTCTCCCTGCTGCTTGGTTATATCTGCCCCCTGTTGCTGCATATCTGCAGACCCACTGACTTGTTATATATGCGCCGTAACGTTGTGTAACCTAGTTAGTGGCTGGAACACAGCCTTGCCAGATGGGTTCGCCTAAAAACCACTTTCAGAAAAGACGGAGGGGATTGTGTCAAAGAGCCAGGGCTTCTGGTCACAATCAAACCGCTCACCTCCCTGACCTCCGTAAAGTGCAACAAATACAATCATGAGTGCACGCACGCAGGCCCACCCATAGCCCTCCACCCCCACCCCACCAAAAACAGATGAGACACCATGGCCAATGCAAACGGTTGGCATGGAAAACGTATGAAATATGGTTTGCTTATGATTTTCTGTTTACCAATATTAATATTTGAGAGCAAAACAAAACCCTCATGACTCATGGCTATTTAAGGCTAGTTAGGGTCTCTGGCTCAACCATCTCCAAAGTTCAGAAGAGTAGCACTGCTCTTGGCTCTGTGCCGGGAGGTCGTTATGGCGCAGGAACGCTGGGTCGGCGTCAGAGTGCGCGTGGCAGACATTTTGGCTCAGCCATAGGAGAACGTTTAGAACTTGCTCAACAGCTTCCCGAAACGTCCGGCTGAAGTTCAAAAAGCTCCACGCTGCAGGCCGTGTCAAGCCCCAATGGAGACAGGGTCCTCTGTTCTCAACAAAGAGCTATTATAATGTAGCTGTCCCACCAAGCAAAACTCCATTATCCCAATTAAAGCCTTACGGGGGAAGGCTGATTCAATTGGACATGACTGGTAGCCTCATCTTAACCCTTTCCTCCCCCACGCGCCCATTTTAAGTCCTCCGTTTTGATGGCCCTATTACAGCAGTCAATGCATCACACTGGTCAGCATTTCTTAGACACTTATTAGCATTTATTTTGGACAAACAGATGTTAAAAGGGCCTGAACTCAGACTAAAGACATTAGTGGACACTGAGATGACCTGACTAATCCAATCTAGATGCATGGATACCGTTTGACTGCGGTTTGGTTTGCCCTGTATGGGGAAAGGCAAGAAGTTAGGGACACTTTTTAAACTGGGTGAAGCATGCATCATTTCCATTGTGGCAAGACATTAAGGGGCCAAGCTCATCCTGGCAAAGGCGGCCAATCACTCTCCATCACAGCTCTGTGGCATCGGCTATTGACCGATTGTCTTGTCGGTTTATCCTTTATCGTATGACCGCCTGTCTGACATCACAGAAGAGGGCGGGGTGATGAGGACCGGGTGTTAGATCGGTGCATGAAGTGCTGCAAAGTATACTGAGAAAACCTTAATGTTCTAATTTAATTTGACAGGAGCCATAAAAGCGAGTGCTTGGGGTGCGTCAAGGTTCCCTTTTTTCCCAGCGAAGATGCCCTTTGACACAGATGAAGCAGCCTCGCCTCATTGGCTCCATTGCTGTGATCATAAGGCTGGATCAACGGCTACGTCTCTCGGGTTACTTATTACGGATCAGCTGCCTGGAAGTGAGAACTGAGCGTAGCTGCTTGGCCGCAGATGAAAGCAGCACGATCCTGTCCTGGCACGCTCCGTGTATGCGTGTGCGTCCGTGTGGAGGGGGGGTGTAGTCTTCAAAAACGCACAGGCTCCTCCTCGTATCTGGTCACGGCCTTCTTCTCACCCGCGTAGCGAGCACGTTAAAACTGCACCGTAGACGAGGGCGGGTCTAGAGAAAGTGGGTTTCTGTTTTTGGTTTCCACCGAACAAGGTGGATGAAACGCACACCATGCTGAAATCTAAAAAAGGCAGGGCTACAGTGGGAAACTTCTCTGCAAGAGCCTTCCAAAAGTTCCGATTCCTGGAAGGCCACACGCACGCAGTCTCCCTTTGGCATCTTCTGAATGCATTCCAGTCCAGTCCCATTCGCTCTGCTTTAATCGGCCGAGACACAGCACCCCTTAAATCTGTCTGCGTTTCTCTTTTTAAGACACTGCTAATGGGGTATAAGAGTTAGCCCGTGACGTGAATGACTGTAAGCAAATTAAAGCCAAACAGGTTTTTAATGCTATTAGCAAAATGAAATCAGATATGTGAGCCGGTCACATTCGTCCAGATGGAGCGCTTGGACAGGGGAGCGAGGGGCGTGGAGCGCCATTGCTAAGAAGGGGCTGCGGCCTTGCCTGGCCCCGCCCACTCCCCCTCGGTCTCGGTCAATGAAACGCATCTGCGGCGAATACATCATCCGTCAGGCCGAGATCTCATACGAGCGCAAGCTTATCTATCAATGCCAGAGCACGCTTCGGTGGGGTTGCTGTATCGTTAAATTGCACTTTAATTAAATTAGGCCAGCTAATTATGAGGGTTTAAATCAATCACTTAGTCAATAACAAAAACCTAAAGCCTGCCGTGCCTAAAACTCCCAGGCTCTCATCAATAACCACAGACAGGAACGCTCTCTCATACTACACAGGGCTTTGAGAGGGTATGAATTATTGAAAATCAAGTTACCACAATTTGCTTTTGTTCAAGGCCACTCTGACAAGATCCCCCGACAGCGAGGGGGAGGTGTAGAGGGCCACAACTTCACTTGTTCACATGCCGGGAGTTCTTTGGCCGTTTGGTTTGGCTCGTTTGATCAGTTATAAAACACATTGTTCTACGTGAAAAGAGCACCATAAATCACATACACACACACCAAAAAAAAAAAATAAATTCCACACACAGTAAGGTCACAGCGATTATTTCAAATGTGGTCCACAACGGCACACAGGACAAAGTTCCAGCATTTCCGCTCTAAACATAACTACACCTAATCATGTGGGAGGCTAATGAGGGAGGGGTGGGGTTGCTTAGTTAGCTTTTGCCCGTTTGGCACTACCCATAACCGCACCGCCTGTACGCTTCAGCGATCACTTTCTAGCTCTTCAGATCCTCCATCAGGTGATAAATGTGAACACCAAGTACGATACAAC
This sequence comes from Electrophorus electricus, assembly GCF_041902795.1. Lineage (NCBI taxonomy): Eukaryota > Metazoa > Chordata > Actinopteri > Gymnotiformes > Gymnotidae > Electrophorus > Electrophorus electricus. The sequence goes on along the minus strand of NC_137510.1, from coordinate 10,581,969 downwards.
TTCAAAACCACCCCCCCACCCAATCTCTACACATTGAGAAAAATGAAAAGAAAACATAGCTGGAACATATCTTCAGCTGAGCATTAAATGAGCTTATGGCTGCTTTTGGGCAATTAATCATCATTTAGAGGTGATTAAAGAGGAGGATAATCTCTCTGTCCTTCTGAATGGAGTGATTAATCTACCTTTAAGCTATGAAGGTCACTGAGCTTGTGTGCGATTACACTTGGACACAAAGCCACAAAACCAGACAGGCACAAACAGAAGGAAAGAAACTCAAGGGGGTAAACTTCCGGCTCCGACATTAAACACCGGAATGCTGTCGGATTTAGCCGCATACATTTATTTAGGGTGGTCTTTTTTTTTTTGTTTGTTTTCCCTTTACTACTGGAACAAGGAATGGCCTTTATGTTTAGCGTGAGCAGCTGCTGCAGGCATGTCACGAGGTTCGGTTCTCCCCTGTGCCCCATCACGAGACCTGCACAAGAACTTCCTCCACTCCTTCCCGCCAAAGACCAGGCGCTTCTGACAGAAGTCACTTTGTATCGCAACTAGGAACCATTTAGCGGGACGCAAACTCTGGTTAGCGAGCGGGGGGCCCGCTCGCAGCGTATCTCTCGGCTCTGGATCCGCGACTCTCCACCGCTGCCGGCTGGCTGATCTGGAGCCCAGCGCTGTGAGGTCAGGAGAGGCGTGCATTTAGGCAGACACGTGAGGGTCGTAATAGAATTAGTGCCAAAAGAGCCTTACCTCCATTCTTATTTACGCAGACATGTAGAGTAGTGGGGTGGGTGTGTGTGTGTGTGTGTGTGTGTGTGTGTGTGTGAGTGTGAGTGCTGGACCTGAAAAATTCCTACAGGATGCTGAAACCAATTTTCAAATTACTCTTACGAAATCTAAGTAATCACTGCACAGAATGTTTCAATTTCCTCTAACAAGTATACTTAAGTTTAAAATCCACATCAAAGACTCTGTGAGTGGCTTCATATGGCTAAACTCCTAAAACATCTTCTAAACATATTAGTGTGCCATCCTGTGCTGTTCCAGCTTCTTTCGGTATGCGGATAAGCCACAAAGCACGCTGCCCCAACCGTGAACTCCCACAGACAAAACACGCCTGGCGAGAGCCGCCTGTCCCGCCACCAGCTGCGTAACCCGGGACAGAACCCTTCCCATGCTGCACTGCGGCCAGGGCTTGGGCGGCCTGCGGCGCCCCGCGGGACCGGCGTCAATCACGCGTGTCGGCGGCTACACAGGCCATTCCTTTATTCTGTCTTCTGGAGGACGGCCAGGGCAGACCCGCTTTTATTCCGCCGCGGAGCCGCTGTTCACGCTTGAGATTTACGCCGGCAAAGACGAGGACAACGGCAGGAAGGCGGAGAGTGGAACGGCCTCTCGCTACAGGCGCTTTGGCCCCGGGGAACAAACATGGATAACTCCCCTTCCGGCCCACTGCGGGACCTGGGCTATCCGCTTCAGCGTTAGGCTAACCACACAGCACGGCCAGAGCGCTTCGGGGGATCCGTCCGCGTGGGGGGAGCAGGCGAAGGTTTTGAAGGCTGCTAGAGCTCATATAACACAGGCTACATGCAAGCCCAGCGCCTCACGTGTTCCGAAGTTGAGCAAAGGTACGTGGGTCACAGGGCCCTGTTCGTTTTACTCTAAGAGCCCTAGCCTGTACTTCCGGAGCTACTACACAGGTTTTGGACAATACACATGCATTTAGGTTACGCATTTGCTCGCGCATGTGAAGACTACACACAGACAGGGCTATGGGACCGCACACGCGGAGGGGCTATCGGGATTGCGTGCGGACAGGGTTGCCAGACTGCAACGTCAAAGGACACACATCCGCCCGCCACGTCGCACCGCCACCTGCAGTCAGGGGTTTGTATGGGTTTCCAGTTCCCACGGAAACGTCTCTTTATCCGGTCCTTCCCCTTCACTCCAGCCATTCCCTGCGTGCGAGAGTGAGGCCGCCCATCCCCAGTGCTCCCAGTCCGGTAGCTTGGCTTTACCTCCCACTCATGTGAGCGTAATGACCCCGTGTCTACGCTGAATGGGCCTCGCTCAGTTGGAGAGGGAATGGCGCTCCCCTCCTGCTCCTCACATTCCTAGAGCAGAGCGTGAAAAGGAGCACACAGTAACGGTCCCAGGGAAGGCAGAGCAAGAATATCCCATAAGGCCAGCGGAGGCAGCCACCGAACCGGGCCTCGGCTGAGACGGAGACGCCTGCACAAGCGGATGACAGACAACGAAGACCAAGGTGGAAGGAACATCAAATAAATGTTAAGTGAAAATGAATTATTCAGTTATTTTTTTTGGGAAGTGTACACTGTGAGTCTCTGGAGTCTGTGATCGTCCTCACTGGGAGGCTGTCAGGCAAATAAATGTGGCTTAAGCATTTAGCCTGATAGGTATGGGAGGATGAGGAGCTGTTATCATTCTGTCTGCTTGCGAGTCTGTACTCGCTGTATATTTGCAGGGATTTGTTTTTGGATGCTGTCTGTGTCCGGTGTTGCATATCCTTTCTCTGACCCATGGTTTCGGACTACTTAATTGCTTGCAGGTGTGCATCACTCAACCACAAAAAGAGGGGGAGAGAGAGAGACAGAGAGTGAGAGAGAGACAGATAGACAGAGAAAGAGAGAGAGAGAGAGAGAGAGAGTGAGAGAGAGACAGAGAGAGTGAGTGAGACAGCTCAACACAAAAGTGCTTTTGTGAAGGATCTCGTCTGTAACAAACCTGAGGCTGGGTAGAGCTCTTCATGCATGGCTAATTCTACCACTCTGTCTAGAAAGGAGCCTGGACTCTGTTCAGTCCATGTACAAAAGCAATTGAAAAAGTTCTGTACTCCCCCCACAAACACACACGCGCATGTGCACGCACACTCCCATATCTACACGCAGACCCAGTTCCCTACATCACAGCCAGCTGCTAGAATCTGATCTCCCGTAAATAACTGCAACTGGACTTTACAGCCATTGTTTCAGGCTTGGTGGTCTTCTTTTAGAGCCCACGTGCTGCTAGATTTCACTGCAGTAGGAGTCGCAATTCCCCAACGTCATCACAGTCCCCGCTAAGGTGCCCTGGCTCGCTATGATTCGTGGGTAATGAGCTGGCACCCATGCCCAGGTTCAATTATTCTCATTGAGGGAAGGATTTCTCACTCGGCAGAGTGTACTCGCCAATTCCAATCGGGACTTAACAGGAAAAGCAGAGGGGTTGGGAGTGGTCAGGCACCATTACTGACCGACGCTGACCGAGTGTCAGGGATAAAGCGGGAAAACAAAGGCTGAGGTGGGAAAAAAGAAAAAGCACTAACATGTGAATCCCAGGAAATAACATGACAGCACCATGTTAGTCACATTAACAGTTATGGGGGCAAACATTAAACTATAACGTTGTGTGTGAGAGAGAGAGGCAGTGGAAGCGTGAGCCTGTGAGTGTGGTGTCTGGGCTTTCGCTAACTGCTATTTGTAAACCGATATAAATAAGAAAAAGCCAGTGTAGGAAACTGGTTATGACTAAAATCGAGGATTGAAAAACATTTTTCCACCAAACAAAAATGCAGCCGTTGGAGCTGAGCATGATTAAATCTCTGACACATGGGTGTTTGGGAGGGTCTTTGAATTGGCCCTGTGCTGCCGGATGTCCAAACAAACCAGGGTCCAGAGCTTGTCCAGCAGCGCTCCAGAGCCACACCTTGGAGAGCTAAGAATCCAGAAACGGCTCCGATGTCCCCGTGGACCCACCAACCTTTAGACATTCCAGAAGCAACAAGTCATTTTAAGCTCGCCAAAATCCAACACAAACAGAACTTTAGAGAGGCACGGGCCACAGCCTTCAAGCAGATGCTGGTTTGTTGTGCAAGTTCAATTAACCCCTTATTTGCTCAAATGAGGCATTTTATGGAATACAGCAACTGGTCATTTTCAAATTAACTAAGTAGGCTACATTTAAAAAGATCTCATCACGACACTGATAGCAACTTCAAGCTTTTTCTTTAATAAATTGAACAGGATTAACCACAAATGGCACTGTAGGTGAGAGTCACCAGCAAAACTGCACGGCCAGAAAAGTATTAGAAATATTTTAAAAGTAACAGCGTTATATTAGGAGGCATTCCAGCCCATGTCTAGTTTTAATTGTGCTGCCTTTTCATTCTAGTCATATATGACCCTTATATCCAAGCTACAGAACTTTGAAGCCAAGCCCAGTCCAACTTCAACTACAGTGCATCCCACAGCACTATGGTAGCTGGAGAGATGCTCCAACCCAACCAAACACTGAGAATTCGGTGCTGGAACTAAACAAAGAGATGCCTGTTGCAATAAATCAGTAGGATTTCAACACTGGCTTTAAACAATCACTACTCCAATTTATTCCAATAACCCAGAGTCTATTATTCTAGAAAACAAACCTTTCCATCTATATGGGGGTTCACCCGGTCTACTGATTGCTCAACAGAATATAAAGAAGCAACCACATGGCGTTAGTCAATTCCTGCATAGGGAGACTGTTCTCCACCAACCAGCTCACTGCAGGGACCAGAAAAGCAGCAGGGAATATGAAGCTGCACTATCCCTCTCATACCCCACGCAGCAGGGTTGCAGAATGACAGAATACAGCATCGTGGCGATGGCATGGTGCAGAGCATATGCTGTACTCTTAAGTGCCACCATTATTACAAAACACAGGGTCGAAGGTCGTGTCACTAGACCAAATGATGTCAATTTGTCTTCTCAACAGCAAACTACATGTGCATGTACATGGTGGTGTGGGGGGTTGGATGGTGTTTGTGGGTGGTATGTGTGAGACAGAGAGAGAAAGAGAGAGAGAAAGAGAGAGAGACAGAGAGAGAGATTTTCTGCATTCTCCACTGGACTGAACAGAGCAGAAAGTTATTATAGTGCTTTATAAAGGGGGGCAGTGGAAAATTTCAAGCATTCCACAAGTTATTTATTTCTGTCATTTACAAGGACGAATGAGGGGAATAGGAGAGAGTGTGATAGACATGCCTGATCGCAGCTGACAACAAGGCAGCTAGCTATTAAAGAAACCAGTTAAATGCAGCTAGCTATTAAAGAAACCAGTTAAATGCATCTACCTATTAAAGAAACCAGTTAAACGCATCTAGCTATTAAAGAAACCAGTTAAACGCATCCAGTTATTAAAGAAACCAGTTAAACGCATCCAGTTATTAAAGAAACCAGTTAAACGCATCCAGCTATTAAAGAAACCAGTTAAACGCATCCAGCTATTAAAGAAACCAGTTAAACGCATCCAGCTATTAAAGAAACCAGTTAAACGCATCCAGCTATTAAAGAAACCAGTTAAACGCATCCAGCTATTAAAGAAACCAGTTAAACGCATCTAGCTATTAAAGAAACCAGTTAAACGTATCTAGTTATTAAAGAAACCAGTTAAACGTATCTAGTTATTAAAGAAACCAGTTAAATGCATCTAGTTATTCAAGAAACCAGTTAAACGCATCTAGGTATTCAAGAAACCAGTTAAACGCATCTAGGTATTCAAGAAACCAGTTAAACGCATCTAGGTATTCAAGAAACCAGTTAAACGCATCTAGGTATTCAAGAAACCAGTTAAACGCATCTAGCTATTAAAGAAACCAGTTAAACGCATCTAGTTATTAAAGAAACCAGTTAAACGCATCTAGCTATTAAAGAAACCAGTTCAACGCATCTAGTTATTAAAGAAACCAGTTCAACGCATCTATGTATTAAAGAAACCAGTTAAACACATCTATGTATTAAAGAAACAAGTTAAACGCATCTAGGTATTAAACACAGCCAGGTATTAAACACATCTAGGTATTCAAGACAGCCAGTTAATAAAGAAACCAGTTAAAGACATCTAGGTATTCAAGACAGCCAGTTAATAAAGACAGCTAGTTAATAAAGCCTGACAAAGCTCGCCTAGAGCACAGTGTGCTTTATCTAGAAAGGTTTCTCTAGTGGGCTGCCATTTTCACAGTGAATAATCATGTGTGTATACATATACGTGTTTATGCTGGGCATGTGTCTGTGTGCGCGTGCTTTGCAAGGTTTTCAGCAGGCTAAAGGTGAAAGTTGATTTCTCCAATTTGTCCCCCTTTTTCCCCCCAGTCTGAAACCATGAACCCACAGCAGCACCTACTGGTCACGTGTGCTGCACCACGTACAACGCACGTCTGCGTATGTGTACGTGCGCGTCCATATGTTTATAAGAGCTGGGAAGAGAGAGGGAGATAATTCAGGAGACGGACAGACAGAGAGCAAGAGAGAACAAGAGGTATTAAGATAAAAGGAATAGCCCAGTGGAGAGACTTGAGTGATGGGGGGAGAAGCCGAGGACACGCCCCCTCCCTCTACGGGCCAGAGGCGGCGCAGGAGAAGCAGATGGACGGGGAGGCTGGCGAGCCCGGACGGATGGAGGAGCGTCCACGAAGGGACGGGAGCGAAACATGAGACGAAAAGGAGACCGCGCGCAGGGCAGAACGGGAAAACGAGGGGAGAACTCCCGGGCCAAGCGTCGGCCAGAACCTGCCTGGGCTGCACCGTAGCACGCATCTCCACCTCTGGGTCTACCAGGACTCGGGCGGAGGCCGCCAGCCGGACTTGACACTCCACGGGTCTGGGGACTCTGCGGAACTGTCTGCTGTTCTGCGTGCAAGGCTCCTACGCTGTGACCCGAGCTTGATCAATCAGGCATGGGTGGCTTGCAGAGCACTGGAGAGGCAGACTGAAGATTCCTCCGATCGCACGCCAAACCCTCGGGTGGCCTAGAAGGACCTCGAAGCTTTTCTTGCCTTTGATGACGCCTGGGTCCGTGTGTTTGGCGCAAGAGAGACGCTGCTCGTGGGAGGCTACCAAGGACAAAATAGCATTTAATCCCCCCCCCCCGATGATCTGCATAATTAACAGAAGAAGCATTTTGTGATCAGATGAGGCCAAGGTTGAACTGATGGGTAAATGTGGAAAGCGTTCTGCTTGGAGGAAACAGAACAGTGCATAGCATCACTAAGCCCATGGCCCCAGCTGTGAAACTGGAGGTAGGATGTTGAGGGGCTGGTTTTGCTGCTTCAGTCCCTGAAGAGCCAGCGAACTCCAAGTTACAGTGCGGTTTTCCACAGTTGAATGTTAACGGTCGCTATTTCAAACTCAAATGGGGTTTGGGACAAACTGCACAACCGCCATCAAAATCAGCGTGGCAGTAGATCAGCAACAGGGTGATGCAAAGCAGAGAAATTCTGTGCGTCAGAATGGCCACGTCAGAGCGCTGACCTCAGTCCCAGTGCTGAGGCGTGATCTGGAGCGGACGTGGGCACAGAGGGCCGAGCCAGAAGAGCTCCAAAACCCAGCCCAGGAGCCCACAGGAGCTGCAGAAGGTTGAGGTTCCAGCCATTACTAAAGGAGCTTCCAGCCATTACTAAAGGAAGTTCCAGCCATTAATGGAACTTCCAGTCATTACTAAAGGAGGCTCCAGTACAGCAAAACTCACCAACTCCCGACTGAAATAAATTTGGCAGGAGAACGCCAAATGGCAGGAGAACGCAGGCCACGGAGACACGGTGCAAACGATTCTCCTCAACAAACTGGACGTGCATGTAGCTGGTGGGCGACAGGGGATAGAGGACGCTCATGCTCACCACACCCTCCACAGGTGGTAACTGGTGGATGACAGAGGAGGTTAGCTCGTTGGTATGTGGGAACTGGCATAAAGACTAAACTAAGAGGAAAGCAGGATGAATTAAAAAAAAAAGTCTGACGTGATGTTTGGACCTTTGGCCCAGTCCAGCTGCATTTACTCCGTGCGCACAGCAACAGGGTAAGACCGGGTACATGATTATCTACAACATCCAAATGTGCCCACTTAATCAGGGGCTTAATACCAACAAACCGATTTTTTTCTTTTCCAATTTAGTATGTTCAAACAAACCCCACATTTTTTAACAGTCCACAGGGGCAATCCGTTAAAGTATGGTTGTTCAGGCTCCATAAGGCTCCAGTCAAGTCCAGCCTCAACCCGCTTACAACATCTGCCCTCACCAAATCCACTGGGCCAGAAATCTCTGAATAAACTGCAGGCATAAATTGCCAGGTGCACAAGACCTTGGCCTCCTTCCAGTTTGGAAGGAAAAACAAAAAAAAAAAACAAACAAACAAAAAACAAAAACAAAAACATATTCTTAGGACCCAGTGAAGCAGATCCCAGAAAACTCCACCACAACGGTTTGTGCACCCCAGTAAGGGGTCCAGTTACGCTTACCAACGCCAAGCGCTGAAGCAATCAGCTTGGTCATCGCCAGCTCCCTCTAAAACAGGTGGATCCATCTTGCCAATCTATCCCCCACCTTTTCCTCAAACGCCTCCCAGTTTGTCTGTTGTACTGGTTAATCCTCATAGAAACTCCCAAGCACTTAAATCCACCCCAGCAGGTGTGGTAGGTCACGGAAAGCACCTTCAGTTTCCCCATGCAATGTGCATCATCCTTAGCCTGATTCATCTTAGCAGCTGATTCCAAAGTCTCTTACGATTGACACTGGATTGTTTGTCGTTGACAGTTCACCATGATTATTTATCATCTGCTTAAACTAATAGTTGGTGTCGCATATCATAATGCAACATTAAACCCTCCATTTCAGAGTGCAGACTGCAGCATTACAATGAACAGCGCTGTCTTATACCACGATTAACCTTAAAAGGGGGAATTCAAACCTCCTCAGATTTAAGTGTCCTCACACTAAAACCAGATGCTTTGACGGTTCGCCAAAGGTTTTGATGTTCTAGTTTATTAAAAGCATTTTCCTGATTTCCAAAGATAAAGTCAAACATGAACTTCGAGGAGTCTGGAGACTTCCAAACCATGCTGACTCATACTGAACAAATACCGCTGAGACCGGCATGCCTAAATATAGAAGGACTGGTGAAAAAGAACAATCTGCCACATCACCACGCTTGACCTATTGGACAGGGTTATGCAGAAGACCTTAAGTATGCAGTATGCAGAAGACCTTAAGTATGCAGTATGCAGTATGCAGAGGACCTTAAGTATACAGTATGCAGAAGACCTTAAGTATGCAGTATGTAGAAGACCTTAAGTATACAGTATGCAGAAGACCTTAAGTATGCAGTATGCAGTATGCAGAGGACCTTAAGTATACAGTATGCAGAAGACCTTAAGGTCTTGCAGTATGTAGAAGACCTTAAGTATACAGTATGCAGAAGACCTTAAGTATACAGTATGCAGAAGACCTTAAGTATGCAGTATGCAGAAGACCTTAAGTATGCAGTATGCAGTATGCAGAGGACCTTAAGTATACAGTATGCAGAAGACCTTAAGGTCTTGCAGTATGTAGAAGACCTTAAGTATACAGTATGCAGAAGACCTTAAGTATACAGTATGCAGTATGCAGAGGACCTTAAGTATGCAGTATGCAGAAGACCTTAAGGTCTTGCAGTATGCAGAAGACCTTAAGTATGCAGTATGCAGTATGCAGAAGACCTTAAGTATGCAGTATGCAGAAGACCTTAAGGTCTTGCAGTATGCAGTATGCAGAAGACCTTAAGGTCTTGCAGTATGCAGAAGACCTTAAGTATACAGTATGCAGAAGACCTTAAGTATACAGTATGCAGAAGACCTTAAGTATACAGTATGCAGTATGCAGAGGACCTTAAGTATGCAGTATGCAGAAGACCTTAAGGTCTTGCAGTATGCAGAAGACCTTAAGTATGCAGTATACAGTATGCAGAAGACCTTAAGTATACAGTATGCAGAAGACCTTAAGGTCTTGCAGTATGCAGTATGCAGAAGACCTTAAGTATACAGTATGCAGAAGACCTTAAGGTCTTGCAGTATGCAGAAGACCTTAAGTATACAGTATGCAGAAGACCTTAAGTATACAGTATGCAGAAGACCTTAAGTATACAGTATGCAGAAGACCTTAAGTATGCAGTATGCAGTATGCAGAAGACCTTAAGTATACAGTATGCAGTATGCAGAGGACCTTAAGTATACAGTATGCAGAAGACCTTAAGTATACAGTATGCAGAAGACCTTAAGGTCTTGCAGTATGTAGAAGACCTTAAGTATACAGTATGCAGAAGACCTTAAGTATACAGTATGCAGAAGACCTTAAGTATACAGTATGCAGTATGCAGAGGACCTTAAGTATGCAGTATGCAGAAGACCTTAAGGTCTTGCAGTATGCAGAAGACCTTAAGTATACAGTATGCAGAAGACCTTAAGTATACAGTATGCAGAAGACCTTAAGGTCTTGCAGTATGCAGTATGCAGAAGACCTTAAGTATACAGTATGCAGAAGACCTTAAGTATACAGTATGCAGAAGACCTTAAGGTCTTGCAGTATGCAGAAGACCTTAAGTATACAGTATGCAGAAGACCTTAAGTATACAGTATGCAGAAGACCTTAAGGTCTTGCAGTATGCAGTATGCAGAAGACCTTAAGTATACAGTATGCAGTATGCAGAGGACCTTAAGTATACAGTATGCAGAAGACCTTAAGTATACAGTATGCAGAAGACCTTAAGTATACAGTATGCAGAAGACCTTAAGTATACAGTATGCAGAAGACCTTAAGGTCTTGCAGTATGCAGAAGACCTTAAGGTCTTGCAGTATGCAGAAGACCTTAAGTATACAGTATGCAGAAGACCTTAAGTATACAGTATGCAGAGGACCTTAAGTATACAGTATGGAGAAGACCTCAAATATACTAGTATGCAGTAGGCTCACTGGTCTGCAGCTCTTAATTTTAAAATAGCGGAATCTTTTTCACTAGGGACAAAGTTGGACTATATCATGTTTATTGTAAGTTCTACTGTTATAAGAGGTGGGACATTTGACATTTTCCTTGCTGGATGAATGGCAGAGAAAATAAACTATGAGTAACAGCTGCATTCTGAACCACCGCATATAATCTCACCACACTGTTTAGAAAGCCCACGACAGTTCATTCTGGCTGCTGATATGCTGCTGTCATAACAGACAACTTCACCAACAGTTAGGCTGCACTCGTCAACCCAGCTTCAGGAACATTCTGGAAGCCACGTCCCTGTGAAAGCTGCTCAAAACGAATTTTCCGACCACGCCGAACAGCATACGCCGGCTAGCAGCACTCCCAGCCCACACAAAGTCGCCCTTCCTTCACCGAGGTATCGCTACAAAATGTCACCGCAAAATACCGCAGACTTGCGATAAATAAAAGCGAAAAATAAGACAAGTCGCTCACACCTGCATTCACTTCTGCCAGAGAGAGAGAGAGAGAGAGAGAGAGAGCGAGAGAGAGGCTGAGACAAAGATAGAGAGATTGAATTAGAGTGAGAGTTGGAGGGAGAAAGAGAAAGTGAGAAAGTCGTGTTCCTGCATGTTGTCGGCTTTAGAGCGCTCACTCCACTTGGGCTGAGTAGTGAGAGAAAACGTACCTGCTGTTCACACACGCGTGAACATATGCACACATACACGCTCACATAGACGCACCCTGAAGTGCCTACTTAAAAATTCACTGTTCCATCCGACATTAGAATATAAAACTTTGGAAAGAAAACTTTTTTTTTTTTTTTCATTAACATCATCATATTTGGCGTTAAAAACAAAAGATAAAATACAGTGATATGTTTAACAGCATAAAACGAAAGGGTTTCAACTGATTCTTTTTTTGTTTTGGTATTTTGTGTTTTTTGTTGTTTTTTTCTTAAATCCTGTTTTCCGGTTGTAGTTTCAATGACAGCATGTGCTTTTTGAAGGATGCCTTCATGAAGTTTTAGAAGGTGTACAGTTAATGTGTCATTCCAACACCGAGATGCTTAGAGTGACAGCAGCAACTAATGCTGCCACTGACATCTCTTAAATATATAAACATACAAATAAATGCAGGCTGGTCCTTCACCCATAGAGGACAAAGCATCTCTGTGCAGGGCTTGTCTTCTTGAAGAGTCCAGGTGTGAAATACAAGCGTAAAGGCAGTCTGCTCTCCGTTTCTCCCTCTTCTTCCTTTCGTCTGCCCCTCTCGGGAGCCGAGGCACCTCGCGCGCACTGAAAACCAGCCAATCACGGAGTCTGCCCACGAGGGAGAGAGCCGTGCATTGGCCCTTCACGGTGACTGACAGCTTTGCCATTTCAGAGACTTGGCTACCAACCCAGTACGAGTAAACTTCACATAATGGATTCTCTGGGCGACTGCTGCGTAGCAACCAGGTCGATGTCTTTAGAGGCAGCCTGTTTAAAGAATGACTCCTACAGAGGTATGGCTCCTGATTCTCTGAATAACGCTTTTTAACCACGCTATTTCAACTCAAGGTGAACCGCCTATTGGAGCACTTCACTGAAGGCCGGGAGTGAGGCATTTAATATTGACTACAAGCCCACGCGCTAACACGGAAAAAGCACTTCCATGCATGCAATAAATACCCCATAAAACCATTCAACGCCCTTACACCCCTAAACAAAGAGGAGAAGAATGCCAACCATCCTCTGTATAACATTTGCTAAAGTGTACTGTTTATGCAGATTGACTCTTACTGTGATGGGCTGTTATGCAAACATGTTAATTAGATGACTTCAAAACTACTAAAAGCCATGAACGAAGCCATATACTGAACACCCGGAGCCCTGTGAGCTATAGGCTGCCTTGACCATTCACAGAACACAACAGGCGACAGTTTGTAGGCGATTTGCTCGGCCCCCGCCTGTGTGGTCGCCTGGAGGCGCACCGCTCAAGGACACTGTGGAGTGGATGGACCGGCTTTCGTCTGCCCACGTGAAGACAAACTCAGAGCCGCAGACTGCCCAAATAAAGAGGGAATGCAAAGCACTGCATTACATTCTGCTGACCGGCAGCAGGAACGCAGCGACGTCCTGTACTTCAAAGACAGAGACCTTCAAACACCCCTTAACCCCTCATTCACACAACCCTTCGCTCTCAGATACCTACACCCGCACTCAAATGCTTGCACATATGCACGCATGCATGTTTCAGCCGGGGCAGGTGTAACCTACCCAGATGCTTCGATGAGCCAGCTCCCTACACACTCGACCTGTGGCCATTACACACTCATTACACAGCAAGTCTCGAGTCTCACGCTCTCGCTCACACACACACACACACACACACACACACACACACACACACACACACACACCCCAACCACTTCATGCCCACATTCCTCACAACACTGCATCAATGTCCAACAAATCTATATGCCTTGCAAATGAAGTATTAACTGCGCCCAAATCCAGACTCTCTCATTTATGTGCATTTATGTGTCTCTGACGAAATCTAAGCTTGGCTTTTTCTCTGCTCACTGTATCCACGGCCATTTGAGTGAAAATTTAATTAAACGAGGAGAAAGAATGAGGTCACCGTGTGTGACTGCCCTGTGCACAGAGGATGGCTGTGGTGCGGTGTTGGGTCTGGGGGATGGGGAGTGTGTGTGTGTGTGTGTGTGTGTGTGTGTGCTTTTCTTAGCTCAGTGGCCATGACCGTGTACGCGTGCCTGTGTGCGCGCGTGTCTGTGTGTAGGGGATTGCTGGCTATAAATCGCACTGCAAAAAAGTGACAACTTCGAGAATGAAATAATAAAATACACTAGCTAAATGTCTCATGACAAACAAAGAAAAGAGCGAACTGCTTTCATTTCACTTCAAAGGTCGTGTGTTTTACGCCGTGTGCGCGCGCGCGCATAATCTCGGTATTATCTTATGTACCTGTGACAGTGTGAGGTTTTAATTAACCCACGAAGACGTACACGTTTTCATCCGTTGTTCAGACGTCATTTTAACACCCACCAAACTCTTTCAGAGAGAGTGAGAGTGCGCATGTCACACCGACCCCAGACAACTCCCTCCACCCTACAGTGGGCCTCGCAGAAACGTTGACCAAAAAAAAGTTTCCTTCTCCTCAACAGCTAGAAGCAAACTAGTGATTACTCCTGCTTCCACTCTCCGCGGCAACGCCACCATATATGAAGTGGCTCCTAAACGCAGTGAGAAGCTAACGCCTTGGGCTTAATGAGGCGGCTTATTCAAAACCAATAAAACAGGCCACAGCAATATGCCAGTGGGATTAAGTGGCAATTAAAGGCTTGCGAGAAATCAGCGGAGACACATTCTCACCGAGGTGGCTGGCATGAGCCGCTGAGTCTGAGAGCAAAACGTAAAAACAGAGCAGCGCATTCGCTGGGAGATGGGATTAAAGACACGATCGCTCATAAACGTAATGAAAAGCCAACAGGGACTAGCGGAGTACAGAGGCCGACCTCGGTTTGCATTTTAAAAGGGCTGTGGATCTGAGAGAGGAAAATGGAGAAACAGAGAGAGAGAGACTCGGAGGGGGCATTTAGGAGTTGGTTCGGTGTCTAGCTGGGCTGAAACAGAGAATGGCTGGAATGAATTACTCTGTCAGGTCGAGCCTGGGCCCTGACTGACGGCTCCTCCAGACCGACCCGGCAGCCACCATCCACAGGCACCACGTCTACGGAAGACAACTCCCCTAATGATGATACACGAGGCAGGGAGACCGCATGCAGCCGCAGGGGGCGGGGGTATGGAGGCGTCCCTCTCGTGGCACGGGACACCCATGCGCAGCCCAGCGGCTGACGCGCAAGTGTGTGGGGGGTCCGAGGGGGTTCAGGAGAGGAGGTGGCGGCCGGGGGGTGGGGGTGGGGGGCACGAGGCTAAAATGGATCCTGGCAGCTCGAGAAAATCGATTGGGAAAATTAATAAGTGAATTCCCTCCAGCACGCTCGGTACCTCCGACAACTCAATCTCCTTTTTCACACCTCTCCTTTCTCATTCGGAATGCCGTCCACACGTCTCCCGACAGCTCTGCTACAGCACACACAGGCTCAGGGAACGCGCGTGTGTCAAGAGCGAAAAAGACGAATATTAGAGGAATCGAATGGGTAAAAAAAACTAGCGAAGTGCGGTGCTCGTCGTCAAGGTCAGAAGAACTGTCCGCTATACTTTAGGAGTCATTTTCTCTTCTTTTTTTCCCTCTTTCACTGCCTTGGTGAGCAGGCCATCTAATTTCTGCTATCTCCTTGACTCACGAATGTTCTCCTTAACTGGAGTGGAACCAGAACTTACAGAACAAACATTTGTGTTACCACAAATGCTGCAGACGTTTAAAGGCACAAAACTGGAACCCTGTCTGAGGAGCTGGGCAACGCTAGATGCATTGTGGGGACTAGGGACCATCGTGCGCTAGAGAGGTGTTATTGGCTGAGCCTGCGGTACCTGTTCTTGGCGCTCGAACCAGCGGTCCACCATGGGGTGGTTGGCACTGAGGGAGGAGCTGCCACTCTCTCTCTGGAACTGACTGGCCCACGCCGCAGTATCACGGGGCAGACTGTGGTGTGAGGGTAGCCCCTTACCCTGGAGGAACAGATATACACACACACACACGCACGCACACGCATGCACGCACACACGCACCCACCCACGCACCCACACACACGCACGCATGCACGCACACACACGCATGCACGCACACACACACGCACGCACACCCAAGCACACACGCACGCACCCACCCACACACACGCACGCATGCACGCACACGCATGCACGCACACACACGCATGCACGCACACACACGCATGCACGCACACACACGCATGCACGCACACACACACGCACACCCAAGCACACACGCACGCACGCACGCACACACGCACGCACGCACACACACATGCACGCACACACACACACACACACACCCACGCACGAATGCAATGCTGTCCACAGTCAATCCCGCTACGAGGTTGTCGTTCATTTCCACATACTACCTCTTCGTGTTCAGTTGGTGTTCACCATTCTCGCTTTGCATTCATTAGTCCAAACGAGCTATAGATCTGAGGGGAAAAAACGGTGTGTGTCCCTGTACACAACTACATTCCATTACGCACAGTTCACGTGAAAACTCATTAAACTCTGCAGAAACACTGAGCCTACGCTTGACATGAATGGAGATATGGGAAATAATATATATGGGGGTTCAGAAGTGCTTTCCTGACTGCATCCTGCTGCGGTGACAGACAGTTGCCATACTGAGCTGTTATTAGAGCCATTATGATTGGCGGGTTAAGGGAACTTATTTTGGAGGGAGCTCCCAGATGACACGTCGCTTGTGGAGAGGCCGGCGACTCGCGCTCGCTTCTCTGCTCACTAATTAGACACTCCATTACAAGACATCCAATCACATGGTGGAAGAAGCCAGGCGGTGGCACCACGGTCACACGCCCTCGGAGCAGCGAGGGTCGGCCTGGCCCGCCGCCTGCTGCCTTCCCGGAGTGGGTGAGCGTAAAAGCAGGCCGGTTTCCCGCCCGGGGGGCCGCGGCCGGAGGCGAAACTTCAGACGGCTCAAGTTCCGGGAGCGGCCGATCTGTCCGTGCATCGGGTTCTGTAGGAAGCGAGTCCTGCTGGCTAGAGCGCTCCCAACGGCGGGCGGGGAGCAGAATTATGGGGTCGGTGACGAGCAGCAGACAGGAACGAGAAGGCATGGGTCAAGGGTCGCTGATCATTAACCCGGCATGGGGCGGGGGGGAAATGGCTTGTTAATTCGACATAGATATGACTGAAAAATAAAGACTCAGACAGAAAAATAAAGACTCAGACAGAGGGTAAAAGATGCACCTTAATAAAGCATCGGAGGACAAGTTTATAAGGCCAGTTTAATGTACCGGGACTCCCCACAGACGTGTGGAATGGACACGTCCGTGGCCAAAGGTTTCCAGGGCCTCACGGTGGTCTCTCCGAGACTCTGAGGCTACCGGCCAAGAGGAGACTTTGAAACAGAAACCCTAAGATCCTTAAACCAGAGCACGCCTGGATTGTCATACGGGAAAATCGATAGAGGCGCATGTCCACAGAGCCACCGAGACGCAGCAAACCACACAGACGCAGGAGAAGGGAGGAACGTTGAGAGTGTTATTCCATGAAACCGTCAGACTACAGACCTTCACACAGGCTGGTACCTTCAACCGCAAACACACCTTCAAAGCACCTCGAGGGCCTTTCTGTCCCAAACGCAACAAACGAGACGGATCACTGACTGCAAAATATATATATATATATATATATATATATATATATATATATATATATATATATATATATAAAAATCAGCTTTAGTTTTTCCAGATCTGCTCAAAACAAGCGGCGAGTAGCTGGATTATGGAGGCTGCAACAAGCGGAATCCTTTTAGGCAGGATCATGCGTAAACAGCATGCTGCATGCTAATCCAGGAGCAGGCGGCCACGACGCACCGGGAGCACGGCATCCTTCCCTGCGCCCTCCCCGGTGCTGCTTGGTTTGGAACATCGCCACTTCCAAGGGACCGGAACGTTTTTTCGTGCCTGAGAGAGGAGGGCCAGCGCAAGAGAATAATTGGCCTCCTTTTCACCGATCACTATTGGGGAGCGGTGGTTGCCCGGGTGACGAAGAGCAAGAGTGAGAGCGAGAGAGAGAGAGAGAGAGAGTGTGTGTGTGTGTGTGTGTGTGTGTGTGCACGTGTGAGAGTGAGAGAGAGAAAATGCATCTCTCTGATTGATTACAAGCCAAAGGCAATGACCTCGGAAATGGAGCTCACAACAAAGGAAGATGTTAGCACTACAAAGGAGAGCGCGCTGTTCTCTGGAGCACAAAGATGCGCATTAGTCGGCCGATAGAGGAGAGGGCAGCGAGAGGGTCCGGCACGGCCCGGAGCAAGCAGGGATTCGACAAGGCCCGCGGAACAAACGGATCCCCAAAATGGAACTCTATCGGATGCCTTTCCCATGACAAACATTATTGACAGCGTTAAATATTCTATTAGTAGAGAGGCAAGCCAACGTAGTCGTTTGCTGGCGTGTCTTGGGGTTGTGCGGGGATCTCACCTTCCTCTCCAGACTGTTGGTTCCACTGGTGCCGTTGGGTTTGAGGAAGCCCGCGGTGGTGGACCAGCGGGTGGGGTTCTTCCGAGACGGCTCGTCCACCTGGAGAGGACCTTCCGTCAGAGCCGCAAGAGCTGGGTCGCTGCTACGTCTCACGTGAAGGGGCATGTCTGAGAGACAGAGAGGATTAATATAATTTTGAACCCTCTTCTAGTGCCTGGGCTGTCCTATTCCCATGTCATCCTTGCCTGTGACCACAAACAGCGCTCGTCAGAGACGCAGAGTGCATCCACGACCCCCACCGAGTTCAGCGCTGGGGACGTTTAACCAGGCTCACCTTGGTTTGACATACAGGGACGTGCAGACAATAACTGCTGAGCTTTATGAGCTATCTTGTACCTTTAAACTGGAAAAGGCTTGAAGTACAGGTAAGGAAGGGCAGGCTTAGCCACGCACACGCAGACACACACACACAGACACACACACTCTCTTTTACAGAGGAAGCCACTTAGTAATGTCTGACAACCATTAGGCACGGAGTGAAGCTTCTTTTAATTACCTGATACTAAAATTACTAAAATATATTTAACAGGTCATAAACCTGTCACATGCAGGGTGAGCTCTCCCCAGCACAAGCAGAAAGCAGCTGAAAAGGCCCGTCAGAGCAGACCATGGCCGCCGCCCCCCCCCCGGAGAGGGTCCTCTTAAACCAGCTCGTCCCATCGCCGTTCCGCTCAGGTTACGCCTCCGTCGAGCCAGGTCCCTCTGAGGAATCCCAACTCCAGAACCCAGTCAAGCATGCTGGGCGAATCCGAGTCATTTTCCCAAAAGGCCGAGCCCAGTCAGATTAACCCAGGAAATTACAACCAGTGTCCACTGACCCCAGCCAATGTCATGCAGAACCGGTAACGTCTGATGTGTAATAACGGGGCCTGCGTGTGCAGCAGCACAGGACGGAGCTGGTAGCCAATGCGGTTCTGGAGGGGTGTGGTGTACTGAGAGGGGGCTGAAACCGGACCACGTCGCTTGTGGAGCGGAAGCTTCTCCTTGGTTTTCCTTCTACCTCCACCCTTCGCTTAAACGTCAGCGGGTGGGCCGCAGTAAATTAGGTCTGGGTGAGGAGCCCGGCAGAGACCCGGAGACCCGGAGCCTCAGGCGCTCCCCAGCGCCGGATCAGACCGCAACCAAACGCAGGAGGAGACGCTGATCACGGCGGGCCTCGAGTGAGCGAATCCGGAACCCACAGCGCGGCGGCGCAAGGAGAACAGGTGGCCGTCCGGCGGGAGCGCGAACTCGTCCTCCTGCTGCTTTTTGTCGAGAGTTTTGTCTTTAACGGAGATCAAAGGGCTCTAAAGTGGACCAAACCGTGAGACTGACTACAGCATGCGGTGCTGGCTGGATGCTCTCGCAAGCTGTGGCCAAAAAAATAAATAAAATAAATAGTTTTGGCTGCTTCTGCTTTAAAAATTTCAGTGAAATCCTGGCTATTCGTTCTCATGCCAGAAGATCAATCCCCCACCCCGAAAAAAAAAAAAAAAAAAAGGTTTAAAAAAAAAAAAGACCCAAAGTAATGCAAATGAAATTCTTCTGCTGCCTCCTGAAGCAGACCAGGCAAGCGCGAAGGGCTTACCCACAAACACGCTGGAGTTGCAACACCAGAAACCAGAGGAGCAGAGAAGCCCAGCGATCTGCACACAATCTGAAACACGAACATGATGGATATTCCCGGAAAGTCTGTTAAAACAGACGTTTGTGGTCTTTGGCAAGACGAAGACTCCGTTACCGTAGATAGTTAGCACGACGGGAAGAGGACGTGAGGACCCGACACCTCCACCCCACCCCCCTTTCTAAAAGGGGTTCGTTATACGTGATCGGATTAACTTTGCCTCGGTCCCAAATTGGCTTCTCCTGCATTTAATAACCCAGACGACTACTTAAAGCTTTTCACCCATCGATCTCAGGTGTGTTGGGGGGGGGGGGGGGGGCTTCCAGGGTCTCTAATAAGATGGAAGGGCAATTTCATCCGCAGCGTGGGAGCTAACCGGCACGCCACGTCCACCAGAGAGTGGGCTCGACTCTCAGGGGAGCGCCGCCCACAAAGCTCATATTTACCTCGCTAATCTACTGCCACAGCCTGCAATGTAGGGGTGCGGGTGCCTCCATGCGTGTTTGTGTGTGTTGAAGAAAATGGTGAATTAAACTGTAATTAAGACAGAATGCACACAGATGTCTAGGAAGGATACACTGAAAAGGCCTCTACTGAAAAGCTTCAAAAGAGATCAGATGCAAAATTCCAGATAAGTTTGATTCACGCCTACCAGGGGCTCCTTTCGGAAGGCGCTTCAGACGGCGGGAGGACACCTACAGCTTCAGCTCCCGCACTTCCTTTCGGGACCCCCCGCCGTGTTTACGCCGCGTGTTTGTTTACAACCTAATTACGAGCAACACCAAGCTGAAACGCCAACCCCTGTGACAATGAGACCTTTGTTACCAAAAACACGGACAAAATAAGTCACTCGACTCAAAAGCATGCACGCACGAGCTGGTTACTCTGAGAAAGCTTTGAACTGATTGAGTCGTTTCAGTTCAGCGGATTTCTGAAACTCCTTGTAAAGTAGGTGCTTTGAAGCGGAATGCTTCCCAGATGAAGGTGGCAAATGAAGATTTATAAGCAAAATAATGAAAGAAACTAATATAAGCCATATGCCTCTCAGTCAGCAGGACAAATGACACCAGACAAGCGGGGTAAAGGTCCCGCAGGTGGGGCCGGACGAAGGCGTAAGATTTAACCCGCGTGCACTTCTCATCTCGGCTCCGCGGAGGAACCCGCGATGTCGTTACAGGGGAAGCGTTCCGCACCGCTGAGCGGACACCAGCCGCACGCGGGCCTGGTTTGCCTTCGTCGGCACGAATCACTCCCGTGAATTCCCTTCCGCTTTCAGGCTCTTCGACTGGCCAAATGTCCACTTTGTCCTTGCAGCTGGTTGCGTGCCAGGGGAAAGTGTACCCTGACCGGCTGCCAGCGAGCGCCGCTCGGCGGAATACCGATCAGGTTCGGACACGGACAAACGTGATGAGGAGTGCTGAGGAGGGAACGCTAATTCCATTTCGCTCCATCACTCGCTTTTCTCTCTCTCTCCCTCTAGCGGTGTCTCCTTCCTTTATGCAAATTGGATAAGTGACTAAATCGGGCTGAATTTAATGGACTCCATACGATATCAAGAACACGACCTTGGTATTCGGAGGGGGGAAAAAAATATATGATGTGCTTTTTGGACATGTCAAAACCCTGAAAATGCAGAAGGCTGGGAGACCCAACAGAAGCTGCCTGAATGAATAAAATATTCAAATAATTTCTTTGGTACGACTTAACATTTTTTTTTTTTTTAAGCGCCAATCACTGTGCCCGTACTGATGTCCCTGGAGCTTATGAGAGGGGACCTCTTCAAACCAAAGCCTAACCTGCATTTGCATTCTCCCCAAGGGAAGAAAAGATCTTGACTCAAGACGGGAGTCCAAGGGACTTAAAAGCACTCAGAGGCTGCCCCTTATGCAGGGGAGGAGAGCAGAAAAGCCCAAATGAATCACTGACCATCGGCAGGAAGAGGGAGTGAACTTAGAGAGTGAATCAGTGCTTGTGGAGAGCACTTTAATGATGGCGGCGCTGAGATTCCTCTCCCTGTGTGAACAGAGGCATGTGACCCGGCACAGGGCACAGGGGCGGGGCTTGAAGTGGGGGGGGGGGGGGGGCGTGGCTTAGACAGCACGACAGGGCGCAAGGTTTTGCTGCAGCACCGGTAGACAAAGGCACCACGGGGGCACAAGGATGGGACAGAGAGAGAGAGAGAGAAAGAAATACTACAAATAGGCATGAAAAAGAAAGAGAGAAGCGGAGTGAAGGAGAAAGAGGGAGAGAGAGAAGGAAGTAAGCGAGAGAGCGCGCGAGAAACAGGCGTAAGAGGAGGACGAACTCAGTGGGAAAACATGAGCGCAAAAAGAGTGAGAGACAGGAGGGGGAAGGAGAGGGTGAGACAACATGTGAGAAAAAGAAAGAGGATGAGGAAGCGTCGCCGGATCCCGCCGGATCCCGCCGGATCCCGCTTCAAGCGGGCGTCGGCGAAGGCCGCAGTGCTTCTCCTCTCGGCCTGGGAAGGCGTCGCCCTCGTCTCCCTGTCCAGACGCAACGCCGAAAAGGCCTACGTTCTAGAAACGCCGGCTCCGGGCGCTTTACGGGGCTACCTGGGGACAGAAAACGGAGCGGCGCTGTGGGAACCCATCAGCGCCGTTCACCGGAAGGCGGGGATGGCGCGGGGAACAGGCGCGCGTCGACGGAAGGGCGGAGTTCGCCCCCACACGCGGTGGCCTCCGTACCCCGGCGTCCGGGCCGGGGCAGCTGAGTGAAACAGCTGCCTCACTCCCTGGAGCAGGACGCGACCTGCTAACCACACGCCCCGGCATGGAACCAGTGCCCGCTGCTCTGCTCCCGTTCCAGCGCACTGCGTCACTGAAAAAAAACAGTGCGAAGGTCACGGAAAAGTCCCTAGGGGAAGTGGGGTTTTTTGTTTTGTTTTTTAAGTGGGGCACGATGCCTCTCAAGATAAGACAGGGATGAACCTAATGAAAGAATAACTGGTTGAAGGATGCGACGCGGGGTGAAATTTAGCTTTGCCGATAGGGCGATGGTTTTGTTTAATACCGCAACAAATCACCAGCTAGCTCGTTCTTTTTTCACCTGCCATCTCGCTCTTTCTTGCCTGTGGCTAAGCAGTAGCTTTGTTCACAGACTTGCTACGCTGAGACTTCGAGCCGATCCCAAAAGCAGCCATAAACACAACATCCATGTAACCGCACATGACGGCTGAGTCCTGCTCGCCCATTCGACTCCCCACATCACATTCCTTGTCGTGACTAACATCTCAAACTTTCCCCAGTCACTGACGTACGAGGCACATTCACTTTGTGAGCCCTTGTTAAGGTCGTGTGACGTCTCCTCCCCTGAAGGCAGCACCGCGGCGTACGGAGGTCTCCCTGCGGTCGGCCCGGCAGGGGTCCCTTCTTTGAGCTTCTGCTCTCCGTTACCTGTTCACCTGCCTGATGCTGTTGACTGACGTTCTGCAAGGCAACACCTGCACAGCTGTTGGAACACCCAAATATCCCGATCGGCTACTGCGCGTCACAGTATTGGAGGACCGGGAAGAGGTCTGTGGAAGGGATGACACGCCCATTCCGCCAAAGGAGGTCATCCAGTGAGGTAAAGTGGAAGCATGTTTATTTCAAACAGGCTTTTGGTCCCACTAACCGGACATTGCAGCATGGGGTGGGAGAATACCCCAGTCTTCATATCTGATCAAACCGAAAAGCAAAAGACTCCGCTTGAGAGAGAGCGCGGCGTGGGGGGTACAAAGAAGTGTCTGTAGCAGGAGCAGGGCCTCGGCGGACTCCGAATCGGCCCCTGCGCGACGAGACATCCGCCTCTGCGGGGCCGGGATGCAAGCCGCGGGCCAGCCAGGCGGAGTCCGAGGGGCTGGACTGGGCTGAAGCTCACGCCGGGGGCCGGCGAGAAGCCAGAGCGGTCCGAACGGGTCTGGGAAAGCAAGCTGTCCTACTGTGACACCATCCGGACGTCAGAGGCCTACTGTGATGCCATCAGGATATAGAAGCCCCTGCTGTGATGTCATCACATTCCAGAAATCCCAGGGTGATGTCATCGGGAGCCAATTTCTGCTGCTCTAATTTGGGCTCATCAATGTGACAACGGTTGTCACGACACAATTAATCCCCTACTGACTCCACTGTGATTCAGAGTGCTTGCGTCAACACGGAACAATGGGGAAATGGCATTGGAAGAGAAGTGTGGAGAACCAACATGCATACACGCACCAATTTATTAAACAGCTTTTCTTTATTGCACATACTAACTCGAGCGTTATTTTTGGGGGAAAACTAAGGCAAACTTTACCTCACGGAGGAATGTTCAGCATATGGCGAAGACGGACAAACTACCCGAACAGCAATCAAATAAAACACCAAGCCAATCCCAGTGGGCCTGCAGAGAATCAATGATCTATGCAGTATTTTAATCAATGGAGCTAAAATACCTGCTGGAAGTAGCCTATTAAGGAGGGAATCGGGTTTCAAAGACGTTCGGGGGGTGTTGAAGGAACCGGAGTGGCAGGACTCGTTCATGCCATGGACGCTGTCAGATACGTTAGTGTGTGGGCACTGGATGGGACCAGCGCCGTACGGGAGACCTGGCAGATGGAGCCAACCTACTAAAATAATAACAAAAAATGGGGAAATGTTCTCTCAAGATCAAAGGCACGATCCTGAAGCCAAAAAAGCACTCGCCTTAATTACCTGTAACCCGTGTTTTTTTCCCCGAAACTAAAAGGTACGCGCCATTGCTAATCATCTAGATAGTCTAGACATGACCATCTGTGTAATAAAATGGATGGCTCAGCAATGCCACAAAAAAAGAAGGAACACCAAACAAACAAACAAAAAAAAAAAAGCCCATAACTCAAGAGAAGACAGGTGAACGCGCAGGCAACTCTAGCAGGCTTCACCATGTTTCAACCAGTCATGTCCTTTCCACTCCCTCAACCTCACCCAAGTACAAAAATAATAACCCTTCTGAGTCTTTCTACAGCCAAGTTTATGAAAAATGCAATGCTCCAATTAAGAGAATGTAATTCAAAGGGTTACCTTTTCACCAAGTCTGCTACTGGTGCCAGAGGCCAGTGCTGGGGACTTTAGGCATAAACTGTGTGTGTGTGTGTGTGTGTGTGTGTGTGTGTGTGTGTGTGTGTGTGTGTTTCTATGGGTACACACTCCTCAGATTTGAAGTCCCTTTGCCCCACAGTAGCAGAGCTCGGAGGAGGAAGCGTGTCGTTGTCGGGAGAGACCCATCCTGCAGATCAAAGCTGAAAAGCATCACTCCTGACATGCCACTCCCAGCAGCCACAACCTCATAGCAAGCCACCAATCATCCCAGATCCTGCTAAATCACAGCTGCTCTCTCCTTCTTACCAACACGTGATGAGGCAGCATTAAAGCCCCAAACCCAGCTACGCCACCCCCGCGACAAACATGGACGCCTACCTACAGCGCTATGCAAGTAATTGGCATTTAATTAACACTTGGAAATGACAAATTTCCATCTGTATCTGAGAAGGCTCTAAAGCCATCAAGTCATTTTAATGGGATTTTTTTCAGACAATAGATTCATTCCCCGTGAACTAAAGGGTGAGTGAAAATAGCCTTTGAGAAGAATACCATAACTCCCTGATTTCCGGGCTGGCCGCGGCACAGGCAGGTGGGGAATGAAACGTAAAGCGATTGCATCGAGTCATTTCGGAAGATAATGAGAGGTCTGAAAAGGCTGAACCCAATCAGATCCACTCCGGCCCCGCGACACAGCGGAGGAGCGACGCGAGAGAGAAGTCTCCCAGAATGCAAAGTTTCTGCGTCCTAACGCAATCGTGTGGCACGCAGCCTGCAGCCTGGGTGCCTCTTCGCGACGGTGTCGGGGCCCCCCTCCCCCGCCGCCAGGAGCATGGGTGCCTTTGTAATCGGCAGTTTGAATTAGGGAGCCCGGAATGCTGATGTCGCGTGCGACATCGCTAACGACGCTGGGTTGGGGTGGTGGTGGTGTCGGTGGCAGGTGGAGCGCGACTGGCCTGCGGCACTTCCTCGGCTGGCTCCCTGTGGGTTTCGCGAGCGCACTTCTCCAAATACTCCGCTCCGCACGTTCCGAAGCGAGCGCGTCGCCTTCGGCTTGTGGCGGAGCACGGAGGGAGGGGCAGAGCGGGGAGGTGGATTAGAAGCCTGCAGGTGATCTGCAGGATGATGTACGACCTGTGATCACACTAAATCAATGCACTGTGACAGAGGCATTAAAATGTGTGGAGACGGAGGAGGAAAAGCTCTGATGCAGTTCCAACATGCCAAAAAGTTCACCCAGAGTGAGTGAGCGGCTTTAACCCTTTACTGCTCACACAGGCAGCTCAACTCCTCTCTCACACACACACGCTTACGTCCATTCCCTAAACACAATCTTTCAGCAATATTCTCCCACCAGTGCTGGGGGGTGTTCTACCCACTTGCGCGCATCACACTTCATTACTGAATTGGGTCTTTATCCATTTAATGGTGTCAACGGCTACAACAATTAGCCATAATAAGCATTAGATTAAACTCTGGCACTTTTATGGTTTTATGACTAATAGCTTGAATTAGGCAAGCCTGCAGCCTACACAAGCCATGAAGTCAGTCTCTCTCTCTCTCTCTCTCTCTCTCTCTCTCTCTCTCGCTCACATGCACTCTCCCTTTCCCTGTCTGACCCCATATGTTTGTTTGTACCATGTTCGCGTTTCTATTAGAAGAGGCCTGGAGAAGCCAGAACTAATAAACTCTGACCCTGAAAGGCCTCGGGAGAGCTGAGTTAGAGTGGGCTTCTGGGGCCAGGCTGTGGTGTTTAAGGGTGGTATTTAAAGGCAGAAGGAGTGTTTACCGCCATTTCCATGAGCCCTCGCTCCCTCTTTAGCTACAGCGAGGGAAACAACAGCTCCTCAGAGAGCAACTTTCAGAGGCCTCAGTCCTGCCAGCTCCCGCTTTAACTTCGCGACGCCGAAGAAAATGTTTTGGACCGGAAAAAGAACGAGGGAAAGGTGCAGGAGGAGAGAGCAAGATCAATGAGACAAAGTTTAAATAAAGGACACAGAAAACTTCATAAAGTGTTAGCGATCTCCACTTCTGAAAACGTTATCGCCACTTTAGAAAATAACGAAAAAAAGAAAATCTTTTGAAACAGTTCAGTCAATCTTGACCCTCCTACCCGTCAGCGCGAGAAAAAAAAAAATCCATAAGGAGGGGTTTGTGCTCTCCAGACAGACAGACCACTGACAGCACTGCGATTGTGTGCAGCCACAGTGTCCCTCCATGTCCTTCTTTAATGGCATCTTGCAGATCTCCATCCAGGAGGGAGAGAGGCGTCCCGGCAGCCAGCCACAAAGGCCATTGATTAGCTAAATGCCGGCCTGTCCGCAGGTGGCCATGCTTTTCCCTGCAGGCAATCGCCTAATGGGCTTTGAGGCAGGCGCGTCACCGGCACCGTGCCCTGCTGGCAGGAACGCCCCCCGGGCTCGCTCCCCTACCACGGAGAGCTCCCGCAGGGCACCGAGGCAGCCACTCGGCACGCGGCGGCCCCCTCTGTTGGGTAAACGCGGTGCAAACAGATGCTAAACCCGCTGATCAAATCCTGTGCAACAATCCTGGGCGCTGTCGGAAACCACGGACGACTTTGAAACTTTGAGACAGTTTTGTGTTAAGGGCTCGTTGAATTTGGTATGGTTTTGGCTGCTGGTGATGTCGTGCTAGGTAGCGAGAGTTTGGCTCCCGGTGAGGTCATGCTGGGTAGCATCGGTTTGGTTGATCATGGTGAGTTGTTGATGTGCTTGTGAAAACCTGGAGTAAGGGAGGACAGAGGTGAAGGGTCATTGCGCAGCACATAATGAACAAGTGAGAGAGAGAGGGAGTCCAGCTACAGAAGGCCAGTCGCGAGGTATCGCCTTTGCTCAGGATTAAAGCGTTGAAGCATTGTAGCAAAATGGCAGCATCATATTAAAACACATGTGGAATCAGAGGAACTGTGTGATTTAATAATGCTTTAACTGCATCTCTATAATATTGACTAGGAAACCGAGGGCCTCATTGTTCTGAAGTGCAATCAGGTCTCAGTTTACTTGACTGAGATTCAAGGCCAGATGATGGAGGTTCAAAGCTTGAAAGTTCTCTCTTTCTGCGTTTTCCTACGAGGCAAGTCAATCTGAGCCTTAATTTCACATAATTACAAGCTAATTGCATTCATTACTGCAATTTACATCTCATTTCTTGTTCGGTTATGCTTGACCTCATCTTTGTTTTTTGTTTTTTAAATACATATATGCAGTCCTTTTTTTTTTATGCCCATGGCCTGGCACAGGGACGG
Organism: Electrophorus electricus; assembly: GCF_041902795.1. Classification (NCBI taxonomy): domain Eukaryota; kingdom Metazoa; phylum Chordata; class Actinopteri; order Gymnotiformes; family Gymnotidae; genus Electrophorus; species Electrophorus electricus. The sequence goes on along the minus strand of NC_137510.1, from coordinate 10,554,089 downwards.
CCAGGCGTGCAGGAGACGTTGGACAGGGGCATGGAGCAGGCGCACGGACCTGTATGAGCAACACATCTTAGAGACGCAGTCACACTGCTCATATGAGCTTGTGCATGAAGAGTCAAAGAGAAAGTATGTGTGTGCAGTCGTGGCCAAAACCTTTGAGACTGACACACACTGGTTTTCACAAAGTTTACTACTGCCTTAGTTTTTGGGGTTTTTTAAAGAGACTTTTGTCAGATGTTTATATGGTATAGTGAGGTACTAAAAGGTTTTTTTTTTTTTTTACTTTTTATTGACAAATACATCCAATTTAAGCAAAGACTTAATATTTACAGTGTTGACCCTTCTTTTTCAAGACTTCTGCAATTCGCCTTGGCATGCTGGATATCAGCTTCTGATGGCAGCCCATTCTTGCCTAATCAGTGCTTGGAGTTGATCAGTTTCTGCGTTTTTGTTTGTCCACCCTCTTTTGGAGGACTGACCACAGGTTCTCAATGGGATTGAGATCTGGGGAATTTCCCGGCCATGGACCCAAAATTTAAATGTTTTGTTCAATGAACCACTTGATTATCACTTTTGTCTTTTGACATGGTGCTCAGTCGTGCTGGATAAAGCATTGTTCATCACCAAATTGCTCCTGGACCAGTGGGAGAAGTTGCTCTTGGACGATGTTTTGATACCTTTCCTTATACTACATGGCAGTGTTTTTAGGCAAAATTTTTGAGCAAACTCGCTCCCTTGGATGAGAAGCAACCCCACACATGAATGGTCTCAGGATGCCTCACTGTTTGCATGACATTGGACTCATGGTAGTCTTCTCCAGACAATCATTTGTCCAGATGTCCCAAACCATCTGAAGGGGGCTTCATCAGAGAAAATAACTTCACCCAGTCCTCTGCAGTGCAATCCCGATACTTCCTGCACAATGCCAGTCTGTCCTTGATGTTTTTTCTTGGAGAGAAGTGGCTTCTTTACTGCCCGTCTTGATACCAAGCCATCCTCCAAAAGCCTTCGCCTCACTATGACTGCAGATGCGCTCACAGCTGTATTCCTCCATTCCTGAGCAAGCTCTGCACTGGTGGTGACCCGATCCCATAGCTGCATCCTCTATAGGAGACGGTCCCGGCGCTTTCTTGGGCGCCCTGAAGGCTTCTTCACTGCAATTGAACTCTCCTTGAAGTTCTTGATGTATCTATAAATGGTTGATTTAGGTGCTCTTACAAGCAGCAATGCCCTTGCCTGTGAAGCCCTTTTGATGCAATGCAATGATGACTGCATGTGTTTCCTTGGAGGTAACCATGGGTAACCAAAGAAAACTTCAAGCACCACCACCCTTTTAAAGCAACCAGCCTGCTCTTCTAATCAGCATGACAGAGTGATATCAGCCTCGTCCTCGTTAACACTTTCTCCTCAGCTAACAAGATCACTGAAATGATCTTAGCAGGCCATTTTGTGGCAGGGCTGAAACGCAGTGGCTGGAATGCAGTAATTTTTGTGATTAAGTTAATTGTCATGGCAAGGAGTGACTTTGAAATTAATTGCAATTCATCTGATCCCTCTTCACAATCTAGAGTTAATGCAAATTGCTACCATAAAAACTGAACCAGCAAACTTTGTGAATACCAAAATTTGTGCGACTGTGCATACGAGAGTGCTTGAGTGAGAGCGTGTCTAAGCACAAGTGTAGCTCTGTGTACTTGTGCTACTGCATGTGTGCGTAAAAAGGTAAGATTGTGTAAGCACGAGAACGTGTGAACCTGCATGTAGTTGTACAAGTGTGTGATTGTGCGAGTGTGTGAGGACATTGCTGTCGATCCAGATTAGGGAGAGATGACGTGAGGAGCATAGGTAGTAAGGAGAAAGCCGCTGAGCGAGAGGTGAACGGCTCTGTCCCCGAAGAACACTAGAACACCTGAAGATAGGCATTCATTAATAGGTGATATGGCCATGCTGAGCTGTCAGGGCCCTCACAAGCTCAAGCAAATCACAACACACCGTCTGAACAGAACCTGGTTCTAACCTAATCCGATCAGAGCTAAATGATCAGTAGTAGCCATCAGTCCGACCTGTCATTACAGCGCTACACGACCACGGAGATATACCTCAACGGTATAGTCAGAAGGGGATTCGGAACATTGTGCTGGAATTTCGATTGACGTTAGTGTTGCTGTGGAACGATTCCAACAAAGCATTGCACAAAGAATGCGTGCCATACAAAGTCTACTCATATCACCGCACAGGGACACTGCTAGGAAACATGAGTCGTGTTGATCTGCTCAGTAGTGAGGAATGCATGTGTGCACGCGCGCGCACGGACACACGCACGCGCACACGAGAACGGTATCCTGCCAACAGTCCTGCGATCAGAGTGCGAGTTCACACACTGGGTGTCCTCCAGTTCTAACCTCCCACAGTGCTAGCATCAATGGTCCAATAGCCTGGTAACATGTGAAACTTTGGCATTCACTATGTGGCGCTTGGGGGAAATGAGCGCGAGCGCCGCGCGAGCGCCGTCCTAAACCCTAAACACATGCCGTTCTTTTCACATTTCCTCTGCAGCTCACACGCGACACACAGGTATCCATGAATCCGATCAGTGCAGCAAACACACTGAAGCAGCTGCCCCAAAGTCGTCCCAGCGCGGGCTCAAGCCCGGAGGAGCGGCGGCAGTCCAGAACAGGGCCGGGTGGGTGGGTAAGCCTTTCGGGAGGTCATCTTAGTTCACAGACATCTCCTTCCCAGATCGCTTTAGTGAGCTTGTTTCTGTGGTTGTGTGTGCGTGCGCGCGCGAGTGTGTGCGTGTCTGAGTGCTTGTTTCTGTGGTTGCGTGTGTGTGTGCGTGTGTGTGTGTGTGTGTGTGTGTGTGCGCACATGCATGTCTAAGTGAGCTTGTTTCTGTGGGGCTGTGTGTGTGCGCGTGAGCTTGCTTCTATGGTTGTGGGCGCCTGTGTCAGTGTCTGAGTGAACTCATTCCTGTGGTTCTCTTTCTGCTTGAGTGAGCTCATTTCTGTGGTTCTCTGAGTGAGCTCATTTCCGTGTTTCTGCTTTTGTCTGAGCGAGCTTGTTTCTATGGTTCTCTCAGTCTCAGTTTAAGTGACCTTGTTCCAATAGTTCTCTGGAAATGCGTCCCGCCAGCCAATTCAAATGTCCCACTCAATGCTACCAGTCTCTTATACATAACATACAAAATTTCCCATTTACCATGCTACTACTTTGATCTCTACCCTTATGTGAACGAGTGTGTGTGTTTAAATATGCGTATATGTATACTGTCTGGCCAAAAAAAAAAAAAAAAAAGTCACACACTCTAATATTTCGTTGGGCCACCTTTAGCTTTGATTACGGCACGTATTCGCTGTGACATCATTGCCACAAGTTTCTGCAATGTCACGTTTATTTCTGTCCAGAGTTACATTAAATTTTCCCCAATATCCTGTATTGATGATGGGAGATTTGGACCATTGCGCAAAGTCTTCTCCAGCACATCCCAAAGATTCTCAGTGGGGTTCAGGTCTGGTGGCCAATCCATGTGTGAAAATGATGTCTCATTGCTCCCTGAACCACTCTTTCACAATTTGACCCCGATTAATCCTGGCATTGTCATCTTGGAATATGCCCGTGCCATCGGGGAAGAAACAATCCATGGAATCCATGCAATAACCCGGTTGTGCAGTATATTCAGGTAGTCAGCTGACCTCATTCTTTGGGCACATAACTTTGCTGAACCTAGACCTGACCAACTGCAGCAACCCCAGATCATAGCACTGCCCCCTTGTACGGTAGGCACTAGGCATGATGGGTGCATCACTTCAGCCGCCTCTCTTCTTACCCTGATGCGCCCATCACTCTGGAACAGGGTCAATCTGGACTCATCAGACCACATGACCTTCTTCCACTGCTCCAGAGTCCAATCTTTATGCTCCCTAGCAAATTGAAGCCATTTTTGCCGGTTAGCCTCACTGACACGTGGTTTTCTTAAGGCTACACAGCTGTTTAGTCCCAATCCCTTGAGTTCCCTTCGTATTGTGCATGTGGGAATGCTCTTACTTTCACTATTAAACATACCCCTGAGTTCTACTGTTGCTTTTCTACAATTGGATTTCACCACACGTGTAAGATTTTTTCTGACCACATTCCTTCCTCGAAGATGAAGTTTCCCCACTGTCCTTCCACTTTTTAATAATGCATTGAACAGTTTTTAACCCAATTTTAGTAGTTTCAGCAATCTCCTTAGATGTTTTCTCTGCTTGATGCATGCCAATAATTTGGCCCTTCTGAAACAGATTAACATCTTTTCCACAACCACAGGATGTGACTTTCAACACAGTTGTTTTAACAAATAAGAAGCTGCTCACGGCATCAGTTAGGGTTAAATAACTTGTTGCCAGCTGAAACAAATCACCTATGCAGTAATTATCCAATGGGAGGATCTTACCTATTTGCTTAGTTAAATCCAGGTGATGACCTTTTTTTGACCAGGCAGTGTGTATGTGTGTGTGTGTGTGTGTTTGGAGAGACTCACTGGCACGGAGGGCGGTGGGCGTGACCTCGATCTCGCTGCTATTCTGGTAGGGGTGGAAGGCAGACGGGCTGCCGGAGCTCACCCTGCTGAACACATCCGGGCTCTGGCTACCCGTGGAGCTGGCGCTGGTGCCATCACCTCCGTGGTGTGGGTCCTGCTCATCGTACACCGCCACCAGCTGGGAGAGACCACAGACGATTATTACCAACACATCCCGCACGTGACACTTACTCGGCACTGCTGACGTATGCGAGCGCGTCGGAGTTTTAGAGGAGGCTGTCGGTGAAGGGGTAGGTTGGTGTCCTTCGGCGTGAAAACACGGATGAACGGATCAAGCCGGGAGAGTAGAGGCTGTCTGTGGCGCTACAAAGCTGCCATGCAGGCCCTTCTGCGGTGATGGCATGTAACACCTCCCCATGTCACACTCCTGCTAGCTGGGTTGGTAGTTGTTTCGCTTTGTTTTGGCTCCCCCCACCCCCGAGCACCTCACAGACAGTTTTTACGTCATTTGCCACTCCTAAGTGAGCCTGCCAGCTTGGGTAAGACATACAAGCTATAGTGATAAATCCTACAGCAAGGCCATCTGGAGGCCACCAAGCCTCTCAAAGTCATCATAAGGCACAGCGTGAGCAGAAACTAGAAAATAGTACAAACATGAGAGTGTGCATGCTCTCTCTCTCTCACACACACACACAAACACACACACACACACACACTCCTTTTTCTGCTCCTTCAGTGCTTTCATCTATTCTACCTTTAGTAGGTGCCACTGTCATGGTGCTCCCACGAACACATTGCCAGTGCCAACCTCACACCAGCCTGGGCCAGTGCTCTGTGCCACGCTGCCCCCTGCTGCTACTGCCCAATCCCCACGCCAACTCGAGATGCCCAGGTACCAGATTAACGCGGTGCTGGCAACACACAAACACGCACACACAGGCATACAAATACTGTGAAGAGACTGTGAACAGTGAGAAAAAGAAAAATTAGGCTCTCCACACGGTCATGCACGACGGGCGAATATCAAACACCCCTGGCCAAGCAGGCTGTGTGTGTATTCTGTAATACTGCCTCAACTCCAGACAAAATTGGAAAACCGGAATGAGGGGGGAGAGAGAGAGAAAGAGAAACAGCCCACAGTGGAAAATCTACAGTGACAGGCAGTGTGTGTGTGTGTGTGTGTGTGTGTGTGTGTGTGTGTGTGTGTGTACAGTCAGTGCCACTCCTTGAGCCACACATTTCACTCAACATTTCCCTCTCTCTCTCTCTCTCTCTCTCTCTCTCTCTCTCTCTCTCTCTCTCTCTCTCTCTCTCTCTCTCTCTAATTGGGCATATGGTTTACAATAAATCTAATTCAAAGTGACATCTCGTTTGTTTCCTAAGTCCAATTAAAGGGTATTAACTAAATACACTAAAGATAATTGCACCACGCTGTTATATTCTCTCTCTCTGTGTGTGTGTGTGCATGTGTGTGTGTGTGTGTGTAATTTGCTTGACATTTCCTTTAATATCTTGTGGCAGTTGCCATGGATTCCCAGGCTTTTTTAGGTGAGGCCCAGCAGTTGAACTCCCCCGAGATCTACAGAAGCCTCTTCATCTGCATCACCCTTCACCACCCTCCTCATCATCTTCTCTTTTCCGCGTCAACACGCCCTGATCTGCATTACCATCATCTCACGAGCATGATTCACAACACAAATGTTCCAAAATGTTGGATTCGCGATAAATCGTTTAGGATCACATGGGACTTCCCGATGGAGAGTTTTTTTTTTACTTGAGATTCTAAAACCTCCCCCCAGTTACCCTAGGCAGAGACGCAGAAGGCTATGAGACCAGAATAAATAAACTGGTGGATTTTGTTAGAGGCTTCACCTCTAACACCACCACCTATAAGGCTCTACCACAAAGTGCATATGGGAGCGTAACTTTAAATTTTCTCCCTCATTCCTCCCTCTTGCAGCCAATGTCTGCAGAGGTTTATCGGTGAACAAGAGCTTCGTCTGAATGGCCACACAGAACGGTTCTCCTAAGGCAATTGTTATTCCCCAAGCATGGCTTTAGGACCAAACTCAAGATATCAATCTCACAGCTCTGAATGCTTTGACATGAAATTGTGTTTTTCACAACTCTTGACAAGTGGCTATTCACGCAGCACCAAGCAAGCGCACACATACAGACACACGCAGACACACAGATACACACACACACACACACACACACACACACACACACACACACACACACACACACACACACACACTCCATCATGCCTCTCTTGTCTCATTTCTCTCAAAGCTCTTCACTGGTGTATAGGGCGGCTCTCATCAGCAGATGCGCTGCTGTTTACCCATCATGCAGCGTTTATGACTCATGTCGTGGTGGTGAATGCGGTCGCAGCCAGTCCTCCGGCACCCCCTGCCTGCTCTCATACCACCGTTCCATCAACAAAGTGCCAGTGCTTGCACTGGAGGTGGTGCAGCTTCCCGTGATCTAGCGAACCTTTTTAAAAAACAGACCCGCCCCTTCACTGGTTTGAGAGCCCAGTGATTCCGCATCTGTATGTGGGCGTTCTCTAATCCAGAAACGGATGTCGGAAGACACGGGAGGGACACGGGAGGGACACGGAGGGACACGGAGGGACACGGAGGGACACGGAGGGACACGGAGGGACACGCTCTTCTTTTGCAAATGTTGCTTCTTTTGTTGAGGGCAACCATCCAGAATCAACTTGCTCATCTTCTCCAGGACCCTGATGATTCTGTTGCTGCTTTTGCTGCAGTTCTCACACTTGCAGTAAACAGCTTTACGTCGTGCCGCCAGGGCCCCGCCCTTCGGCCGCTTGCATCGCAGGTTCGGCGGTTCCAGGCGGACGAAATTACTGATCTTGCAGGTTGGGAATCTTTTTCGACTCCTGGGCACCAGAACCGGCATGGCGCTGGCACCACGCTACTGGAACAGTGCTATCAGAGCAGGACCCGCCCCATAGGGCAGGGAGGGCGTGTCCACCAACACTTCTAATCCGGTCTCTTCCTGTGTCTCATCACAAGAGCAAGCTGCTGTAAGCGAGCGTAGATATTGCGGCGTCACCATCAAGCAAGCTTAGGAAAAGCAACTCTGATATTAAAGGAAAGTGAAAGGGCACCCCCCAGCTGATAGAGTCTGTCCTGCGATTCCTCATCATTTTAACGTCCGTATCAAACAAATACTCGGAAGAAAAATGAAGAAATAATGTGCTGAAGAGGGATATAGAACTTTTGCAAAGATGCAGAACAAATAAGATCTTAAATTCATCATTAATTTTCATCTCTGTTTTGTTTTGTTTTTTTTGTTTTTTTTTTTTGTTTTTTTTTATTAAAGTACACCATGAGGCTTCCAGCTCCACGGCTGTCAGGTCTCATCCATCCAGAGCGTTCTCCGGGAAGCACAATAGCAGAGTTTGCAAAACCAGAACGGAAAGAGAACAATGCCAGATACGGAGAGTTCAGAAAAAAACTCGATGGAGTCCTACAGATCTAACTGCCACTGTGCGTTCTGGCTCTAAACAAGAATGACAGATGTTTCTACGCAAGAGTTTTGAAGCATTATAACAAAATCACATTACATAACATCAATGTTCCGCTAGTTGAAAATGGACGTGTGTATTTTGAGGACAGAAAAATTAACATTCTCCGACTGAACTGTGTGAACTCTGCTGGCCTACCCTTGTTGCTATGGCAGCACATCCTACTTGTAGGTTCTTGCTGAACACCGGAAAACCTCTGTGAAAATGATCTTTGCTACAGAACACCCCAACTTTCCCTGCTAAGGAAAAAATAGGTGTACAAGTCTTTTTAGACATTTACATATAATGCATTTGACTCCTATCCAGAGAAAGTTACACATGTAGTATTAAGCAGCGTTGTTACTATACTAACCACCTTTTAGACAGACAGACAGACAGACACACACACACACACACACACACACACACACAGTCACAGTTCTGCAGTCTGCAAATTAGCCACAGCCCCTTAGAACCTATGACAGTTACGGATGTAACATGCTGCCAATTCCGGCAGCGCATTGCCAACCACGGTTGTGGGAGTGAGGTGGGGTGAAGCGGCAGGTCTGGCTGCAGGGCTAATCGCCTAATCGCGGAGTGAAATTGTGTCCCCGTTCTAAAGGTGGAAAGTTTGCCAAAGTGCACGAGGTCAGGAAGCTGTAAAGTGCGGACGAGCAGCTGATGGGAGAGTCGGAGACCTTTGGGCTGAGATAACCCGTCCATCAGCCGGAGAGCATCAGACTAGCGCTGAAGTCTCCGAAGTCCTTCACACCTGACGCTGCACGCTTCAACCTTCACCCACTACCAGAGAGACGGAGGGGAGCGGGTAGAGAGAAGCAGGAACAGAGGGCAAGAGGATGGGGGGGTGAATCTCGACGATGCTTTTCATGTCTGCTCCCTTTGATCTTTGCCCGAGCCCGAGGCACTGGAGGGGAGGGGATGTGGAGGGCCCGGTACCGCATCCCGTCCCATTGGACGCGCAGGCCCAGACAGCCTGTGATCACACGACTTATGATGGCATGAAGACCAGCGCACTGGACTGCACCTCTTGAACCCCATGCAAATGTCAAAGATCGGTGGCAATTTCGAACCGTTGCTGAACACAACGCGAGCACCAACGGCGATTTCGAATGCACAGTGACCACGGTGGCCATGCCGGCCGACGCCAACCTAACCCGACGAGTGAGTAAGAACGGCAGAACCGAAACCATCGGGTTCCTCATCTGAAGCCCAACGGCACAGACAACAAAATCCGGAGAGAGGACAAAATGGCCCAGCTGTGTTACGCCCGTCTTCCCCAGCAAATGCCCAGAGAAGGGCGTCAATCGAGTTTGATTTCCCATCACACCTTTAAACCAACCCACATTTCCCTACAAGCGTGACCGGTGTCTTACAAACGGCCCACGAACGTGGACCGGTATGCCTTTGGCAGCTGCACGAAACCCAAGACCTCGTCTCCGTTAGCAAAGCTGCTAATAAAACAAGTGGCCAAAAGTTTCCTCACTTCCTTGCCTCGGTCCACACAGAATAATTCTAGGGCGGAACCGGCAGGTCCCAGCCGTGGGGTGACTTCAGCCTCCTCGCCCGAGCAGCCCCGTGAATCCAGCCGCAGCCTGCCGCGCTCCTCCGCAACCGCTCTCTGGCAGGCAAAGCCGTCACGGGGGCAGTGTCTGGAGCAGAAACAGCGCAAACTCGCGTGGGGACGTGAATATGGCTGAGCGCTGTCTTGGGCAACGCAATAAGCTGGTGAATCAGTGTGTGAGCACAACTATGTGGGTGCCCTGAGCAAGGCTTCTGCCAAACATCGGTGCAACTTACATCCCTGTTAGGGGAGTCAAACAGAGCAGTGGAAGCCTTTAAGGGAAATTATACAACCTTAATCATTCAATGCCATTATATACTATAGACCTTTTCCAAACACATCTGACCCAGTTTTGGTCCCAGAGGTTGCAGAGTAACCGAATCCCTCCCTTCAGCAGACTGAAACGTTTAGCGGGATTAACTGATTAGCTTTTGGCTAGTCAGTAATTTCCATCCAGGCTGTTCCGCTACCGTGGAAATTCTGTTGAGAGAGAGTGCCGAGGCGCAGGCTTGGTACTTCAGAGATGATGTTCTTGCTTCATCTGTGCGGATGATAGAATGAGGTCAAAAGTTGAAAGGAAATGTGCTCTCCTACTCAGGAAAAATCTCCAACTTTTTGACATCCTCTCATTTCTAAGAAGGCGTTTAGAAGCAGATAATGAAGTTAGGTTCATTGCTAACTGGGATGATCTGTCAGTGTTTTTTTGTTTCACAAACCAACAAGGTGTAAAATGAAGCAAGAGTGCAGGAACTGCGTGTTTGTCAGTATGGGGTATGCACCGGTGCATGGCGTTCCGTATGCACCGGTGCATGGCGTTCCGTATGCACCGGTGCATGGCGTTCCGTATGCACCGGTGCATGGCGTTCCGTATGCACCGGTGCATGGCGTTCCGTATGCACCGGTGCATGGCGTTCCGTATGCACCGGTGCATGGCGTTCAGTATGCATCCGTGTATGGCGTTCCGTATGCATCCGTGTATGGTGTTCCGTATGCATCAGTGTATGGCGTTCCGTATGCACCAGTGTATGGCGTTCCGTATGCACCAGTGTATGGCGTTCCGTATGCACCAGTGTATGGCGTTCCGTATGCACCAGGGTATGGAGTTCAGTATGCACCAGTGTATGGCGTTCAGTATGCATCAGTGTCTGGGGTTCAGTATGCATCAGTGTCTGGGGTTCAGTATGCATCAGTGTATGAGGTTCAGTATGCATCAGTGTCTGGCGTTCAGTATGCACCAGTGTATGGCGTTCAGTATGCACCAGTGTATGGCGTTCAGTATGCATCAGTGTATGGAGCTCAGTATGCATCAGTGTATGGCGCTCAGTATGCATCAGTGTATGGCGCTCAGTATGCATCAGTGTATGGCGTTCAGTATGCACCAGTGTATGGCGTTCAGTATGCATCAGTGTCTGGGGTTCAGTATGCATCAGTGTCTGGGGTTCAGTATGCATCAGTGTATGAGGTTCAGTATGCATCAGTGTATGAGGTTCAGTATGCATCAGTGTCTGGCGTTCAGTATGCACCAGTGTATGGCGTTCAGTATGCACCAGTGTATGGCGTTCAGTATGCATCAGTGTATGGAGCTCAGTATGCATCAGTGTATGGCGCTCAGTATGCATCAGTGTATGGCGCTCAGTATGCATCAGTGTATGGCGCTCAGTATGCATCAGTGTATGGCGTTCAGTATGCATCAGTGTATGGCGTTCAGTATGCATCAGTGTATGGCGTTCAGTATGCATCAGTGAATGAGGTTCAGTATGCACCAGTGTATGGCGTTCAGTATGCACCAGTGAATGAGGTTCCGTATGCACCAGTGAATGGCGTTCCGTATGCACCAGTGTATGGCGTTCCGTATGCACCAGTGTATGGCGTTCCGTATGCACCAGTGTATGGCGTTCCGTATGCACCAGTGTATGGGGTTCAGTATGCACCAGTGTATGGGGTTCAGTATGCACCAGTGTCTGGGGTTCAGTATGCACCAGTGTCTGGGGTTCAGTATGCATCAGTGTCTGGGGTTCAGTATGCATCAGTGTCTGGGGTTCAGTATGCATCAGTGTCTGGGGTTCAGTATGCATCAGTGAATGAGGTTCAGTATGCATCAGTGTATGGAGCTCAGTATGCATCAGTGTATGGCGTTCAGTATGCATCAGTGTATGGAGTTCCGTATGCACCAGTGTATGGAGCTCAGTATGCATCAGTGTATGGCGTTCAGTATGCATCAGTGAATGAGGTTCAGTATGCATCAGTGTATGGAGTTCCGTATGCACCAGTGTATGGAGTTCCGTATGCACCAGTGTATGGAGCTCAGTATGCATCAGTGAATGAGGTTCAGTATGCATCAGTGTATGGAGCTCAGTATGCATCAGTGTATGGCGTTCAGTATGCATCAGTGAATGAGGTTCAGTATGCATCAGTGTATGGCGTTCAGTATGCATCAGTGAATGGCGTTCAGTATGCATCAGTGTATGGCGTTCAGTATGCATCAGTGAATGGCGTTCAGTATGCATCAGTGTATGGCGTTCAGTATGCATCAGTGTATGGCGTTCAGTATGCATCAGTGTATGGCGTTCAGTATGCATCAGTGTATGGCGTTCAGTATGCATCAGTGTATGGCGTTCAGTATGCATCATGTATCAGTATAGTGTTATCAAGGCCCTGACTTGTTTTACCCTGCATTTTTTCCAGTTTGCACGCATGAACTAGAAAGACAAATATCCACTTCACAACAATAGACTTCACCATTCAGTCCTAATAAAGTCCTCAGTGCTGGAACACAGCCGGGCACTGTGGATCTTCCAGGTTGCCATGGGTAATCAATCTGATGGACTCCTAGTCATTTAGGCTGTACCGAGCGGCGTAGAGCCCTCATACAGGAAGGCCATCAGAAAAGACGTGGCGTACCCGCTATGGCTAATAATGCAATCCTTTCTCAGTCAGCAGCGAGTCATAATTCTATTGGTCAGCGTGCTCCCCGCCACTAAAACCACGCGCTCGCTCGGCCTCTTCTGCCCTCGCTCGCGCTCTCTCTCTCTCACCTTTGTCTCTGAGTCGCTCTCCATCCACTCATCATGCATTACGCCGATTACAAACAGCAGCACAGGCCAGGGACGCAGGCGGAGGCCACCACCACTCTCCCCTGTGGCTGGGCGCCGGAGGTTAGGTACTGGAAGAAGGCACAGGGCACTCTGTTGTCTGGCGGTAGGAGGGCTTGGTGAGAGGCGGGCCTGGGAGGAGCTCGACTGAGCAGATGTGAACGGAAGCGACGCTTCGCGCGCCTCTGCAGTGGCCGAGCCCGTCCGTTGGCGGCGGCCGTGGCGGTGGGCGTAAACGGAGCCGGGGTTCTATGGAGGGTGCAAAAATCAATAGCCTTTAGAGGAACGCTCTCCTTAATCGGAGCGTGGCTGTTGCCACGTACCTCCTCCAGGAGAACTCGGCAGAAATCTTTCCCTCTTTTGAGCGCATTTCCGCCACCTCCTCCTCACTCGGCTCGTGTTTTCTTTGCGCCGAATACACCAGCACGCATGCGGAACCGGGGATCCAGAGGAGGATAAGGTTTTACTTCCCTCATCTTCAGAGTGCAGAAACCAACTTTGCCTAGTGACTCCTCCGGTTCAGCAAACAGGCCTATTATATTCATCCTTTAATCTATCCATCCCCCACATTCACCCACATCCATCTAACCATCAGCACACTCCTCTCTTAAACCGGTACTTCTAAACCATCTCAAAGCATTACTCATTTCTAAATAATGATGTAAGGAACTTCAAAAAAGGGTTTGGAACAAAAACGCAGTCTCTCCGAGCATACACTTGTATGCTGCGTGTCTGGTTGTTAGGGTTCAGTTCCATTTTGGCCAGGCATTTGTGAACACTTATCACACTTTAGGCTTTGAAATTGTCTCGACTTCGGCCGTTTATCACATCCACGGCCAGTCCCTCCGTGTGCGCGGGGTCCGAGCGAGTGCTTAGCGCGGTTCCGCTCCTCATTAGCGGCAGCAGGAGGAGGAGCGCTTTTCCGCCGGCCCGCCAGGTTCGTGCATATTTCAAAAGCCCCGCTGCGAGGAGAGTCTTTGCTCCAAGATCCAGCCCTGCTGGGAGGAGACCAGCCCTCAGCTACAGCAGGCATGAAACGCCACCTAAACCAGCCGGGGCTGCTACGCTTCTCCAGACTCAAATGCAACCAGCTCGCCATTAAGTGCAACGATATTCATTCATTAGCTGGTACCGGGGCCCCAACACCAGAAACACGCACAAAAAGTGACTGATTTCATGCCTGACGTTAGCATGTCGCTGCTTTCCACCTGTGCTTTGCGCACTGGGACACGGATTTGGTGAGGCGGGTCTGTTGTTCCTCTGGAAATGCTGGAAAGGGAAAGAGGGTTAACTCCGGGAATTCAGAAAAGGTGGTGTGAAAACACACGGTGCAAGCAAAGTTTAAACAGATTAGGAACTCATCCTTTCAAATCCACTCGGGCTGAGGTTTGTTTTGGGTTTTTTTTTTTTTAAGCGGCACCCTTTGAAGTTCATGTGCAGCAGGAGCCGAGGTGAAGTAACGGGAGAAGCAGAAGAAGCAGAAGTACGAGATGTAGAAGAAGATGATGACAAGAGTGGTCCCACTTTTTTCAAAGGAGAAATGCCTTTTTTCAAAGGCTTTTTTCAAAGGAGAAATGAGGCCTTGCTCTGGTGGAGCTTTGGGTTGCTGTGTGAGAAACGCTAAGCTAATAACGGTGTGACCAGCCTGGCATCCCCGCAACAGGAGGCTGGAAGCAGGAGCGCCCGGGGCCGTGGCCAGCTGGTCACCAGCAAAGGTGTGGTTTGGCGAACACCACTGAGGCACGGGGCTCATCTGATGGGGCTTCTCCTACACTGCACATCTACTCAGCGGACTCTGACCTGTTAATCACACCGGACTACTCCGACTGGGGAAATGTGAAGCCTTTAATCTGCAATGCTTAACGCAACAATCTAAACACCAGCCATTTAACCAAAAATAGATACAAGCTATATTTTGTAATGACAGCAATATAAGGATAAATAGTAAGGGAACCTGATTCTCTTGTTTACATTAAATATATTGAAAGCACAAGCACCAACAAACTCAGCCTTGGCTAACTAATGTATTGTTTATGATACTCCTTATTGATTTTCCGTTGTGCCTCGATTCATCTTGCTGTCTAAATATAGTTCCTTAAAAGCACCTTCAGGCGCTATGCTTGTGAAGTGGCCTTTAGGAAATGAATCAATCAAATTAGCTGGGTACACCCCCCCCCCCCCCCACACACACACACACACACACACACTCACGCGCAGGACCCACTCCCCAGCTTTTCTCTCCTTTTGTTCAGTTGCTGATTGGTTGCGCTCGTCCTTCTCCCTCACACACACAGACTTTATATTAATATTCCATTGATATAGCCCAACACAGGCATCTGAAAAACCCATATTAGGCAAAACGTCCTTCAGCCCTTCATCGGCTATGCACAAAGCCAAAAGGAAAGTAATTAAACCCTTTGTCCGGGCAGCAGGCTGCAGCTGGGTGGTGTGTGTGTCGGGAGGGGTGGAGGCAAGGGAGACGAGGCAAAACACTCGCTGAAACAAGAAAAACAGTTCACGTGCTGCAGGCGGAGCGGCTGTAAGGACGGAGCAGGAGGAAGCTGGGAGGAGGGAGCACTCCGTCCTTCACTTGGCCTCGGGTCGCCGCCGGCTGCTCCGACTTGCCGGGTCTCCGCTCCGCCGCTGGCCAAATTTGGCACGCCCGCCGCTCACTGCGACGAGCTGACCCAGAGTCCGTGAGAAGAGGAGCTGCCGTCCTGTGATCCAGCAGCCTGCTGGATAGGAGACCTGCGCGAAGGCGAGGTCCGCCTCGCCGGGCTGCGGGAACAGCACGCACGTCCCTACACGATCAAAACGACGCGTAATAGCAGCAGTGACATGAAAGGTGTTTCACACATCACTACGAGTTTAATGCACAGCCCCCTACATTTAAGCACAAGTCTATACTGCAGAATTTAATCAGTGCTGATTGTTCAATGATTCATTTTAACATTTTCCTTTAGCACTGCGATTCTTGGTCGCTGTCAATAGATAGATAGACAGATAGACAGACAGACAGACAGACAGATAGACAGATACTGGATTCAAGCCCTACTCCTGATTAGGTCCATGTTGTAGAGTCCCTCGTGTGGCTGAACGCTCTACTGTAGCAACACACACACTTGCCACAAACGTACGTGTGTCGTAACTCAAGAGTTCACCCTGGCGACATCCACTGGACGCTGGCGTGTTTAGAAACTAGGTTTTCTAAGGTCAGGTGGTGTTTCTGCACCCCCACCCAAACAGTGGCCTCGTTCTGGGTCTTCACCTCAGGCTGGAGAAACGGCCCAACACGCACCAACTCCGGATCTAAAATCCCCTGACCACGGACGCACGCGTGACACAGCACTGACTCATCAACCAGGGCATGAGTGCAATTTTTAATGACTGCACTGGGCGGAGGGTGGGGGTGCCGGGATGGGTGGAGGAGATTTAACCTCTGTGGTGAAATCGAGCAGATGGGTGGAGCTCAGCCACATTAAAGTGCAGGGCTCCTGGGCAGAATAAATACTCTCCTCACACGCATCACTATCTGGCCCTCTACCTTCAGAGACACTCACCCCTGGGTGTAGGGAGGGGAAAGAGGGGGAGAGAGAGAGAGAGAGAGAGCGCGCAAGAGACTGAGATACTCTGCTCTTATCAACCACAGTCCTGGCAGACAGGGGCTAAAAGGTTCTTCTATGCCAGTCCCAAAGGTCCACTGTCAAATGACCCATAAACAGCTCACACAGACACAAAGCTCACACACACACACACACACACACAAACAACTTGGCAGTAGAAGTGTCTGGCTGTACTGCTACAACCTCAAGGGAAAGTCTCATCATTACCCGGCATCTTTAACCAAGGAAGCCATCATGTACTGGGAGACATGAGCAGCATTCTTTAAAAAAAACAAAACAAAAACAAACCCTCAAGACCTGAGAAATGAGGAGCTCCTATTCTACTGAGGTCGCATTTCTGCTTAGCTGGAAGTATTAGAGTAAATCTAATCTCTGTTGTCATTTTAGTGCTGTTAAGTGTCATGTGACACTTCAGAAGACCATGTATGAGCGGCTATGCAGGCAGACAGACAGACCGGCAGGCAGACAGACAGACCGGCAGGCAGACAGACAGGCAAGCAGACAGACAGGCAAGCCGGCAGGGCACGCGTCACAACCTCCTCTTCCCTCGGAGGTCTCCCACCACCGGCACAGTGCAGTGGAACAATTAACACACTCGCCAGGACTCAACACACACATAAATCACACAGTGTACCAGAACGTTCTCGAAAGAGAGAGAGAGAGCGCGAGAGAGAGAGAGAGCGCGAGAGAGAGAGAGAGAGAGAGAGAGCGCGCGCGCGCGAGAGAGAGAGAGAGAGAGAGAGAGAGAGAGCGCGCGAGAGAGAGAGTGTGTGGTCTGGGACCTTTGGGGGTGGGTGGGGAATGTTGGTTCCAAGAGAACTTGCCAAAATCAGAATAGAATGAAACAGTGACATAGACTGAAGCAGACAAAGAGTCCAAGACAGAGAAAGTGCTAACGAGGACAGACAAGGATAGACGTGGTGTGTGTGTGTGTGTGTGTGTGTGTGTGTGTGTGTGTGTGTATATATAAATAAATGTGTGTGTGAGTGAGTGTGAGAGAGTGTGAGTGTGAGAGAGAGAGTGAGAGCCCCAGACAAAGGACTGCTGGCATGAGACACTTCTCAACTGAAGTGTACGAATAAACAAACCCCGCTACGAGGACCGAATCCTGCTTCCTGCTCAGTTCAGTTCAAAGTGCTCCAGAAGGCAGAGCTCAGAACCAGAGCAGCGACGATGTGCCTCACCTCCGCACGCCGGAGCACTGGGTTCCCCTCCTCGTTTGGCAGACTGGCACTCACAGCAAACAGGCTTGTTCTGGGCACCACACGGAGACCCTGAGCCAAACATCCTCCGGTACGTGTGCACGCGTGCGTGCGTGTGTGAATTCGGGACTTTTTCAGCCTGCTCCTTCACATTCGAAATCAGACCCGTATACGAAGTTTGGCCGCAAACTCTCAAGCCAGTTACAAAGAAACCTAGTGTTTCTCACTAAAAACATTTCTCCAAAATGTCGAACTGTTCCTGTATAAACACAGAAAATGCCGGTATGAATTCGACACGTGACCCAGATGCGCCCTTCATTTCGCCACAGTAGGTCTCCACCCTCTCTACGTCCTGACTGGAGTCTGTGTGCGGTGCGGTTCCCGCCCTTACTGGAGTGTCCGTGTGCGGTAGCAGCCCTTCCTGCGGGTGCACCGATGAACGCCCGCTGCCCGGCAACACCCATTACGCCTCCGGGTGGTCCGGCTCAGGTGCTAATGAGCCGGACCTGTGCCCTGCTCTGCTCAACTCTGGCATCGACACCAGTCCTTAGGAGACTTTAACGAGGCTTCAGCCTTACTACCCTCCCCGGCTCTCTGTGCTCCAGGTGCGTGCGGGCAGTGCGTACTCTAAACGACACCCTCTTCCTCTTTGCGTCCGCCGGTACAGCTACCTGCTCTCGTAACCCTTCAGTTTCCTTTGAGGATGGTTATCGGTTTGATATAAAACGTCCTGTGCTTGTAGAATTGGGTCTGGGGTAAACAGAGGAGGGGACGCCGCTCCCTCCCGAGCGGAGAGCAGCCTGTCCGCATGCAGCTTGTGCCCTCTAGCGCACCTCAGACACGCAGGCAGACTCACTCACTCTCACACTCTCTCTCTCTCTCTCTCTCTCTCACACACACACACACACACACTCTCTCTCTCTCTCTCACACACGCTCTCTCTCTCTCTCACACACGCTCTCTCTCTCTCACACACGCTCACTCTCTCTCTCACACGCTCACTCTCTCTCTCACACGCTCACTCTCTCTCACACGCTCACTCTCTCTCTCACACGCTCTCTCTCTCACACACACACGCTCTCTCTCTCACACACACACGCTCTCTCTCTCACACACACGCTCTCTCTCTCACACACACGCTCTCTCTCTCACACACACGCTCTCTCTCACACACACACTCTCTCTCTCACACACACACTCTCTCTCTCACACACACACACTCTCCTGAACACCATAAAGGGACAGAGGGTGGGTCATGCCTGCCCGCTAAACAAGAGGAAACTCTCGTCGGCGGAGAGTTCGCGCTGGCGGGTTATGCACGCTCAGGCCTGACTGGTGCGCCGCTGAAGAGGGGCCTGAGCAAAACGAAACAAGCATTTTTCATTCTTTAATTACCCACATTTGTGACGGGGGGGGGGTTGAGGCACATGGGGTGCGTGACTTCACTGTAATAACCTCGATTATTCAGAATTAGGCCGGTATTGATTTGCTGCTGCCTCGGCTTAGCACGTCTCGGCTCTTGGATGCGGAGACGGGAGGGAGAAGGGGACTCGTGGCACTCCACGTCCCAGGAAGAGCGAGCTCTGCGGGGGGAAGAGGAGCAGGGGATGGTGGCTGGTAGAGGGGGGGAGGTTGCGTCCTGGGGAGAAGGCTGTGTAATTAAAGATCCTCCTCATCAAGCCCGTGATGGATGAAGTGATCCAGGCTCCAAGTCGAGACCTGCCTCTCTCTCCCCCTGCGTACGCGACCTTGGCCTCTCGCTCACAAGATGACCTTCAGAGTTGCTTGGAGCCTGTTTGGCCAAGTCAGAATGACACTAGTGGGAAAGGCTAGCTGTTTCCCACGGCGACCCCGGGCAACCTCACAGCAAGAACCAATATTTATGTTTTTCCTCAGCGAGCGCTTGCCGCGGCGGTTACGAACACGGGATTAATTGCATGAGGACATGGATTATTAATGTTTAGGCTGACAGCAGGGGGTTTGGGGAACATGGGGGAGGTTCCATAGTGTTCTCCTGTGAAAAAACACCAGCCAGGCCTGACCTCCACACTTACAGCGCACCTCTTTCCAAGATAAACATACTAAGAATGATTGCCTCATATAAAATAAATATAGCTGGAAGCTGACAAGTCAGGCCAAGGCAGGCCCAAAGACCCACTATAGCTTTATTTCAGTGACGTCTCTCAGCTATAGTACGGAAAAGGTCTGAACGCCGGCTGTGGACACGCAAACAAACTGCACCGCGGTCCGGCAGCGGCGCTCAAACTGCGCCCACATCGGCGTGAGCCCGAGAGGAGGGCTCTCGTTCTGAAGCGCGAGATCCTTCTGGCCGTGACCGTGCCGTGCCGTCTGCCTAACTCGACCTTGAACGAGGAGTCACGAAGAGCACACAAAAGTGTGGTGGAGAGAGAGAGGGGAGCCGAGTGTCTGCGAGGGCTTGGCACTCTGCAGCTGTCGACTGCCTCCACAACGCCCCCTAATCAGCACTAATTGGCACTTGTGACGACAGGCTGGACCACTGCCGAGCACATGGGGGGTAGGAGGCCTGCTCCGGGCCAGAGTTCAGCCCCTCCGCCTCGCAGTGCCCTCGTGCGCAAGCCAAAAGTGGGCATGTGTGCGGCAAACACCCTCTGCCAAGCTCCCAGCGCGGCGTGTTCGGGAGGAAGGTGTGTATGATGTGCTTAAATGGCTGCTTGGCTGGGAGAGGGGGGGTCTTTTCGACACCTCTCCCCCGGGGCTGAAAGCAGGGAGTTTGGCGCTATAAACCTGTTAACGCTGTTATTTTCCAGGCTGCAACTTTTCACCGGTGGATAATTAAACGTGTCGATAAGGTGATCGAGGCCCATTTCATTAAGTCTAGGAGAGATTCATGAAGTTATTTTAACGGCGTACGAGCAAAATCCTTGAAATGACATTCTCAGTAATGCATTGCGCGCAACTTTTTGTTGTTTGTTTGTTTTTTGGGGGGCCAAGCGCTCGTGGGATAAATATATTGATCGTCATTCGATTGGTCCTTCCACGCGTGTCTCCGCGGCAGGCGAGCCTCCCCAAACTCAGCTGCCAGCTGAAGTGTGAGAGAGAGATATTTATATGGCCAGACTGGCCATTGGAGAGGCCCATACCAGGAGCAGCAAGGGCAGCAGCCGGAGCGTGTCGCGTGGGCACTGCTGGCTCAAGCAGCTGCAAATCCTACTCTGCACAACACAATGCTCCCCACTGCAACCAAAACCCATGCAGGGAGCCAAAATGTCAGCGCTACAGCAGGTGGATGCGAATCCACCTAGCAAAGTGCCTTGAGAGCGCAGGGTGGCACGCGGCTCCCAGGGGCCCCCCTCCACATGGCATGTAATCCACGCGCTTAGAAAAACCTAATCAGAGGATTTCAGCGCCGCTAAAAACACTGCCTTGGCTCAGCGTCGCAACATAACGCGACACAATGGGACACTTGTTAAAAGACAAAACACGCCTGCCTATAACTGGAAAGGAGAAGGAATTCATCCCAGATGCCAAAAACAACTGCTTTTTCCTCCCCAGACTTGTTAAACTCCCCCGTCTAATTTAGGTTTTAAGTTGCACGCCATGTTATGGGGCACGCGGAGGCAGTTGATGATTCAAATCAGGCTGTGAACTCGGTACCCAGTCATTTCAGAGTTATTGGGAGGTCAAGTATTGATCTGAGGTAACTAGGGGGAAGCAGCGGAAGCTGGACGCGAGGAAAGTGCGCTTTGAAGGCGAGGCTTGGCAGAAGAGCTGACGGCGTTCCTGCAACGCCGCTTTGAAGCGAGGCGGAACGTCTGCCCTGACTCCGCAGCCCTGCCTGTCAAGAGCAGGCTGACAGAGCCATGAAGCGCCCCCCCACTCGGACAGGCTCCGGGGGGGAGGGTCGTGAGGAGCGGGCCGTGCACTACGGCAGACCTTCACTCTCCATTACCCAGTTTGTTAAATAGACCCTTTAGGAATAATGGCTCCACTGCACTCTCCTGGACTGTAATCACCAGGCCAAAGATGTACCGAAAACCTCGGAGTGCGTGAGGCGCTTTGGGTTCACTCAGCTGCACGTGCTTTAAAAGGCTGTGCCTTTGCGAGATAGCAGCTGCTAGGCAGTGAAGGGACGATAATAATGCTATAATGAATGACTAAAGCAAAACGTTGCAGTAATGCGCAGAGAGCAGTTTCTTTTTCTTTCTTAATTGGACAGAGAGTGGCGAGGGACCTTTGCCCTAAAACAACTGGGGCGCTCTTTGAAACAGTTCAGGAGTTGAAGGCAATTGCGCAAGCTTTGCCTAAACATATGAGGTTTGTTATACGTACTCTGGTGAACCCACACCGGGAGAGCGACGCTCTTTAGAACAATAACGGGGATCGCTTAGCATGATTTCTGCATGGACATAGGATCAGATCAGAGTTCGAAAATGGGATTCTCAACCTAGCTCTGCGTTCTCCGACATCGAACGGATGTTTCGGGAACGCAACAGAACAAGAGATGGAAGGAACTGGATGTGAAAGGACACTGCTGACATTTAGTTTTTGATCGATGAATGCACTGCAGGCCTCAGTTCTGCCCTGGCGAGGCCCTAGGGACTGTGAACAGGATGTCCACCGCACCGGAGCCCGGACCTTGGAGCCGCCTTATGGACAGCGTACGGTGGAATGAGTCTGGACAGCCCTGCTGCTTGTTTACGGCCAACATGAAGCAGGCCAACGCACCTCCTTTTCACTCGGCCCCGTTAGCAGACCTTCAAACCTATTAACACCTAAACAGGCATTCAGGCCCGTTTCCAGATGTGTACTGGCAGTAACGTCGGGGGCGGGGTTGTGTGGTAAAGAAAGTCACGGAAGACAGGAGGAGCTTTACAAACTGTAGGCTTTAGTGTTCAACGCAAAAACTAATTCCAGCCATGTCCCTTCACACCTGATTGCTTGCATCTTTTGTTCTGTTGTGTTCTGCGTTTCCAAGACACACATTCAACGTCGTAGAACGCGGAGCTAGGTTGAGAATCCGATTTTGGAACTCGGATCTTTTGCGTTAGCTCTGCATGGACAAAGGACATCATGCTAACCGACCTCATTATTGTTCTAAAGAGAAAAAAAATCTGCAATTTACAATTTGGAATATGTATATAAAAGCTGTCAGCATGCCTGTAGCTGTTTGGTGATTAGTGCTTTCTTTTTTTTTAGTTGGGTTTATGGTGCCCATGGGATGCAGATTCGCTCAGGTTTACACGACCAGAATACCGCCCCACGAGGCCGGCGCCAGCGGATTGGCCGGCTGATCCAACACGGCACCCTCGCCGCCGGCGCTGTGCGGCAGGCTCCAGCTCATTAAAGCGCTCCGTAGGGACGACCACGGCTGTCTTTGCCCTGACCGCAGGCACGGATCAAAACAACAGCACCACGTAACTAAAGACAAAGTGCAACATAAAGTGCAAAATAAGACAACGCACATCTAATAATCTAGTCTCTTTTTCTGCCGAGGTTCACCTAGCCCTGATGCCGTGATGTCACTGAGCCTCTAGCCGTCTCAGCTGCCATGGCTCCTCCACCACCCCCTGATGTCCCCTGCTGTAGCCTACCACACCTCCACCCCAGCCAACTACTTCTCCGTTGCCTTTGATGGACGATCTCGTGCAGGGTGGGTCTCGGACACGTGCACATCATCGGGACAAGACTAGGACCTCTAGAAAACCAGGCTAAACATTAAAATTGCTTATTTTTTCAATGTGTTATTTATTTTTCTCTAAAAAATGTTACTGTTGTGACGACCGTTGTCGGCCAGAGGAGGATGCCCCCCCCCCTTTGAGTCTTGGTTCCTCTCCAGGTTTCTTCCTCGTGCTCTAGGGAGTTTTTCCTTGCCACTGTTGCCTTTGGCCTGCTCACCGGGGGCTTGGACTCAGACATTTGTAAAGCTGCTTTGTGACAACATCTGCTGTTAAAAGTGCTGTATAAATAACTTTAATTGTGTTAACGTCGTCTGAAGATTTGCTGACTCGCTTGTAATTTACTAGGAGCTTTCCATGACACTACGCTCTTCTGGGCACACCTTCCCAACCTCCCCCTCTGCTCCAACAGTCAAGGAATGATAGCTTTTTACTTGCACGCATCTACTATTCTGTGCTGTGCATGGCCCCTTCAGTTAGCACTGCAGCACCATTAGCGGGACTGGACGGAGCCCGGGACACATTTGTGATGAAGGCCAAGGGCAAAAACCATACCCGGGTCTCGAACCCAGGTCCTATAGGGGGTAGTCCTAATCGCCACACCACAGAGCAAGCACCCTGACCAGTCTCAATCACATTTCTCTGATCGATTAATTAATTCTGATCGATTAATCAATTCATATGTGCGGAAAGTATTCACCTACCAAATGATCCATTTGGGCAGTTCATTAGTCAGGATGCATTAGTCATACTCATTATTCAGGGTATGACACACACATCATCTCATGTCATGTATAAGTTGATGTGTAAGTATTTAACAAAGGTAACATGTTTTAACAATTTAACATATTTAACACAAATGTCAACCAAATGTTTTTACTTCCATCTGGATTCTACAACACTAAGCAACACAGTCCTCTCACAGAGAAAGAGAAAATATTCATCAATACCAAAACACTCACTTTCACGGCTGGTTTTGTTAGAGGGAATCCCAGGAAAGTGTCTCTCCCGCCTCCGGTCTAAACCCACGCCGTGCGTCTACCCTTTAGGCTACGGGGGGACGCATGCGGCAGCTCAGTCCTCGCCCTGCTCCTCGGCTACGCCAATAAGGCCTGTGTTTGCGCTTTTCACACACTCCTGTCTGTTTACCCAGCCCTGCCCTTCGAGACGCTGGGGTTAAAGGAAAGCAAAACGGATGTGCCTGTGGACGCGCCGCCTGGTAAAGGGCAGCTCTTCCACAGCGCCGTGTCAAGAGGCAAGAGGCTGTTTACCCTCGTTCCAGCTACGTACAAGTATACAGTGAAACTAGATAACGTCCCTCCAGGACCACGGTGCAACACAAAAGGACACGCGTGTAAGCACCGAGCGATTTGTAAAAGATATAACATACTCTGACGTGTATGTAGCAGATATGCTTATAGGATATATGAACACAGTAGCCGATAAAGCAGCAGCCAGTACAACAACAAAAGAATACAAATATTTGTTAAACGGAACACAGTATTTGCTATTTGTTAAATGCAGTATTCTAGCAGACCAACAGCCACACATGCCCGAAAGAACACGCGCACGCACACAGCCATACTGAGTCACTACCTAGCCCACAATGTGATCACCTACCCCCACCCACCAGTACACAGAGTTCCTACCTAGCACACAGAGTTCATACCGAGCTTGGTACCTAGCAGAAAACACCAGGAAACGTTCAGGATTTCAATACAATAGTTCTGTTACATCGAAAAATTAAAAAAAACAGAGCAATGGTGGGCTTTAGGAAAGTTGTTTCATTAGACGAATGTTGTATTCTGCAGTGTGCTTTTACTGTGCAAAATCTGCTTCTGGCAAAAAGAGTCAAATGCAGGGGATATACTTTCCTACACAGTTCTCGTATGCCGTGGGTCAGAATGTTAGTGCTCCAGTTCTGCTGGGTCACTGGCATTCACCCAGATGCATGCCACGATGTACATTAGCCCTGTGCCTCCATGCCCCTACAATCCCACCCTAAAGAGGGTCAATCGCGCCTGAGGGCAGACTCGCATGAGATTACACTCACTCATTCGCGTTAGCGGAACTACCGTTCGCTAAGAAAGTGTGGCCCTGCCAGTGTGGTCCTGCCATTTACAGTTGAAAGGTCACGAACCGGCTAGCGGGACCACGGGCACGGGAAAGAGTGAACGAGCGACGGCAGCGCGCGTCACGGAGGGGACCGGGCTCGGGCCGCGCCTCGGTCTCACGAAGGACGCGTCCAGCACGCCCACCTTTGGGCCAAAGCCTTTGTTAGAGAGGGAGAGGCGGCGATCTCACCGGCCGTCTCTTTAGAGGAAGCAGACTGTGCGGACTGTGGAGGACGACAGAAAGAGCAGACACTCGGCAAAGAGTGCGTTAATCTGCACCTTAAGGAAAGCAGGATATTTCACCCCAAAAGCACTGTGTTTAAAAAAGTCAAAACAAAAAAACCTGTTTCCATGGCTGCGTGCACTGCTGCTATAGAGATGGCAGCCAGTTGTGTGCCAGCAGGGTTTCATTCACAACAGTTTTTCCTCCCCTCGCCTCGAAATTGATTGGCAAGTTCAGGCACATCGGTGGTACTCGTCCCAGTGCATCCTGTAGAGCCCAGGTCGTGGTTTTCCTTGGATGTCTCGTTCAGTATCTACAGCAAGCTGCCAATTTAACCGAGCCTTTCGGCGGGCAGCTGTGTAGGAGCAGGGGTGACATGCTCATGCGCCATCCTTGGACTGCCCACCATTAGCAGGAAACAAGCAGCCCATCACAAGAAGTAGGATGCTACAGGGAGCCAGCCTGAGGGGCACATCAGCAGCACGACCCAGACACTAACAGCACTCTGTCCTGTCCATAGGCCTCTCTGATTAGGCCATCTTCCCCCAGCGCAACGGATCATCTCTCGAGCGTCTCAGCATGTCAAAAAGCTAACCCGAGCATGTCCAGTGTTTCCGGACGAGCTTTATGGGGCTTTAAGTGTCCAGCACTCGAAAGGGCCCTTCATCTCTGGGCTCGAGGCGCGGAGAGACGAGCAGGAACGCGCCTTGCCGGACAGCCGCTCTGGCAAAGCGGCCTCTGACCCCTCGCACCAGTCTGAGAGGCAGTAAAGCAGAACTAACGAGACTTCCCAGGGCCGGCAACATCCTGGGCTCCCAGTAGGAGCAGGGAAGTACTTTCAATGCTGGAGTGAATGAGATGACCCGGGGTCTGTGAAACATGCCACTTTCAGACGCTTGCCCGCGCGGGGCTGAGCGCGAGGTGGTTTTCCCCTTTTCTCTAACAGCATTCGGAAAAGACAAAGCGCTGCTTTTTTGCTTTTTTTTTTTCCCCCCTTCTCCGTTTTTATAAGTTGGACGGCGTTCCACGGAGCGGAGAGCAGCTGGAACGTGCTCCCCAAGTATCCCGGACTACAGCCCAGTGGCCAGTGCGCTCCTCACCCCCTGGTGCTTCCTGACATTTATGATCCAGACCCCCTGTATGCCACTGCCTGTGAGCCAGAGGAGACCCTAATGGCGGGCCGCAACTAACAGGCCAGAGGCAGGAGAATCCCGGTGGACGTCTGGAACCAGGTTTAATTGGGGTAGCTGGGTAAATAGATGCCAGATTACAAGCTATAAATGAGAATTTATGTGCCTATTATATGTGTCGCTGATCTGCTCAGAAATGGTAACACACTCGTTAGCTACTTTTATACGCTATCCCACCACTTCCTAATTAGCACTGATGCTGCCCAGGCTTCAGTCAGTATGCCCCCACACACACACACACACACACACACCCATGCACGTGCAAATTGTTCATGCTTTTCCTCCTAATTAAGTGGCTCTAATTTGGCGTGATACGATTCTTTCTGCAAAACAATGATCTCAAGAATAAACTTGAGATTGAAGGTGCAAGAGTTCTACAGAAAAAAAAAAAGAAAACAGAAACAAAACCAAAAAAACTCTTGGCAAATCTTCCAAGAAGCAATACAAAACATTTGAGGCCCTAAATCAATTGAAAGACAAATCCATAGAAGCCTGAGTAGTTATTAAAAGCACTCTGCCGTGCTTCGGCGGAGTGTGGGATCAGGGAAATGTGAAGGGTCACAGGGTGTAATCTAAAGGCTCTCCCAGTACTCATGAGACATGGTAATATCGCTGGCACTGATCGACCTGACGACGCCTTTGGAGATGGACTCAAATATTTGCACATGAAGTGCAGGCATTAGTTCTGGGTTATTAAGAAAGCACTGGAGGGAGGCCATGAAAGGACAGAGAGATTTAATAAAGGTGCTTCCCTTTGTTTTTCTGCCTTTCTGCGATGGTTTACCTGCTCTGTGCTTGCTGGCGGGTGGGAGGACGGGCCCTTGGTACAGAGGAAAAGTGGTTCACGGAGGAGCACGACGCATCCAAAGAGCATCACCCCAAGCACCCCGTGTCTGCTCTTCACTTAGCCCCGCTCTCTGTTTCAGGCAAACAACGTTGGCTATACTGGTGCCTACAAGGGAGGCTCTTTAGCAGCCCATCAGGCAGAGGGACGCACACAGGAGAGCAGCACCGGCAGCAGGAGAGGGCCAGCCTGTTCAAGGCACTTTACTGCTGTGTGTCCACCTCTCTCACTCGCGCACGCACACTCGCGCACGCACACAGGGCTTACAGAAAGAGCCTACTGATGAGAGATTTATTGGAGCAGGGCAATGGGAGCAGGGTGTGTTTGGGGGCTCTGAGGTGGGGGGGGGGGGGGTCCAGAGTGAAAGAGGAAGACTGAACCAAATCCACTCCTTCCCCCCCCCATTTAAAAAGATAAAAGCCTGGAGAGAAACCCCGTGTAGAATAATTCGAGTGAAATGGAGGGATAGAGTACAAGGAACAGCAACCTTTCGTCATTCTAAAAGAACTCAAAAGTGACGAGAGAGTTCAGAGACGGCAGGAGGGGGTAATCTTTGATCCGGGGAGGATTCCCACCCTGCAGTTCAACGTGTGGTGAAGGAATTCGCGTTAGGGAAGAGCATATGCAGAGAAGATCACTAGAAGTACTGCAAGGCTCTTAAATCACATCCTTACAGGCATGGCACTCGAGCACGCGTTCCCATGCTCTGCTCAGCTCGCCCCACGCTCCACAGCACCAGCCTCAAACCTTCCCAACGCCAAAGGTTAAATGCTCAAGGAGGCAACTGCAGGTCGTCGCCGCGAGCCCGACCCCGATGCCGCTCATCTCTCGACTGCGATTTCTTTGTATGTTGTTGCAGCGCTGGGTCGCAAGTGC
Source organism: Electrophorus electricus (assembly GCF_041902795.1). Classification (NCBI taxonomy): domain Eukaryota; kingdom Metazoa; phylum Chordata; class Actinopteri; order Gymnotiformes; family Gymnotidae; genus Electrophorus; species Electrophorus electricus. The sequence goes on along the minus strand of NC_137510.1, from coordinate 10,525,629 downwards.
GCAGAGAGCCATTATTGCGCCCCAAGCGGCAACCACGCGGCCGTCTGCACCGCGGGTCACGAAATGGGTCCCTCGCTCAAAGCGTCCCCACCCCCACGAGGCCTCCCGCCTTTCCGAAGGTTCCACTCAACCCCGACCCCTTAAGCGCGGGTCGCCACTCGGGAGAAACCCGAGGCCGACCGGGCCGGACGGTAACAAGGCCGACCACCCAGGAGTTCCGACCCGGCCGGCCCTCCCGACGGCAGCTCAGAGGAGGGCGGTGAGAAGCCAAGCTACCTGCTGCCCCCAGCCACCTGTGGAGGATTCCACCTCCATTATGCTCTGTGCCCGGGGTATTAAAGCAAATTTGATCCGACATGCATATATGGTTGTGTTGCACTTTTAATACGAATATATGCACATTTGGGTATACAAAATTATATTACTACATTTGCTGTTTACATAGCTATAAACTCTAAACAGTACTTAGTGCTGGTTATGAGTCACAAATACTTAAATTTCAATTTATTTAAACAAATCATTTAAACTGTAGTTGACTTAATTGGTGTTAAAAGGTCTAAAAAAAAAAGATTTCGATGAACATAAATAATTTCAACACAGGTTTTAATGTGCATCTTCTTTTTAAACAT
>NC_137510.1:10505000-10520000 GCF_041902795.1 Electrophorus electricus | reverse complement strand
AGGAGAAAAGGTATTATGACTCAGTCTACATCTTCTCCAATGTTATGGCTGTCTTATGATCTGATGAACACATGTGCAATGGAAGCAAAGCAGCCTAGAAATGATGGATTCAAATAGAGTTAAAATGCTACACAGAACTGGTGCATAAGCCCAGCCACACACACACACAGCCTTCCAAACGTTTATTGCATCCTTCGGCATCACAGTCACCATGGAGAAAAATGATGAGCGTTTTGGCACATTAGTGCTCCACCACGACCCTAAGACACCTATGGTACTGCCCTACAGAGGCCTGACGGGGTCATTTCCCCGGCAGTATTTCCCTAGACGGGGCAGAAAGGTTTCGCCGTGAAGCTGAGCTCATTTTGAGATAATTGCTCCTCTGTCCCCTAAAGTCTTATCAAGAGATGGCAAGAGAGAGGCAGGGAGGAAAAAATAAAAAGCCATTTTGTGCGAGAATATTCAGAGTGCTTTGTGATCCCAAAGCATTTGAGCAATCAATAGTTAGGTCATTACACACAGAGCGGCGCTGTTTTTGCATAAGCAAACCTGTTACCCTGAGGACTGATCATAGGAGTCCAATTCCTGTTCAAATTTGCTTTGAGAGTCAAAATGAAGGAAACGGATATTAAAGATGCACCAAAGCCATTAACAGGCTACTGCTGCTGACCAAGACTGATGCAAGTCAACTGCAAACTGGTAATTCAGCACTCACGGGGTGTTGGCCAACCCCGGAGAGGAAACCTCACCTGATTACCCGTAAATGAGACTCATCAGGACATCCTTTCAGCAAACTTAAGACCCATCCATCGGATTAGAAATCAATTCGGATGCATTAAAGCCGACAGCTGGAGGACCGCCTGTACGCGTGCAAGGCGCCTGCAGCAGGGCGGACACTGAAAGGCCAGCGCCCCAGACAAAGACGCAGATGAAAGGCAGGTGACAAACGTTTGCATATACGTCTACACAAGCACCAAAGAAAGCAAGAAGGATCTGTCTACAAGCATGGATGGTCAGGGTGTCTACAGCCAACAGAACAGCAGAGCTCTATTCAGTACGGTTGGACCATCAAATTCCGCATGCGACTGGTAAGTACAAATTTCGTTCTCCTTGAACTTCGTCACGTGTGAAATGTCGCCTGCCGAAACGTTATTATAAAAGTATTACCAGCCTATCGTCAACAACCATCCCAGACGCTGGTCTTTCCTCCTGGGCCAGGAGAGGGGAGAGCGAGACAGCGCCACAGTCCTGCGCAGGCCCAGCACGCCGCCCTGAGCTGATGGGACGGGAGTGGGGAGACCCTCCCTGAAACGGGTCGAGCCCCTGACAAGCCCATCGTGTCGGCTTCCATCACGGAGGTCAGCGCGTGCGGCCGGCTGCGTTTGAGCAGCCAATAAGGCTTGTGTCGCTGCCCCTCCAAGGAGCCAGGACAGGAAGACGGTTGCCAAGAGAGAAAAGGCAGAGACGGACAGCCCAGGGAAAGGGATGAGGTGGAGACGTGATTCCCCCCCCCCATTAAAGTGGGACACTCCGAGTGAGCCGATTGGTCCGATGTCTCCCTGTGGAAGCTGGTAATCAATCCACGGCGATTGGGTTCCACGGCACTTTCTTTGTTCTACAGTAAGTAAATTAAGGGGGATAAATAGAATGTGGTTGGAGTTCAGAAGGTGATTCTTGCCCTCGGGTAACGGGATTTTAAAAAAAAAAGGTCCATAGCTCTTCTTTAAGGCTGAGTGAGGGCGCTCAAAGCTGCACGGTGGTGAATAATGTTTGCCAGGCACGGTTATGGCCTACATTACTGTTTAAATGATGTGGAACTCTAGGGGCGGCGGGGACTGTCGATGTTAAGGAGAGTGCAGCTCAGCGTAAACGTAACGACTGCTTTATGGGTAAAACAAAGCGGGCCAACTCCCGCTGGCAGTGAGTGACGGCCGCCGGAGACCTGCGGGGACGCTCCCCGAGAGCTTCGTCTCGGCGAGCGGAGGGGCAGTGCGAGTTGTGAGAACGTCGCAAGCAAAAAATGTGTAAAAATGAAGATGACGACGGTGTGTTAGTGAGAATGAAAAGAATGACAGAGTGAAAAAGGAGAGACAGAAACAGAGGAGGAGAGCAAGAGGAAGCGCGAGTGAGCGCGAGCACGAGAGATTTCTGGATTGCCGGCAAATTCAATTAAGCACTGCAAAAGCACACCTCCAATCAAGCCGTCACTGGACAGGGGAGCATCAATCTAGACCAGGGAGAGCCCCTTACAAACACACACACACACACACACACACACACACACACACACACACACTTTACAGAAAGAACATCACTGCAGCACTTGTATAATCTTTTTTTTTTTTTTTACGATTTAAAGAGAAGGATACAGACAACAGCCTTTGTCTGCATTTGTCTCAGAAAGCCCTAAACACCACCACGTGAGATTATCAAAAAAAACCAAAACACTGATCACTCCGCTGGAAAATGGCAGCTAGGTAGTGCAGCTGTAGAGAGTAGTGGGTCGAGTGCATCATACTCCGCTGGCTGATCATTAGCTTGTTTCATACGCCGTCACAGCGACGCGGCTGAGATAAAGCAGTCGACCTCGGCTTCTACAGGCAATCAATTCATGCAAGTGCTTAGTGTCTGTACATGCGATGGGGGCTTTGGAAAGGTAAACAGGCTAAATAATTTCGAAGCCAATTACCAAGACAGTGGAAAAGGGCCAGACGTCGGTGGACGTTGACAAACGACGCCGGCCGCTCAATTTTCCCAGCAAACCAGCCGCCATACCCGACACCGAGACAACGAGGGAGCCTAATGTGTATTTATGCCTCATTCAGGCACCTGCCATTTATTTCCAAAGCCTCTTTACTGGTTAAAATTGATTCTCCAAAGTCCGGTGAAATTAGGCCGTTTGCTGCTTCGCATGCCGGGGTTCATTCCCCCTCCTCCTCACAAACTCCCAGAACAAAAGATAAGGAAGGAGGGCAGAACAGTAAGACAGAAAGCAGGTGGTGCAGTGAGACAGCTGAGAGAGAGGCGGAGCGATACGGCAGGACGGAGGCTTTAGGAGAACTGCGTGTGCTTTTCCGCAACGCAGCCATCTACAATTACGCAAAAAAAAAAAAAAAAACCAACAACAAACGGCGGAAAGGCACGTTGGGTTCCCCGGGTTTTGGCTCCTCCAGGGATCCATAGCAGGGAAGGCGGAGCAGGCCAGTCCCACACACTGAGCAGAGTGCGCTGCTCTCGTAGCCGCTCCCGCTACACCCTCCGACGGGCCCTCCACTGGGACAACAGCTGCCGTGGAAAATGAGGGTATTTAACGCATCATTATGGCCCCGCTACGAGAAGACGGCCAGGGAAGGAAGGAGGGGAGGAGCCTGGGAAAACCAAAAGGCTAGAGACTGGGGAGAGCGCACAGGTATAAGGAAAAATTGCATCATATTGAACCGTGCAAGGCGATGCATTCATCACATATATTATATGCACTGTTAAATCCTGTTACAACGGGCTAAGGACTCTGCATCAAATCAGCCCTGGCGAACGTAATGGAAGGCAGCGTAGGGGGGCAACGGATGAAGTAAAGGGGCTTGGCCAACAGCACTGCAGCTGCTCTGGACGCCGACAGCTGAGCATGATGGGATGCACTCGAGTGGCCCTGGAGGACCAAGACTCTGGGGGAGCAGCAGAGCGGTCTCGTGATGCTATTAACGATGAGGAGGAAAAACACAGAGAGAGAGAGGTAAAGGGAGAAAGATGGATGGGGAGAGAGGTGAAGGTAGGAAGAGAGAAAACAGACAAGTGCAAGAAAGAAACAGAAAAAGGAGAAAGCGAGAGAGAGAGAGAGAGAGAGATCGTGAGTGAGGGAGGGAGGTGGTCCCCCCGGCGGAGAGTCCATTACGAGTCCGAAGGGCTACACTGTCGGCTCAGCTCTTCCCATGGCTGGCTGGCGCGTTGCTCTGCTGCTCTGCTGCGATGGGGTGGTTTAAAAAGGGCACTCCGGTGGACAACAGCCCGCTGAACGTGGTCTGGATCCAGAGCTCACGAGCTGAGACAAATCCCCAAAGTCAGTTAGCGTGAGGTGAGAGCAGTATAGCAGAAGCAAAGCTAACGCGCCCACAGCACCAGCGGGCAACAGAGACCGGAGCTGCGTCTGCACGGGTAAAACAAAGACCCAGGGCTCTGGGGTTTAGAACGTCGGGTGTTTATCCCCCTGAGTGGCGGCCACTCGTTTGTGACTCGTCTAGTCTGGAAAAGAAGAAAAAAAAAAAAAAAGAAAAGCAAAAAAAACCCCAACTATTTGCACTTTATTCATTTATATGTTTTAGAATTTTCCATGAAAGTGGTATTGCAGTATGCAGCAGTGGAAGGGTCCCAGCGGAAAACGGCAGCACAGGCAGAACGAATGCTTACAGCTGGGTAGAAAGTTTCGCTCCTAGCAGCAGGGTGAGTGCTTCACTCCGTGATGGGACCCGACAGCCTCTAACCTCGAGTAGAAGGAGAGCGACAGACCATGTCATTCTGAGCGGGCACATAAAGTCACCTCCGCAACCCCGCACAGACCCCAAAGGCCCCGCGACCTCTCCGCGCGCTGCCCCTGTTAACCAGAGAGCAACGGGTATGTTGAAGGAGTGTGCGGTGGGGGGGTAATTGAGCTTCAGCGGCTCTGACCCTCCACTTCAAGGCTCGCGTCTGCTCCTAGTGCTGCGCCACCTCTCCCAGTGGCCCGCCAGAGCCGAAAGGCTGCCGCGCAGAGTGCCGCTTCGGTTTGACACGCACGGGCGAGGTTGCTTCGCGCTCTGCGTGGGCGAACTTGGGTTTTTACGAGAGTTAGATGAAACTTTAATGAGACGCACATCTAAGGGAACATCCTGCAACTGGGATGAATAAATCTTAATGCTGCCATAACCCAAAGGTTCATTTCACCCACGTTCTCTGTCGTTTGCCATAATTAACACATCAAAGGCTGCACTTGTTTATTAAATCTAAATAACACTAAACATTCGACATTTCAGCAGTGTGTGAATGCAAAGTGCCTATGAGAAAAGAAAGGACTTTTTTCTTCCCAGAAAATGCACATTATTTTATCTTCTTAGTTTAATATTCCTTTAAGTGCATGACATCAAAAAAACTCGAAATACATTTTTTTTTTTTAAATCCATAAGAAAAATATGTTTATTACTCCTGGCAAAAGAAAGTGTAAACCTCATTGCCATACAACAGCGCACTCTGGGTGCAGCACTAGGGCCCTGTTATTTTCTTAACAGGGCCGCAGAGATTAGTTTAGGATAAACGTGCTGATGTGTGATTTTGTTTTGCAAAGAATATAAGCTCCCAAAGGGTGCATACACGTGTATACACAGCCAGCCAGCCACTCGCGCGCACACAAGCTAAAGTATCACCTAGTTCATGTATTTGGCATGGAACTGCAGTCAGCCTAATGTGGAGAGATTCCGACAGGCTTAGCCTCTCGACCGGTCTCGTTATTGTCTCCGCCTCTCCCTCCTTCTCGTTCAATGCTACACATGTGGAGGAGATGAGAGCTCAGTCACAGGAACGCGACATCTTTATAACAGTCTGTCTGTCCGTCGATCATTTCTAATGGCCCTTCGTTTTAAACCACGGCAATTAAAATGTCAGCATCCATCCGAATGCTGGATGAGCCTATCTGAGCATGGCATGACCTTTGCAGACGACGCAAGGAAACAAATCCACCAACTTTGCCCCATGTCCAGAGTCACATATATGGCATGCTCTCTCTCTCTCTGGGCTTTCTGAGCCATGTTTTCTTTGGAAAACTCAATAAACATTGACCTTTCCAATGAAAATTATGGGTAAACAAGAATGAAGATAAAAGGTCTGACGTGAGGAAGAAAGACAGGTGCGTTCACATGTCCGTCAGTGAGAGAGAGACGGAGAGACGAGGAGATTTCACACTGGGGCCTGAGTCCGCCCTGTCTCGTGTGGTTTAGATGTCTGATCTGCCATGGTGATCCGTGCGCAGCCCATTCCGGAAAGCTCCGCCCGGACGCCACCACTGCCGGGGCTGAAGGCGGCTGTGGTTGTGCTCACTGCGCTTCTCCGTGGAGAGGAGGGATGCACCGAGGGCACCCTGGCCCAGGAGCACCTTCCCGCAGGTGGAGGTCGTGCGGAAGCGCCACCTCGGAGGGTCGAGCAGAGCCGCCGCTCAGCTGAAGTATGAAGGTCGCTGGTCGCGATGCCAGTAACCGTAAGCGGTTGCCAGATGCACGTGTGCGCGCACTGCTAAAACAGTGTTTTTTAGCGGGTAGAGTATGGAGTGTGTATCCCTGGGGCAGTATTCATCCGGGCTGAAGCCCTGGCGTAACCAGCCCATGCACACGTGACTGTCCTGCTTCCTCGGGACCTACTGCATCCAGACCTCCGGTCTGTCACCATACACTCACTGCATACGAGCGGCATGCCGGCCGAGCCGCTTCCAGTCTATTAGCTCCAGAGCATCTTCGCTGTTTCTTAAACGGGAACGTCACTGCAAAAAAAGGCCTCGGGTTAGTGTGGCTGGCTGGGGCCCAGCCGCTCAGCAGTGCCACGTGGAATACATGCTCGGCCTGCAACCTACCGCCACGAGACGCCAAAATCTGAATACCCACAGAACGTGTTTGGAACCGATGCCGGCAATACACGCGCACGGACAAATACAGATGCGCCCACACTCGCACAAACACACCCAAACATGCACGCAGGTGGTCCGAGACCAGTCGTCCCAGCCAGCCTGGATGAAAGGTGCGGAGCTCCCAGTGCCCCAGGGAACCGGTGCTGAGCACATCCCCGCTCTGACAGCACACCGATGGGCCCCTATGCAAAAGAGCTCCCCATATCTGAGTGGCACAGGGGCAGAGCCATGGGAAGAGACATGAGGTGAGAGCCTGTCCTATGTTTGTAAGCCCCTTCATTAATCAAAACAATGCTCTGTGTGTGAGAGAGAGAGAGAGAGAGAGAGAGAGAGAGAGAGAGAGAGAGAGAGAGAGGTAAGTGAATACACATTAGTATTCATGGATTACTTTAAAGGATTACTGTAAATTCTGACTGCAGAGAGCAGGATGGAGCATGGTTGGGTCGTTCGGTATAGATGTGTTGAGTAGCACGAGAAGTGGATAATCTAAATATTTAAAGCTGTTAATGAAATGGGCTGTGTGTGGTGTACATAAACAGCATTACCGAACCTGAACGAATGTCAGTAAATACAGTAGCCAGCTATGTAACTCACGTATGAATATGTGTGTGTGTGTGTGTGTGTGTGTGTGTGTGTGTATGCATGCGTGCGCGCACGTTAAATCGGGACATTAGGAAATAAAAACAGAATATTTGAAGTACATAAGGCAACAAAGCCGAGAGATGACAGCCCATATTAACTGCATCTGTCCCATGGCTTCAGAGCACGGGGTGTAAATGAATCTCGGCACCATCTCATGCTCCTGCTGGGCTGCTTTCATGTCAGTGGCCTGCTCCTCAGCTGCCACGCCTCACCTCGTCCACAGGGGGGAGCCGGTCTGCGAATGTTCTCAAACCCAGCAGGGGAGAATGCCACCGACTTCTCCCAACACAAACAAAGCACAGAGAAAATGCCAGGAAAACTAGCCACAGTAGGAGCATGATGCCTGCTACACTAAATCTCACACGCACACACACACACACACATACACATACACGCGCGCGACTGACAAATTCAGTGGATAAACAGAGCACCTGTATTTAAAAATGTAGAGTTAGAACAAATTGCACAATGGTACACGAGGTTTCCAGAGAACTAGGACAGAGAATGCTGAAGTCCGGAGTAGGCTTAACCCATGTCTGGGCAGCGGCCGTCAAGGGACCTGCAGTGAGTGATGCTACGAACGTCAGCAGGAAGGGTAGACACTTCGGCTCCGTTACATGGACGCTTCTAGTGTCTTCCTCGGTCTGTCTCTCTCAACATGCATCTGTTTTTCCTCAGTCTCTCTCTGTTGGTCTCAGATGCGGGCCTGCCTCAGCATCAAGCGTGAGTCTGTGGTGCACGTGCGCGTGCGTCTTTGTGTGTGTGTGTGTGTGTGTGTGTGTGTGTGTGTGTGTGTGTGTGTGGCCTGATTTCAGAGTAAGGAGTGTGTGTTTGTGAAAAACAGTGGAATGGACTGGTAATTAGTTTGAATTGCTTTAGCGAGGAGCTGGGGGCAGACTGGTGAACAGCACAGCTGAATCGCTCTCTCTGATATGAGAGAACATTATCAAGCCTCTCCATCACCGGGCCCTCCTCAGCAGCAGCTTACACGGCCTGTGTGTGTGTGTGTGTGTGTGTGTGTGTGTGTGTGTGTGTGTGTGTGTGAGATCAAATGTATTTCACTATAATATGGTAGTGTTTTCATAAATATGAAAACGATGCAAGCTAAACTAGGAGTAGGCACTAAAGCTAAAGAATAATACATAAACAAGTGATGATTCACACCCACACACCCACACACACACACACACACACACACACACACACACACACACACACACACATTCTATCACAGCCTTAGAGCATTATGGGGATCTATTCATCTCGATAACAGTGTAAGACTAAAGTAATTTGTGCCCATTTGATGGGTAATGAGCTTCTTATCAGTAAGTGGGCCGAGAGATGAGGTATAAAGTACAGCTTCTCCGGCTTCCAGCTAATGCACCTAAACACCCCCCCCCCACCCCCATACAGCACAGCTCTAACGGCAAAAAGCAGCGAGACGGGCAGGGAACAGAAAGCTCTACACAGCTAAAAGGAAAGGCATGGGGATATGGGCAGCTCTTCCTCATCTTCAGCACTTCCTGGTCAGCAGGAAGCACAAGACTGAAGGCGTGAAGAGCAGCAAGACAGGAGTATGAGAAGAGGTAGGAAGAGAGGAGGAGGAGAGAGAGAGCGAGAGAGAGAGAGAGAGAGAGAGAGAGAGAGAGCAGTGCGGTATCATGCTGTTACAGTGCCAAAGGAAGCGGATCACACAATACTGATCATCACCACAGAGGTGTAGAATGACCTCGCACAGTCTACTCCGCTCACGCTGTCATGACTGCCACTACACCCTCATTTCATTAGGTTCCCCCCCCCCGGCCTTCTTTCTTATGAGCTGTGAACCGGTGGAGAGTGGAGGGAGGACAGCCTGCCGCCCAGGGCCCTGCGGGGGGCGTCAGGGCCATCATTTACATGTGCATTTACGGCATCTGGCAGACGATCTTGTCCAGAGCGACTTGCATCACACCTCGGAGGAGCCAGTGTGTCATGTACATAGCTGCTGACCTAGACACTGTACATTACATTACATCATGCAGTAAGTCCCGTCTGCCACACACACACACACACACACACACACACAGACGTGTGCTCAGAGTCACTGATTATTAACACTAACTGTGGAACGGTTTAAAAGTGTTGCCCAGTCATTAAACCACATCTGAAACGCCTCGACTGGCTCCTCGCTAAAAGGAAAAGCACCTCGGTGAAGAACGAATGCTGAAGGTTGCCATAGTGATCCTGAGGAGAAGCTGAGTAAAGCCCAGGCAACACAGAGCCGCGCTCCGCAGAGCACTCGGACGGGTGGGTGGCGGCGTCCCGTGAATCTGAACTGCGGAGCGCTTGGACTCCTCGTCGCCGCCGGTCCACGTGGTTCCCTCAACGTGCCAGGGATGGGGGCCCAGCGCAAGATTAACGCACATCAGCCGCTGCTAGTGCTACTGACTAGATTAACCGGGGTAGTGGGTGGTGGCAGAAGCATGTCGTTTTAAGATGCGTGTAAGCATGCATTAAAACCTCGAGTTAACCACCGCTATGCCGTCAAGACTTTGATCCACAGTTTTCAAGGGCTACAATCTAACGAGCCGGCGCTAACGCATGACGTAGATTATTCATTCGACCCGAATACAAGTCTTCAGACTCCAGAACGTTCCACGAGGATGAAGGAATGAGACTTCTGAAGGGTGGTTGAGACAGAACGGAGCTTGTGGTGCTCTTAAGAGCAAAACCATACGCAGGCCTGTTAAAAGAGAGCTGCTCTCTCCTGCCCAAACCCACGCAAGGAACATCCTCCAATACCTCTGCACCGTGAAGACAAAGGGCCAAAGGCCAACCATGCCCCACTCCAAACAAAGAATGTTTATATTAATGACTTCAGAAAAGATTCCAGTCCACCGGTGTTTGATGATTTGAAAAGAAATTATAGCAGGCACCGGAATAAATCAGAGCACAGCTTGGCATCTACAGACTAATAAAAGATACAGAATTTGGTAGCAAAAGAGATGTGAGACAGAAAGACAGAGAGAGCGAGAGAGAGAGAGAGAAATTGAAATCCCTTCTGCTTTTGTATCTGGTCAAGCCCAGTTTTGTTCATGGCCCTTGGCATGCAGCTAGGAGGAGCCAGGCGCCTTCGCTCCCTGAGTGCAGGATGTGTGCACTCCCTCCTCACTCTCTCAGAAGGAACCCGGTCCGCACGCCTCCGGCCTTCCGGCCTCGGTAAAGCCGCGTGGGTGCGGCCTGCGTCGCGGAGGGCGGCCGGGCCGGCCAGCCGCCCTGTCGGGGCCCTGCGGTCTCCTCCCCAGCCTCCCCACCCGCCACGCCACCAGCTCCTCCTCCTCCTCCTCCTCCTCCTCCACACCCGCCGGGAGCGGCCGAAGAGGGTGGAGCCAGGCCAGGCCTGAGCCCAGGGCCCCGGGACGGGGCCGAGGCTTCCGTGCTCCCTAATGGTTGCTGGAAGTGGAGACTGTGAGTGAAAAATGTGACAATGTGATCAAAACGCAGCAGCTTTTGAAACGGAGTTTCATTTGTCCGCGAGTGATCAAAGGCGCCTGTGGCCCCTGTTGGACAGAAACAAGGCTGATGTTTTACAGGAAGGAATGTGTGGGGTGGATTCAGCTCAGACGACTTTCTGGAGTTCTTCACAACGGCTTATTGAGCATTGAATCCAGATGCAAGTTAGCACCATGCCAGGATGCTGCAAACACACGCGCACGCGCACATACACACGTGCATGCGCACAAGCTAGTAGAAGAAACCTGATCGCTAAACACACATGGGTCCTCACATACACATTTATGAAAACATCCAAATCAAGTACCAAATCTTAAACACACCCAGAGAAAAGTAGAGAGAGAGAGAGGCACTCGGTCTGGGTTTGATGACTACTTGATCAGACAGCAACGTGAGGAACGGTTTTCTGCTTGACTTCCAGTCAGTTCAATAACCCCACAGTGCCCCCTACTGTCTGGAAAAAAGAATAACAACATCCACTCATGCTTGCTTGCCCCGTCTTGCACATACACACAAACACACGCACGCACACAAATGCGCAAGCACAAACGCGCGCACACGCTCTTCTTTCAACCACTCAATAAAACGCTATTTCAAAAGATCATGATTACGTTTGTTCTTCAAAGGGCCCGAGTCGAACCATCGTACCAAATCGTTGCTTCACTTTCAGATGGCGCGGCCGGAACGGGCCACCGGTGGAGGATCAGACGGCGGTGCCGCGTGTCGAAACGCGAGCAGGCCTCCAGGCTGCTCCACCACATCAGACGGGGCACGAGAATGGGCAATTGATTGAAGAGAAGCTGTTTGTGGAGAAGAAGGTTGCTCTGGGACCGCGGAGAGCAGCTTTTTATTTGTGTGCTGCGAGATTCATGTGCCCATGTTTGCCTGTGTATAAGCAAGGACTCCACATGACCTGTGAATCTGCGGGAAAATGATGCTTCATGTTAACAATTACTCTTCCACACAGTCCTTCTCCCTAACCCCCTACTTTTCTCTCTCTCTCTCTCTCTCTCTCTCTCTCTCTCTCTCTCTCTCTTTCCATCCCTCTCGCTCAATCTCCCTCGCTCTGCCTGGGAGGTCTGCTGGGAAAATCATTGTCATTTCCTGTCTTGTAGGCTTGCGTTACCCAGGAGACACCCAGGGTGATTTTCCCTATGGATCACACTTCTATAACAGGTGCCATTATTCACAACACCTAGTCAAGCCTCCACCCCCGCTGAGCAATACAAAACACTTTATTTCTGCGTGTGTGTGTGTGTGTGTGTGTGTGCGCGCGCCTGTGTAGCATATGTCGCAATTTCCATCATTTTGTTGCATTGTTTTGAAATCAGATGTATAACGATGCTATTCAGAGGCAGGCAATGAACGTGGGGTAACGGTACATTTGCTTCATAGCCTTGCAGTGTGTGTGTGTGTGTGACTCAGAGGTCAAATGAATTTCAATGTGATGACTTCCTCTGTGTGCTACAAATAGCAGGTATGAAGCCTTAAACAGAGCTTACAAAGAACAAAATATTTCATTCTCTTTCACTTCAATTCTCTCTCTTTCGCTCTCACACACACACACCTAAGTATTGCGTAGTGTTGAAGCACACCCAACGCTGCCGAGGGCAGGAGGAGAAGCAGAAGCAGAGGTCAGCTCGGGTGCATGTCCCAGTGTTCATCGGTGCCGTTCCGCTAGAGTGAGCGGTGGATAACGTCCCCAGCTCAGAGCTGCCCCCGCCAGGGAAGACATGGCAAGCCCACCTGCCTGCGCTCAATCTGCTGAGAACACTGTAGGCCGTTCCTCACACGCTCACTCATACGTGCACGCACACAATCACAGACACACACCTGTCAAAATACCTTCTCTTTCTTCCCGTAAACAGGAAGAGCAATAGAGCAACAGGCCTTTGATTAGAATATCAGTGCCATAGTGGAAAATTATGCGCACATGCACGCACGCACGCAAAGAGAGAAGCATCAAACCACTGTGGAGACGCTGCAAGAGCATCACTTTGGTCCCCACTGAAACACCAACAGCTAAAAGTAATTAGCGTTCAGGTGATGAGTGCAAAGTGCAGTGGTGGCCTGTCCCCACACCACCTCCGCCTCCTCCACCCAAACCCACCTCCGCTCCTCCGCTCCGAGCCACAGACACAGGTACCCCTTCGAGCCCGGTCCAGTCGCAGCCAACCAAAGCAGCGCGGCTTAACTTAAACCCCTGCGGAGGATTAGACGGAAAACACGGAAGGCCTTGTTCAGGTGTACTCGCGTGCCTCATCAGCCCCGAAACATTTGCATAAATACAGAGGAAGCCGCCATGGAAAGGTTTTCCGTTCTGCCAGAAGCAAGCGCCCGACTCAAGGGTCACAGGCAGCACTGGAGCTCACGTTAGCCAATCAGAGAACCATGTATGATCGGGTGGGCAATATGGCAAAAATTTTATATCGCGATATGAAAAAGTGAGTGTACTGATATTTTCAGAATGGACTGGGAGCAGTATACAGAGGAGAAGGTTGCTTTGGGACAGCCGTAGCTTTATATTGGTGGGTTAAAAATCGGAAAAGCAGTAGTTCAGCAGTTTAAAAAGACTGAAAATTCCACGGAACTAGTTACGTCTTAAATTAAAGCAAGAAAGCACGGAAGACAAAAAATAAATTATACACCTAGTAAAAAAGGAAAAATGAGACAATGGCTAGCATCCAAACGGTTCCTTGTTGGTCTGCAGCTTTTATTTCCCCACTCTAAAACCGCTTCTTGTTGTTTACAGAGAGGCTTTTTTATGATGTAACGGTTAGCGTGATAAATGACATCATAAAACCGCCCACTCCTGCAAGTGCGCACAGACACCACCACATTCGGCGCAGCAGCCTCAAACCGCCGCCAACGCTCACCAGCCGTGGCGTGGGGACGTGGGCGTCAACGGAGGGGCAGCGCGGCGAGCCCTACCCTTTTCGTCCAGCCAACCCTTGTATCCAAAGCACCTTAGAACAGGCGGCTCACGTCGTTTGCACATGATATGCTTGCGGCGCGTGTGAAACGTGTGTGAGAACCGAATCGGACATGATGAAACAAACGGAATGCTCTATATTGGGTTTGTGAAACTCTTCACTGAGTGGCGGTGCTCCTAAACCTTCTGACATGAGGGGGATTTCTGATGCAATGGTTCTGTAACCTTACCCTGCTGCACTGCCTTATCTCTGGGGCTCATTGTACTGTGTGTGTGTGTGTGTGTGTGTGTGTGTGTGTGTGTGTGTGTGTGTGTGTGTGTGTGTGTGTGTGTGTGTGTGTGTGTGAGTGAGAGAGGGAGGGAGGTATTTACTTAGAGACAAACAGAGCCAGCGTGTGACAGCAGTGTGTGACAACAACCCTACGTGCGTTAGCCACTGTAGACTCCCTCTCCGCTACCATAACGAGTTCATTTAAAAATGACTTCCCTCCCTGGGGTTGCAAAGGCACAACACTCTAGTGCTTTTACTCCCTGATCGCAACACGCGTGTTTGTGTGTACTGTAATTAAGTCACAGCACATGGAACAATACCAGAGCGAGGGCTGAGTGTGTATGCCAGCGATAAGAGTGTTGTGTGAGACACTCGCACGCACAGACGTACACACGCACGCACCGCGCAATATGCCTGAACTAATGAGTGCGCGTAGCGTGGTAATGACTACACCATTCGCTCTAATGGAACACGCAGTGGGTGGACGGGAGCGGTCCGGGCGCTCTTCATCAAAGCCGGACGCGGCGCTGCGATTCGCAGCCCGGCCCTCACATCTTCGTGCGCTCAAACCCTGCCGACGTCTCTGCGCTCGAATACAGCGGAGATGAAAGTTAATTGTTCAAGACCCATGAAGGTTAGCGAGGGGCGCACATCAAAAGAGCCTAGGCCACACAGGCCCGGGGCTGCCCCCTCCGGGCAGCTCACACGCAGCTCGTAACACACTCGTCCAACACCACCTCTACCCGCGGTGTTCCGCCGAGCGTCTGTTTAATCCCATTGACAGGACCCCCTTTTACAAGGTTTGTGGGCCAGCTCTGTGTGGAAGCGACAGGGTTCGTACGCGGGATCCTTTCCCAGTCAGGAGCGTGGCTGTCGGGGAAAGACGGGACGCTCCACGGGGTCGGAGCCAAAGCTTCACACGCCAGACCGTCCACCCAGAAGGCCTGACCTGGAAACGGTGAAGATTAGAGCACGGGAACGCCGGGTAGCTATTTATCTGACGACTGTCGTGGAAACAGCCCG
>NC_137510.1:10345000-10502500 GCF_041902795.1 Electrophorus electricus | reverse complement strand
GTGGGAGGTGCCTGATCACACCAGGCGGAGCAGGTGCGGATCACTGCACAAGCCTCTGGGCCGGGCTGCATCAAGTCTGGGTAAAATTTGCCCTGGTGCGCAGCAAAACAGCCAGCCAAAAGGTTGCACTGTCTGCTGATGACTCGCAGGGGAGCCTCCACTGCTATGACTGGCAGACAAAAAAACGGTTTGATACAAATGATAATACAACCTCATTCGTTGGCGGCACGTATTTAAAAGAAAAGAAATAAAACCGTTAGTTTGTGCTGTGTTTGTGCTAATTTGTGTAATAGTAATTATTGAAAATTGTTTATAATAATTGTGTATAATTACTGTTTGTGCTGTTTTTGATTTTGTGATGAAAATCTTTTTTTTTTTTCTCTCCTCAGCACAAAGCAGCACCATCTCAATGCAAACGGACGCCACTAATTCGGTGAGGGTTTTAGCTTGGTGATGCACTGAATGGAGTAACGCATTCAATTACAACAGCGGTATCGGGGACTGGCTGGTAGTGATCAAAACTCCCCCCCCTTTCCGAAAAAACAAACAAACCCAGTGACATGCAGAGCGGAGGCGTCTGGTGCATTTTTATTTCAGCCTTTGTGAAAATATTCCGGGCCATTAGCGCGAGCGCTCCGAACGCGTTTCTCGACGTTTTGACGTTCGGCTTCGCGATGACGCGGCGCGGAAATCCGGTTCAACACCCCCCCGTCGTAGGCTCTCGCCGTGAGAGTACAATAAGTTTGTGTGCGAAAGTAAGCTAGTACAGTATTGTACTAAATGTCATTTTAGACATTTAATTATATATTTTCTATATAACTTTATTCATCACTACTTTTAGGAACCAAACACTCTGGTAAACTTATTTCAAACACCAAAACAGTTGGTTCACATGGGTGAAGGTATGTTTTCACATAGGATACGATACATTTCTCAAATTAAACCTCATATTTTCAGCTTTAGGGCCTTGTTTCTTTATGCAGTGTCCTGGGTCAAACGGTAGCCGAGATTGTTCTGAACATTGTGATATAGTATAGTATGATACTCACATGTGTCATAAGTAAGTACCTTGAACGTAAATTTAAGAAAATATGCAAATACTTCAGGGGGTCTGAGATGGACACGCATGAGCCCTGCACAGTGCTCCCAGCCTAGCAGGGACTTCAGAGGCGCAGAGCTGAACGTTCTAACTGCCTGAAACACTGAAACCCCAATACAAACACACAAATAATGACAGAAAGGTACATACAAAGCCCTGATGTTTATGAACAACAATCATAGTCGTACTACTTTCAGAGTCTATACAAATGGAATTAAAACCAACATAAAACATGCAACCTGCGAGAGCCAATGAGAAAATAAATCTGAAATACTAAAATGATGTCAGATGTCACTGATTGTGGCTTTAATGGAAAGTGGGAAAGGAGTGAGCAGTCTGGAGAAGGAAGACCTTGACCTACCCAGTAAATGGAACCAGCCCAGAAAGGGGGGGGGGGGGGGGTAATAGGCCCAGAGGAAGGGGAGAAGAGGAGCTCCTCCCATCCCTCACTCGCTCCTTCTTTCTTCACTGACGGCTAGGGCGCAGTCTGTCCTGCTGGGGAGTGGGTAGCTTGGGGTGAGCCCCAGCGGGGAGGACAAATCCAGGGTAAGGGGGTCCGGCATGGGGGTGGTGCAGTGTGGGGGAGCTCGGCGGTTTAGAGGCGGGGGGGCAGGGATCTGTCTAAGCCTCACTGACAGATTTGCATTAGCGCTGAAGTGAAGGGTTTCTGTCAGGTTGCCTTTCTTCAAAGACACACAGACAAACACACAGACACGCGCACACTCTAAACGCAGTCACACACCACTGAGCCGTCTCAAAAATGAGATGGGAGTTCAAATAAGCTCAAGGATTCATTATACAGCCAATCTCAGTCTCACACACACACACACACACACACACACACACACACACACAGAATTGGCCTGAATCATGGGATTATATTTTGTGTGTGTGTGTGTGTGTGTAAATGATTTCTGAAAGAGTGGCCCTGACTCTAAATGCTGAATATGGGATCTGTTTGGAGCTCAGATAAGGCAGATTTGCCTCCTACTTACCATAACCCTGCTTTTGTACCATCTTTGATTTGCAGGTATGAAATACCGAGCACAGCAAAACACCGCACACAACAGAACACAAATGACATGATGGGTCGAACCTTTAAAAGAGTACCGAGATATGGTTTGGAAGAACCTTCTCCGATTTTGAAAACAGGCTAGCAAAATAAATAAATAAATAAATAAATTGTGTGGCACTTAAAGATTAGGAGTTCCCTGCACTCTGAGCACATAGCTGAGAGGCTGCACGGTGTGGCACAGGCTATATGCTGGTCCCTGATACCAGAGCACCGCACCTCCACTGCAGGGGTGAGGGGCTCCTGAGAGGCTTGGCCACACCCACACCCCAACGCAGTCTCAACAAGTTTAACATATGTCAGTGTACCTTATACACGAACTTATAGCACAGTATGTTGCCAGTATTTTACCTTTATTCCAACTCTGTCAGCGTGAGGTGTTCGAGGGCTGCGAATGTGAGGCGTCTCTCCCTCTCTTTCCCTCACACTCACACCCCACACACCCCTTCAGAGTCGAGGGTCACAGTGAAAACAAGAGTAGGAAGAAGTAGGAAGCATAATTCCCTTAATGAAGAGCAGAGCACGCTACATGCTGCAACTCTCTCAACACACTCCTCTCCAAACACTCCCACACTTTCAATTTCAACTTTACTCAACACGCTTCCTACTTCAACTTTCCCTAATCTACTCCAAATTTCAACTCAAAGTTTTCAAACATAAGAGAAGAAGATATCCAGACAGTGGGAAAGAGGAAAAGGAGAAGAGGGGGAATTTATAAGAGCCGGCGACGAGTAACGAACCAGACACCTTCACCTCATGATACCTGCTTATAACGGTGAAGGGACCGGTTCCGCTCCACTCAGCAGACTGGTGCCTTTGCCCTCCAGGATGACTGGGGGATCCAGAAGGAGGTCCTAGACTTCAACCATGGTGCCTGACCCAAATCCGCCCATCTGTGCGTGTCTGTGTGTGTGTGTGTGTGTGTGTGTGCGCGCGCACACGCACGTTTGCCCCCGGCTGATAGCATCGCAGTCCACATCTCTGTAGGTGCCGAGACACTGAAGCACGTATTGCATGTGCATTTCTCCAGATCTTCTGTCCAAAAGACTCGCCATCCTCAGTCATCCCATGTGACCTGCCTAAAAGTCAGGAAGGCCCAGGGGGGTCTGCAAACTGCAGAAAATAAAAAAGGGGAACAATGTCTTCCTAGTATTCCTTTTTTTGTCCCCCCAAAAGCATATCTGGTGCAGTCAAAGGGGTTTAGCCGATACCGGCCCAGATCGCTATAATCAGAGCGATACATCATTCCTGGACCTCTGCATGTACAGCCAGGTAATCTGTGGCTAGTCAGTGTCTACACCTCTTCTTTACTTCTGAAGTCTCTCTCCGGTTCTCACACCATCGCTCTCCGCTGCCGTTTTCGTGTTCTTATCTGGAGCAACTTTCATGTTTCTCCGCACATGTGCGCTTCCCGGAAGACAAAGCTTTGCAGTCGCTAGCAACTCACTCTACCTGCTCCTCCAGCCGAGCAGCACAAATTCCCTTGCCCTCCTATAAGCTCTTACAATCTCACTTCATATTGCTTCACTTCGATTTCAAATAAGGATTTACACTTCTAAGGTCACACAGATGTATCTTTTGTCTCGATTAGTGTTGCACTCGAGTTTTGTTTTCTTTTTTTCCTGGTACATTGTTTGCTGGTCCTCATTGTTCAAAAAGTCTTCAGTAGGTGAGGAATAGTGATATGGAGCAATGGTGCCCTCTAGAGGACAAGTGTCAGTGCGACAGTTGTTTACACCAGACTCAAACTTGACCTTTGCAATCATTGTGTATCCAAATGAGTACCCAATAAAGTAATCAGTAAAAGAATAAAATGAAGCTGGTGTGAAGGTGACTGATGTGAATACCCACTAGTGAGAGGGAGATGTCTAATATAACTTTACAATGGCAGCCAAGGGGAACGATGGCTTACGAGGTACACAGCATTCCAGTTTTGTTTAAGAGCACCCCGATTCCCTGATCTGCATGCGTTTGTCTGTGCAGGTGTGTGTGTGTGTGTGTGTGTGTGTGTGTGTGTGTGTGTGTGGTGTGCGCGCGCACTTACCCCCTGCCTCAATGCCAGACAGACCCCTGCTAACAGCGCATTTGACTTCACCACCAAAACAAAGCCAAAGCTGATAGCCAACACCTGAGACACAAAATTCCACTTAAATGGAATGCGTGTGTGCGTGCACGCGCATCCATCCCTCTGCATGCCTTTGGTGCACATTTCAGATTCTGGTAAATGAGCAAGCAGTCGTGTGATATTGACACCACAACCTGTAAACAGAGCGGACGGTGGAGTGGAGCGTAGACTTTCAGTCAGGGGTCTGAACCAAGCTGAACAGCAGTTTACTGACGCAGGCAGCCACCAGGAGGAGCCGCGGCGCTGGTGGTATCAGTCTCGGGGCAGGCGGGTGTGCGCCCGCACACACGCATGCCCTTCCTCACACAACGGCGAGTACACAAGGGCGAAACTATTGTAAACGATCGTTTTGGGGGGTTTTCCTGCTCCACTCCAGTCTACTAGACCCCGGGTTTTACCACACTAGCCCACAAACACAGGTTTCACGTACAAGCCAACTGAATCACTTGGTCCTTGCTCCTGTAGACCGCACGCACTCTCCGGCTCCCTCTCTCCTCCACCGGGTTCAGGCATGCCGCTGGCCGGCTCGCTTTTAAGAGCCCCGGAGAAGCCAGTGCGGCACGTCGGCGCCGTCAAGCGGGCTCGAATCGATCCGCGGGCCTCCGTCGGGGCATCGATTCCAAATGTTTTGGAGTTCCGTGGCTCCAATCCATGTACGCTGAAGCAGGTCCTGAATCTATCTGAATATCCATATCTGCTGGGGCTTCTTTCGTTCCTTCAAACTGCATATGAATTACTGTTTACACATGACTGGCAGCCACTCAAATCTTTGTATGAATGTGCAGCAGAGAGTGAGAGCTGGTGTGTTTGCCAACAAGAAACGCAACTCTCCTGCTACCAAGGTCCTTCTCCTCAATGCGCTCATGTCACAGACTGTCATGTCACACTCGAGCATGATGTGACTTTTGTTCCCTCACACAGACACAGACGCACAAACGCACGCACGAACACGCGGCTAGACGCACGCTGTGATCGCTATGCTCTTACAGTGCTACTGGGTGACGTCTGCTACTTCACACCCCCAGACCCTACACCTGAACTCCTCTCTCAGACATGACTCACCCAATCTCTTTCTAGCCCTTCTTCTCACCCTGTTCTCCGGGTGAACTTGCTGAGAGAGGAAAATGGATCAAGTAAAAGTATAAAACACAAAGTGTGTGTGTGTGTGTGTGTGTGTGCACGCAGGTCACATGTATGAGACAGAAATGAGAAACAATAATCCCATGCATACAAAACCAACACTAGTTCCCTAATTTATAAAGGTAAGTGAGGGCAAGACAAAAGTCTCTCCCTCATTATTCCCTTGGCTTGCGCTGGTCAGAAGCCCGATCTGGCAGTATCTGCTGGTGGTTGCGTTTAGGAATTGTTCAATTTTCCTCACTGTGTGAGCTCCTGTATCACATGTGCCACCTCAGTGCTCTGGCACTGTTGCCATAGTAATGCCCCATGCGCTTTCTGAGGGAACGGGAGAGCCAATCACGTATCATACACAAGATAACAATGTAAGGCCCTCGCATGCTAATGTTCACACCAATGGCTGCATGAGGCGCACACAAGGGGACGTTCTATTCGTTCTACGGCCATCTAGTGGCAAGAATTGCTAACAACTCACAGGCCATCACTGAAAGTCAATCTTGATTCAGTTCCCTCAAGAGTTTAACTCACAAACATCTGAGCATGCTTTTTTGGAAGGACTCCTCCTCATAGATATTCTGTAGGTGTATTGTTACGTTCGGACCGCCGTTCAATAGCAGCCTCCTGACTGTGGAAGCCAACTCATGGAAAGCTGCAGTTGCACTTTCTGAATTTAATAAAAGGCATTAAACCCATTCCTCCTCGATTTGGTGGAGATGTGGAGATGTGGAGATGTGCAGAGGTAGATGGTGACCAAAGCGTTCTCCTCCAACTGGATCCCACCGTTTCCGTGCTGAAAGCCTCACTCACGTCGCAGCAGAAGAGTCTCTCTGCATACATCTGGATGAAAAGCCTGCTCCAAACACCTCCATGACTGTAGGGACCCGTTTCTACTGCAAGATAACACGCAGCAGGAAAACCGCGTGCGTTTGTGCGCGCGCATGCCGGTGCGGGGCTCTCTCGATACCCTTTTCCTTCAGAGCTAGTTTCGACACTTGCTTTCAAGCAGTCACGCCATTTTAAAGATCTAACCGTGTGTGCAGTCACACTGAAGGATGGAATGCGTGTGTGCGTGCACACGCGTGTGTGCAGGCGTGTGTGGCGCACGCACCCTGCAGCCTGATGTGATGTGATTGCCACAGCCTGTGGACTGAACGACTCCGTAAGAACCGTTATTGGTCCGACATGTCACCATGGTAACCCACTGTGACATGCCTTCCAATGCCACGTCTAATCAGGTGCTCCAGTTCTGGTTAAATGAACAGAGTCTCTTTCTGCACACCAACCACGCAAACACATGACACCAAGATCATGGCAAATGATGCCACAATCTGACTAGAATTCATTTTTAACTCAACAGTTATTTCTTAACAGTATAATGCATGTTTCTTAAATTGTTTCAACAACAGTTTAATTTAAAATGTGCATCCTCTCCCAAAAAAAAAACAAAACTTGGGGTAGCTTGTGCGTGCAGCCCGTGTTAAGTGCAGGGTTAGTGTGGAAACACGACCAGCAAAAGCCTCCCAGTGCCCTACTGCTGATCAGACTTCTCCACAAGATGGCAGCGCAGTACAGCAGACGTTCCATTTGCTGCTGAAACTGTGGCGAAGGAGTCAAAATGGAGTCAAAGTTTAAAGTCAAAGTTTAAAGTGCCACTATAATGCGATGCTTTCCGTTAAGCTAGAATGCTGCTTATATCGTGTAGCTTGATGCAGTGTGACTAACAGCACGCAAGGGTGTAGCAGTGATCAATGCACTGGTGAAACAACAGTCCCCAAAGTGTAGGGCAACATGCAGCAGCCTGTAGTCTGCTCAACACACCCCTCCTGGCCATCACCGCACGGCCTCGGGGTAAACCCGTGTGTCGCTTAACGAGTCTCCTCCTCTACTGATGGCCGATCTGTCCAGCGACCTTAGTGTTGTTCAGCTCCACCCATCAGATGGCACGCCAGCCCTCCTCATCTTGAGGACAACCCATAAACGCCACTTCACTAACCAGTGGGGCAAAAAAAAGAAAAAAAAAGAAAAAATCAATTCCTCCTACGATTGCGGTCCTGTAGCCGAGCCTTTGAGTAGCATAACGTCTGTGTGAGTGAGAGATGGCTCTTACAAACAACATTACTGACCAAACACAGTCCCCAGTGCATGACGCAAAACTCGCACACCCACATGCTGGCCAGGGAACATGTACTTAAATACTTAAAAGTGCGTTTTGTGTGTGTGTGTGTGTGTGTGTTGTGCACAAAGAAAGAATAAAAATTGCTCCAAGTTCTGTGAGGCTCACAGCCCTGAGCACGTGCGCACGCACACACACGTTATTATAACTCTAACACTAATTCATGCTGCCTAGTTTAAACACTGCGCTGGCCCTGCTCATACAGCGTACCACATCCTGGGTGCATGCAGATGCACGCACGCATGCGCACACACGGCAAAACTGTCATTCTTGGTTCTACAGTTATTTAACAGCCTGTTCGGTTCCTTCCCACAGTGCAGTGCATTCCAGCAGCAG
Organism: Electrophorus electricus; assembly: GCF_041902795.1. NCBI lineage: Eukaryota > Metazoa > Chordata > Actinopteri > Gymnotiformes > Gymnotidae > Electrophorus > Electrophorus electricus. Next base: position 10,494,558 of record NC_137510.1, on the reverse strand, counting down.
CAGCCCAACAACGACACCCCACCTTAAACCTTTCAGGTTACGGCTAACCCAACGCTCATGTAGAAGTCCAACAAACGGCTTCAGATTCATTCTACAACTACGTCCTTAGCGAAGCAGCGGTCTGCTTGCTGAATGCGGCCCACCGCACAGCCACCCGCAACTCCCAGGCCCGAAGTTAACGGCAAAGAAAGGATTGATGAAGGTGACCCGCGCCGCTGATCAACGGGTTCGTTTTGCTCTTCTCCTTCCACCAGCAGAACCAAACAAATGGTTTACTGCTTTACAGGAAAGCAACTGGAGTGCAAGTGCTCTGGAGCTGGGGGCGGGGGGGGGTCTCGTCACCTCTGAAGAGCATTACTGCTTTAAGCGGGGCCTCAAAGCTGTAGTGCAGTTTCACGTTGCTCAGTGGAAATGCTACCGTGGTCAGGCACATACACAGTCCTGTACATGTTGTAACGTTATTCTCAAAAGCCTATTGCTTTTCCCCACTATTTTTGACATTTTCCATAATAGATCAGGAGTAAAAAAGACAGCTGTTGGAAGCAGATATGGAGCAGACTGTTTGCTCTGGTTGGGTTGGCACATGACTGGGCTGAACGCATCGGAATGTAGGTCCTAACGACCTGGCGCCCCACCCTGTGTACCCGCCCTCCTAACGACCTGGCACGGGCCGTGGAACTGGGAGCGGCGAGAGGGCCACCACTGCCGGGCCGCGCAGCCGTGGCCCACCGTCAGACCTGCGCAGTCCCGTTCGGATCAATTAAGAGTCACTCGGCTCAAGCGCCGGCTTCCCTGCAGCACGGAAATCACCGAGCCTTAGCCTGCAAAGGCCCCACAGCCCACCGGGGTAATGCCGTTAGCAGAGCCGCTGTAGCAGAGGCCCGACAGCAGAGCGAGTGTACTGGCCAGCGTGCTGGACAACAGGACTACACAAAAGCGCCATTTTAAACAGAAAAGAAGCGGAGGGGATACAGTAGAGCCACTGTGGAAGGCAATTGGAGCTTCTGCTACTTAGTCGATGTCCTTCAAGAACAGTGAGCTACTGTCACAGGACAAAACACGAAAGAGATGTCCAGGGAGAAATAGTAACAGAGCAGCTCTGCATCCCCTAGCTAGCCTCAGTCTCTCACGTGTGTGTGTGTGTGTGTGTGTGTGTATATATGCGTGCGCACATGCATATGATTAAGGTTCTCAGGAAGAGAAAGAGGGAGTGAGGGAAGGAAGATAAGAAAGGGGGACAGAGAGAGAGAGAGAGAGAGAGAGAGAGAGAGAGAGAGAGAGAGAGAAATATCTGGACAGGCAGATAGATTGTGACAGATGACAGATACCATGCATCTGTACCACAGCTGTTGGATTGGCAGACACTTGCATGAGTTCATGTGTGTGTGAAGCTTGCACATGAGTCCATGGACAGTGCACTGTAGTCCTCATCTGTAGTCATACACGAAGCAGATAGATGGCTCCTGGATCACCAAACCCCTGCCAGTACACGAGCACTCACTCGGAGCTGAACCAATCAGACGGAAGCGCTGAGGAGAGCAGCCAGTAAAATACACCACGCTGGTGTCTGGACACCGAGGCTCTCTTGCCTCCCACTCACGTTCTCCACCAACACCCTGCCAGTAACTCGATCAGTAACTTGTCAAATCATCTAAAAAACTTGTTTCTAAATATTTGCAGTGAGGAGCAGCTCAGGTAGCACAGAGGAATACAGGGAGCCAAGGAGGATTGGGCCGCTCTGGAACGGACCGAGCTGCTGGGGGCGGGGGCGGGGGGGGGGGGGGGGGATATCGGGCTACACTGAGCAGCTCTGTGAAAGTTTGTGGAGGAGCAGATGAGAGGTGCTCACATGGTTGGAGAAGCAGGCCATGTGGGCAGAGAGGGAGGAAGGTCAGCTCGAACAGCCCGCGCACTCACACATTCAATCAATCACACACAGTCGTATTCAACAGCCGTGAGAACAGGATCTGAAGACAGTAATGTCCTGACAAAAATGTCCCTGGTGGCATGTTGGGCCAAAGCATGCTGACAGATGCACAGGCCAAGTGCCACAGGAGGGGGGCGTGCAGTGCACTGAAAAGGGAAAAAAAAGAAAACACGCCCTGCCTCTGAGCGGCCGCCGACAGGAGCCCCGCGCCATCCCGGCTGACCTTTAACCCCATACAGCTGTAAAGAGGATCATAGGGTCCTGGATGGAGGTGCGGGTCTGCCTCGTGGATCAGACAAGGGGGGGTAATGGCTCGGTTCTGTCACATGCGCTGGGCTTAGTTATGGAGCTGTTTGATGCCAAAATAAAGCCCAATTCCAGCTCAGACCCGACCACGAGAAAACGAGAACATTTTTTAGCCGCTTGTCCTAGCGTGACCCCCCCATCAAAACATTACGTAACTCACAAGATGATCTCGCACTAAAGTTTGGGGTATTTAGGCTAACCAGAACTGTACGTCTGTGCGCATTTTCTCGCTAAAAAGCAAGGCGCTGCACTGAAAGCTTTGAAACATTGTTACAATATATCAGTTAACTCCAAAAAGCCCTCTCGTCATAGACTACTGGCCCTTGCCCTGCTGACCTTCCAGCGTGTCTGAAAACACCGACCGTGGCCCAAGGAGAAGTAGCGCTTCCCATGGTGAAGGAAACAAAGCCATGGATAAGCCATTCAGGACAGGTAGCACTGCGAGCAAAAGCCAGTCATATCACTACTGACACGGAAACGATTTGGCAAACTGATTCGGCAGTCTGAGGTGTAATGTGTCCCTATGGCAGACAGAGGGCGAGATGGAGCAGCACAGAGTAAATCCCCTCTGAGGGAGACGAACAGATTTACAAAACGCTTTCAGTAAGTCACAAAGAGAGAACCGGAGGGAATCCGTTACCTGCAAAGCCATACACGCCAGTGATAAGAGATAACTAACTAAAACAGCCGATATCTACTCCCACTGAGCTACAGCGGCAGCATTCAAACTGCTGCAAGAGTGGTTCACCCCGCCAGCCCAACCTGAATTACTACATACCACCACCACCACCACCACCACCACCATTCACATAGAGAGCAAAGATGGAGAGACCAGGAGGAGCAGGTGTGTGGGGTAGTCCTCAGAGGGATCTCTCACTGCAGTTACGCAGGTGTGTGCGCGCGTCCAAGTCCTAGCAGACACGTTACCATGGCAGCCCGCAAATAAGAGCCTACCGCTCACAAGATGAGAAGGGAAGCTCTCGAACGTGTGCTCCTCCTCTCAGACACAGATTCACCGCTGTGCCTCACCTACACTCAGCTATGCACAGACGCTTGAAATGATATAGACCTCGCATCCATGCTGGTTACACAATGCACAGCAACATCCGTGACCTTTCACCTTTCCGATCAACATCTGAGAGTGCATTTGAACGGTAAATACCTAAGACATATTAAAAAAAAAAAAAGAAGCACTTAAATCTGTGAACATTCAGTCAGATGGAAGTATTCGAGCTGACCAGACCAGACATCCCTGAAGAGTCATCACCACAGTCCACCACACCAAGAGCTCACCCACGGCCGTTAGCCACACTGGAGACATGCAGCAAACATGGCAGCCTGGCGTGTAGTTCTTCCCACACACACACACACCCCTTCCCGCAACTCTCCCGTGACGTCCTGTGGTTTCACACTACCCTGCTAGGCTTGTTCGGAGGGAGGAGCAGGACATGCTGATCTCTGGGCCGGTGGATTCACCGGTGCCCAACGCCGCGCACGTCTGTTCGCCAGCACGGCAACCCTCAGACATGTCGAATGACAAGCCCATAAACAGCAGCAGACAGCACACGCCAGACAGATTTCAGCTGGCTGCGTGCTGGAAACCACAGAAGTGCAAACTACCAACTAGAAGAAGCAAAGTTGCGCTAGCTGATTAGGGTGCTAACTCTTTAGCATGCTAGCCAGCACCAGGCCAAAGCAAGACCAGACAGGGTGATTAGCTTGGAGAGTGAACGCCAGAAGTACTCATCGCATTGATGCAGGTAGCACACACACACAGCACGGAAGTAAGATATATAGATAGATAGATAGATAGATAGATAGATAGATAAAGGGCCTACGCTCAAGGACAGAACAGTGGTTAACCACGTTAAGAGGACACACACACACTGGACTGAGGAATCAGTGACAGAAGTTCGCAACATTTCTGCTTTCTCAGTCATGCCCTACACACTAGAGAAACATGGTCAGACAAACTGCCAGCACACACACACACACACACACACACACACACACACACACACACACGCGGATCTGGCCTGCTGCACAACAACCGGGAGAAAATGAGAGGAGGAAGTAATAAGATAGCCATCACCGCATGAGCCACTTCCTGACAATTACTAAACACAGGCAAACTCTGCTGGAATGCGGCCAGCTGCAACAAGCAAACCAACCACCGGTGCAGAGGAGAGCCCCCCCGAGTTCTGCGTCTCGCTTCCCGTCACCCCCGCCGGGCGGCTGGACCAAGAAGGAGCTGAGGCTGGGAGCCTGGATACAGACGACGGAGGCCCGGGACAGTTCTGCATGGAAGCCTGCAGCGTGTCCGCGGAGGACGCCCTCGCCCCAGCGAGACCCACTCACCCTGTCTCTGTCGTCCGCTACGTCGCACAGCACGTCGTCCAAGTCCAGGATGCCCCCGTCACCGTGCTCCAGCCGGTGCACCTGGATCCAGTATCCTGGGTCCTACACGCAGAGAGACAGAGACCGTGAGGGCTTTGCGCGTGCAAACGTCCTTTAAAGACATGCAAAACGTCTGCTTAACTGCACCATGCTTGACTGAAATGTTATGTGATGGAATGACTTGCGGTTTGTTTGGGTTTTTTTTTTTTTTTTTTACACACTAAACGTCTCGACGCGCAGACGCGTCGGTTGTAGAGCGCCCGGCGGACTCGTGCGTTCACCCCGCCTGCTTTTTCACATTCAGCTTTTGTTGCCGGCAATAGACGGCGCGCGCGCCGAGCAGGGGCCTGCCCTCGAGCGCAGGGGCTGAGGGTGAAGCAGCCTAGCCCTCCTCCCCGGCGGGCAACCAGAGACGGACGCGGCTCTCGGGTTCCGTCACGCTAGATCGGGTGTCATGAGAACCCTGAGCTGCGTCAGTGCGTCGGACAGGAGGGTGAGAACCGTACCCCGAGTTGGTGCTCTGGGCAGAACTGGGCGATGGGAACGACAGTCTCAGTGCGCTCGCATATGCGCAGCTCTCCAGCCAGACAGCGCTTCTCTGTCCTCTGCCCTTCCGTCTAGCGCAAAGGCTGCGCGTCTGCGGCTCTGACATCTTCGGGCTGAGTCTCAACACTCTTGCGAGAGTCGCACTGCAGAGCCAAACTGACTAACTAACCATCAGTGTGAGGATGTTTAAAGGAACGCCCACTTTTTCTTCCGGGGCCGAAAACAAATCCTTCCACCACCCTTCTTAAGAACTTTGCCCTTAGATGAGTTCGGCCATTTAAAACCCTAAAACGTATTTGCCTGTGCAGCTGTTTTAAAGGGACTTAACAGCTCCGGCAGCTCAGTATAAAACGGCCAGCATACATCATTCCTTTCAGATCACATTAACCGCAAACAACCGCAGAATAAAATGGGACGCGAAAGACATCTTTTCTCATGATGTCTTAGAAGAGCGGTGTCAACGAGTTCATCCAGTTTCCAGTATATCTGGAAGACATTTTCTGGCCACAAACCCACAATGAGAATCAGCGAATATGGAAACAAAATCGGCAGCAGACCTCCATGCACCACCGACCAGCTCGCTCACACTCGCCCAGGGGCTTAACATCAGAGGCCTTCAGGATCCATCAACTGAAGGGAAACTGACATTAAAATGGAACGGAGGGAAAAAAAAAAGCATCTTGAGCCATACTGCGGCGAAGGTGGGCATGTGGCTTAATTATTTATGAGGTATTAACATTTTTAGGAGACAGCCAAGACCTCCCGTGTGACTTAAGAATTGAGCTAACAGGACTAGCTTCAGCTGAGAGAGCAGAAAGAGAACTAGGGATATGAGAGAGAGAGAGAGAGAGAGAGAGAGAGAGAGAGAGAGAGAAGGGGCTTTGCTTGTAAGCTCAGCCCAGTGCCCCCAGATACAAACACCAATCCAGGGAAGTGGAATTAAGCCCATTACCACATTTGCTAGGTTCAGCAGCACACTGAATAGAAGGTCCCAAAGACTACACACTCATATGGTAAACAAATGGTACAGTCCAGCTGTGGAGCCTTGAATACAGACTCAACCACACACGTGCCTCATCCATAGACCTTACTGACGGATGTGCCAATATCCCAGCGCCAGTGCAGTTAACCACAGTCGAGAATTTTCACCACACACACAAAAAAAATGATTTTTTTAAATTTTTTTAAATCTTTGGTTCACCATTATCTACATTTCTGTATGAGAAGCGGCTCTTCAAATGTGGTTCCACATTCTCGCAAAGTCTCTGTTTAAAGAAGTTCTGTGATTCTACACAGCATATTCAGAGTTCAAAACAATAGACTGCCAGAACATTTAACTTTCCTGTAACTTTAATTGAAGTGTTTAGACAGTGTTCAGAACACAGAACACACACACACACACACACACGAGCATGTATACAGGCATGCACACAGTGTTGAACTAGGGGCATGGGCACTGAAACTGTGAAGTCTCACAAGGTTAGAACTGACATCTTGTAATTGCTTCTTTTAGAACAGATAAGCATCTTAGATCATCGTTATTACAGCACGTGTCTCTTATCTGATCTGCTAAGAAACGTAAGTGTTCTTTTAGAAAACAAACCATCTTCACTTAATCATCATAGTGACTGCGGACAGAATAAGACCACACACAAAGCATAGCAAGACAAAGGAAGCCTTGAAATGGTGCATGCTTGCCTTGCCAAAGCTCCAGCCATGATGGTGGAACTGCTAGAATTCATCATGGGCTCCATATTTTTACTGATTCATTTAAGAAAATCTCAAGTAATTGCGTCACAGTGCACAAATACAATCCAATATGCACAGCTTCAGTTCACTCACATCAGGTTTTTAATAAAGAATAAAAGCCATTAAACAAAATTGCAGCCACGCGCCGAGTGTGTGAAAGCCACGCTCTGAGCGTGTGAGAGCTGGTCAGTCTCCTTACATCACATGCTGCCAACAGATGCTGGTTAGGACCAAGTTCTCTGCATCACCGCTATGTGCAACACATGCTAATTTGAGCCTAAAAGTATGAAAAGGGTTTTCGACAGACCCAGGCGTCCGACGGCACCGTGTTTATTAATGGGTGAGCTTGTCAAGGCGTGCCCGACACACAGCCCTGGGAGAACAGCCTGGCTGCCACTGGTTTCCTCTGCCACGGTTGACAGGCAGATGTTAACAGATGCACAGGAAGGGCAAAGGGTCTGCAGAGATTCAAACCTGTTTGGTTCTGTACAGGTTTTGCAGAAAGCTGCAGGGGAGGGCAAACCCACCCACCGTCTCCCAGGGCAGCGCAGACGTGCAGAGACTGGTCCTCGGACTGTTTCAAGTGCGAGATATCATTATCTCTTTGTGCGCCATTTCCAACGGCCTCTTATTTGACAATGAGTGAAATCACTTGTAAACAAGAGGGGGAGATTTTAACGCCACAAGGATTCAAGTTCAGAACTTCCATGGCCAACAGCACAAGCTGCAGCAAGCTGTTTTCCCCCTTCTCCTGATAACCTTAAGTAACCCAACCAGCCCAATCCGTTCTGGATCCTACCAAATGTGTGACGTCATTTTTCAATATTTTATGAGCACTGATTCTACAGACATCCAATTGTGCACTTCAAAAGGTCGGTTTGGCACAAAATGCCATTTTTCTTTTACCACAGCGCATGTGCTTGTGCATAAAAGTGATCAGTGTAACTGAGATGTAAGAACACAAAACCTGTTTTCTGCCACTGTCTATATTGTCTTTAGTTTTATATGTCATCCGTAACAATGATGCTCGTGTTGTGAGTGCACTGCAAGGCCACGTGTCATACAGTTATCCTTCATGAACAGAATTGTCCTGTTACAGAGTGCAGACTGTGATCCTCTACTCTGAAACAGGACAACAAACTGCCAATTCATCAATCAGCGAAACAGATGTATGGTGGTTCCAAAATCAGGTTGCTGAAAGTGCTTCGTGAACAACAATAATGTTACCACCTCACCCACGGTTATCTAATTCTCTCTCTGTTATCTCATTCCAAGTGTTAAGATCATCTGGCCTTGGACAGGTGGTGAAGGTCCCAGTAAAGCAGCTCCCGCCATTCATGGGTCTGAGAGCGGGAAGGTTGTCATTAACCTCATACAGGTGTGCGGTCATCCTCATCATCAGGATAAAGGATCCATCTTGTGAAGGACTTTAGTTAAGGAGCTGACTTCAAACAGATGTGTTAAAAATAGTAAAGGCTCCACTTTGCAGTCTGAGAGAAGATTTAATGATTATACACACACACACACACACACACACACACACACACACACACACAGATGTAGATGATTAGACAATGCCTTACTCTAAGTGAGCGTGAAGAAGAAGAAGAAGAACAACAACATGAAATCTATACTTCTGTTATTCTCACTCTTTCTGTTTAACTCACTACCTCCTCTCACTAAGTTTTTCTCTGTCTTATTGTTGTGTAGTTTGAATACTCTAGAATTCCTGAATGTGATGTGTTATGATGACCATAGGAAAGCTGACAAGTGTGTGTTATTGTCCTAAACACGTGCTTTATTGTTATTGTTCTGATATTTTTTCATCATATAAAGTTGCAAGATTTATTCTAATGGAAATCGGAGGGCTCTCTCTCGACCAGTGCACACACATGCACGCACACATCGGGGAGAGAGAGTGGAAAAATAGTAAGTGTGGCTTATGTGGAATTTCCACCTCTGAAATCAGTAAAACTTTCAAAATCACTCACCAATTATGGCATAAAAGAATATAAATTACAGTCAAGGTGAAACTACTAAGTGTGTGTGTGTGTAAATGGAAATCCATTCTATTGGACTTTACAGCTCAGAATTCAATTTGCAAGGCCATGATAAATACCAAAAAGTCCAGCAAATGCAGCTTCCCAAAACAGGGACAAAACGATGTTTCAGCCAAGCCTGGAATCTGTCCTGAAAGAGGCACTCCCGGAGCTACAGGGTCTGTTGCACAGGTAAGGGGGTAAGGCCTGTGTGGTTGGGGTCTCCCTGAATGGGAGGGGATATCTAGTCAGCACAAAATTCTTACATCCCAGTATAGTCCCGATTTAATTTTCCAGCACTGCAACAGGTGACTAATAATAAAAATGCCAAAAGAATGAAGCTCACTTAAAAAAATAAAATAAAAAAATAAAAATAGTTTGGATTTGGATCTTAATGTATGTACATGTATGTAGACTTCTTAGTCATTTTCTTAATAAGGCCTCTCATGTTGGTACACCTAGAAGCTGTACCATCAAATTCTCTCATCTACTGCAACATAGCAAAATACTCCACTACCAATTCCCCTGTTCAGAACATAGCATGAGAACCAAATCCATGAAATGATCCTGATCAAAGCATAGCATGTGAACCAAATCCATAAAATGATCCTGATCAAAGCATAGCATGTGAACCAAATCCATAAAATGATCCTGATCAAAGCATAACATGTGAACCAAATCCATAAAATGATCCTGATCAAAGCATAACATGTGAACCAAATCCATAAAATTATCCTGATCAAAGCATAGCATGTGAACCAAATCTATTTATTTTCAATATACAAAAAAAAAAAAAAAGTCCATCTGACCCCTACAACGGGCAAGTACTGTATGGTAGCCAGCAATACTGGGAGCAAAAATCAGAGCCATATAGAATCCACAAAATGCTATAAACAATAAATAACCACTATACAAAGAGCAGAGAGATACAGGCAAGTATAGGTAACAGAACGAAGACTTCTGCTTCGCTGTCGCTGTTGGCAGTTTCAGAGTTTAGCACAAGTGTAAACAAACGTGACTAACTTGGCCTACGTGAGGGCAGAAGCTGAAATGAGTGAGATGGCCAACAATAGCGGACCGCCCGCAACAGCAGGCTTGTGGCCTAGTTGGAAAGGGCTGTGCGCACAGAGCAAATGGGTTCGAGAAGCTTCACAGCTCCCTTCTGAGCTCTGGTCGAGCTTTAACGGCGCCCGGCTGCAGCTCCTACTAGCCCTGACCGATAAATCGTACTTTTTTTGATGATGAGGAAGGAGAGAAGGGTAAGGAAAATGGGTGAAAAAGAGAAAGCACATTTGTTATCATCATGTCGGGCTGTTTATAAGCCCCTTTTGTTTCTGTGAAAGTTGTTGCTTCTGGTGTTCTGGTTCGTTTTCGTTGGAGACTCGCGTTTGCTTTCTCCACATTTACTGCAAGTTATGCCTGTGACATTAAAGTTTAGAAGAAAATATTTTAATGGGAGCTAGAGAAATTGTTTTTATAGTTAAATTGTCTTATTTAAATGAGTGTTATTTTAGTCAGTTTGCTCAATAAAAGTTTGAAAATTATTTATTTATTCAGTTTATTTCGTCAGCATGTTAGGGGCATTGGCCTCCCAGTTAAAGACCTAGGAACTGTATGGCTAATACGCACATCTAAATATTTATGCAATTATCGCAAGTCATATCTTCACCATAATGTTGAAGGGAACGTGTGATGTGCGATAACCTTGTTCATTTCGTACTAGTCTAGCTCCTACTGTCTGGTACGAACCGAGGACAGTAGATTAGGGCATGAATAGGGGACATTGTGACTGTAGACTCCCAGCAGTGGATTCAAACTGTACATTTGTTTTTGAGAAAATGCACGACGAGAAACATCTTGAAAAGGATTACCCTGGAGTCTCCATCAGCGTTTATATTATGATGATTTATGATAAGTTAAATATACACACACACACACAAAAAAAATAAATAAATAAATAAAATAAAAAAATCACCCTGCTACTACCACCATGGTCCTTGGTGCAGACATCTGTGGATCTTACTCGCTCATTTAATCCACAGTAGCCCGACTTTAATCCAGAAGAAACTTTCATCCAGGTATTGACAGGATCACAATGCGATGTGCTTAACCTATGGGCACTAACTTTATGTGCTGGACTCCTTGACGTGTAACTTGAGGCATGACTCAAGAACTAGCTGGTCGAGATGCGAGATTTCTTTCTGACTTGTTTGTGACCTTTCCCCTCCCCCACCAAGGGCGTGAGGATTATGGATCATGTAACTGAGAATTCCGTAAGTCTGACAAATGTGAGATGAAGTCAAACAATAATCAGCTAACCAAACACTGAAGTTTCCAGATAATTCCCATTTCCTCATCAGATCGCATTACACAGCAAGGAAAAACTGCACTTATGTCAACTTGCACACGATCCTTGACATGACACTCACAAATCACAATAACGGTGTGATAACAATGAAGCACTCAGCCCTGACACAGACGACACTCCGATTCATCTTAGAGGTCATGACCTGAGGTCACCCTACACCCCTCCACACACACGCACACTTTTTCTTCCGGGGCCGAGAACAAATCCTTCCACCGCCCTTCTTAAGAACTTTGCCCTTAGATGAGTTCGGCCATTTAAAACCCTAAAACGTATTTACCTGTACCTGAGGTCACCCTACACCCCTCCACACACACGCACAAAAACCATTACAAAAACAAAATGCTGATCTAAACCACATTTAAATCAGATTGGATCATGTGGAGTAGTTGTGTAATAGGTTATATTTTGATATCCAGCATTTGGCAAAACAATGACGGCACACATGGGGTGTCAGCTCTTTATTTCCACATCCTGCCAAGATGCAGCTCTTGCAGTTGAGAGTGAAGCCACATTACTGCTCCCCTAAGCACACCACACTACCCACACACGCAACCAAGATGCTAGGATAGTTATGGAAGCACCAACAAATTTACAACTATTAAGTGTCCCTTTGAACAAATCCAGCATGGTGTGTAATTAAGATACTTAACATACTGCTTAACATACTTAACACCAGCTTTATCTGTCTGTGGTGTGAAGACACACTGAGCTCAGATGAAGGGCATGTTGAGAATCATCACAAAAATGACGAACAGAAAAAAAAGGGAGGAGGGGCTAAATGTTTCACCACTGAAAAAGGAATAACCCTAAAAAAGAAATCAGCAGCAGCGGTCACTCTAGCGGACGCACTCCCCGACGAGGCCTGACCGCTGCGTGGGCCCAACTAGTCGGCTTACAAATGACGGTTGTGTATGTACAAATGCCTGTTGGTTTTGTAGCTGCGTTAGCAGCGTGCAACAGGCAGGACGCCAGCGATGGGTAATTAGCACATGCCTTCAACTTCCCCCAAACAGCGGGGCGCTCCACTCGCCGCTTGGGCAGCGAAGGAGGCCCGGCAGGGCGCTGAAAGCGAACCCGCACACCTGGAAAGCATGACCGCTTTACAGACCCCCCCCCCCTCCCTACCCAGGGTGGTAGGTTCCACGAGTGCCGAGTGAACTGTGAAGGCTAGCAAAAGCGGTGAGTCCATTCGTCACAGCATTGCACTGCAAAGCTAGCGTTGCGCTTACAACACGGCTTTCACCTCCATCTCAGAAGACGCACCAGGGTCAAACTGAAGAAAACTGAAGATACAAATACACTCCCAACCCATTGGGCACTGATTTGAAAAGTTAACAGCTTAACCTTAACCTCATAACCGTGATGGCAACACTGGTGAGCAGTAGTAGATTTCCATATTCAAAATGACTCAAATCCCATCAGCCCCTCTTCACATGAACAATATGCACAAAATATAAACTACAAACTGTTTGTACACAATATAGCTACACACTTGCATGTTTGCAGCATGTTGTCCTGGGGTGGGGAACAGGTTACTACTAAAGCATTGCCCAGCGTTTGCTAGAGTGCAAACAGAAGAAGGCCCAAGTGGCTCCAAGCAGCTCTCCCGTGGTCCCAGGGAGCGACCGGGGCGGCGCAAAGCCCACGACTCCCAGCCCAGTCTCCCGCCACATTTGGTTATGATTTCAGAAGTGTGAGCTATGCTTGCCAGACAGTGATTTGGATGATGCAAAGTCTGCTTTGCAGCTCCAAATCACAAAGCCTTGAGAAAACTGCACTTGAAGAGAGACCTGCACATATGGCACTCTGCAAGCAGCACGCATGAATGAAGAGCACAGACTGAAAAGGTCAGCACTGTTCACCTACATGCTCACCAGAATGAATCTGAGATTATGTTGTTGCGTTTCTGTGCCATGAACACCCCTTCGGGTCACTTCTATGCTATTAACATTCGTTCAGATCAGTACTATGCCATTAACACGCATTCAGGTCATTTCGGTGACATCTGCATCCATGAAGAGTGCTCCTGAAGTTCATTCAGCTCCCTCTACCACACACACACACACACACACACACACACACACACACACACACACACCCCGACATCCAGTTCTAGGCTAGAAAGTCTGGCTTTTCAGCTCCCAGAATGCCTGAAAGGTATCCTTATAATTAGTATTATAATTATATCGGTATCATTTTTGCATGTCACATACATGTCATTACATGTCATTGGTTTGTATTTCATTAAACATGTTACCTCATACCTCACCTATGGGTTAAATGCAGAATGTCAGCACTTTAAATGATGCTCCATGTGGATGTTTACAATGGTGTGAAAACAACAAATGACTTCAGTTCTCAGGTCTGCAAATACTCATCTTTTCTACTTTTCGAAAGCAACATCATTCCATCTGTACACTATGCCAGATTTAAATACAGCAAATAAGTTCCAAATTGGGTGAGTAAAACAACTTATGTTATGGGTTTGTAGATCAGTGTGGTCTGCTCTGTTAGCTAGCAGGCTATGGTTTTAATTTGCTGTGTCCTTTTAGGGGTTAGGTATCACACACCCACCCACACACACTCTAGGACACAATTCATTTATCTTCCAGATCCATCTGTCATACGGGCATGTGTTATTGTCTGAGGGCTAGTGTAACACAGAGGTCCATTCAGTGCCAGTGCCACTCTATATGTGGGATATCCGAATTAAACATCCCAAACCTCCGGATGTTGTCGTCACGTCCATTTGATGTCTCTAGTTACATCTACGCGCTGGCTTGAAATGATCAGCAAATCCAGGTGGCTGGAGGGATCTCATGCAGGGCGTTTGTCCGCTGAGCCTGTCTACCTCTGCATACTAGGCAGTTAAGGTTCCACTTACATTTATTTCGGTGCATAAAAAGATGTTTCTCGCAGACTGCTGTTTAAGATATCCAATCTCTACACTCTAGCCGTGCTGTCAGCGAAAGGCCCGACCTTTCAAATCCATCTGGCAGCTAACGACGACAACCCCCCCCTCCCCAAACATCTCGGCCAGGCGAGCATCGAGGTCGCCTCCAGGCGCAGCGTGCCTGGGCCCCGCGCGCGGTAGGGGCTCGGACCACAGGCAACACAGCTGTCTGGGCCGCTGTCCCGGTTTCGTGCCCAACCCATAGTGGACGTGCGTCACCGCGGGAGGGATTCACACCCCGTCGGCAGACGGAGGCCCTCGAAAAGCGAATCACAAGCAGGCAAAGTGAATTCTGCCGCCGCCGCCGGCGCAGGCCATGAATAGGAACGTGTGAATAGGAAAGAGAGAACAAAGGGGCACAGGAAGCCTCGCAAAAAGTCCGTCCACGCAACGGTGTCTCCGCAGGGCGAACGCCGGCATGAACTACTCCGCAGGGATTCACAGTGCCTTGGGAGACGGCAGATCCGCATTTTCCGATCCCTGCAGTTTTACCAGTTTGCCAATAAGATGAACGCATGTCAATCAACTCCTTTTCCTTGTGGTGTGTGTGTGTGTGTGTGTGTGTGTGTGTGTGTGTGTATTGAATAACACACAGTTCGTGGTGCATAAAAGAGGCGTGTGCCCACTATAACTGGCAAACTAAGCCCCAGCAAATCTCTGTCTGAGGCAGGACTTGTTATTCCAGTACTTTATTGAAAAGGAATAAAAAGCCTATTGAAATTTAACTTCCAAAGTAACAATGGCTTTTAGTGTGTGTGTGGTTTGTGTATCTGTACGTGTGAACTCTAGAGCTGAACTGTATGTCTTTGCTTCAGGCCATAACAGTCCAAAAATCTCTGTGGGTTGTCTGTAGTTTGCAGACTCGTATGGTGTCTCTGACTAAAATAACAACCCAATCTTGCATTTGAATGAGCTATGTAGACCAAGATAGGAAATTTTCACTACCCTGGAAATTTGAAGTTTAAAACGATTAAAATGATCTACCAGCAGCAGGTGGCTGGGAATCAAAACGGAAGAATCTGGTATTGGATTGGACTGCAAGAGTGTGTGCTCGCGCGCGTGGAGCACAGAGTGTGAAATGCGGCGGTCGCACTTCACGCACAGGATGTCTTCAAAGTGGACTCAGGAAGACACGGGTCAAGCGAAAGCACTGTGCCCTTCAGTCACCTTGAGACACAGCTGCTTTGTTATAACTTATAAAAGGGAGGATTTACAGACCTACTGTGTGCGTTTAGGTAGGAGGTCAACAACCATCAACAGGAGATCTCTTTTAGTCTTGAATTAGGCCTCAACTGCACCTAAAAACTGCCCCTGAAATTACGCTGCAAATATACTGAGGTAGTACGTTGCTAATAAACCTGGATGCCTAAACAGCAGCCAGTGTAGACAAAAAGAGCAGCGAAAACAGCGCACTTGTGCCTGGATATCATCATATTAGAAGTGGGTGGCGCAGGGGGGTCACTCAGGCTGTGCTGAGGGGTCGCCTCTGCCGGAAAGGTCGCCCAGGCTATGCTGCTGTCGGGGGCTGCGTCATGCTTCGTATGCCAGTCACAGTTAGCGAGAGCTGCGCTTTGAGGCTGCCTCACTTTAACCCAGGCCTGCGCTCCAGGCAGAGCGCAGGCCACGGCCCCCCGTCAGCACCGGGGGTCCTCCATAAAGCACTCGGTAAACGCTGTAATGAAGGGTGAAGGCAGCCACCCTACCCAGGGCTCGAAGCCAGGGCTGGCGGGAGGTAAACGTGACTTCCCACCGCAGCGAAGAGCCAGCTCTGTGGCACGGCAGCCAGAGCACGTGTCTAACCTTGCTAAGTGACGGATTCCATCACAAAACACCCCACCCTACCCCCTTCCGTGTCTGAGCTCATGTATTCGGACGTTACTGCAGTTCGGTACACTTAACTAACATCTTAGTGAGAACGATAGGCAGGCGTGAGGAGCGGAGCCGTTCGGTTTGCCTCACTTTAGCTTGGCCCCAGCAGAGCAGCCAACAGAACCACAAAAGAACCACAACAGAAGCAGTTTCTCAGACTTGGGACATAATGGCAAAGGATTAAAATGTCTTGAAGGCCATTCACTCTGTTCTTGAGGCACTCTGTCCGTGTATTGGTTCACAGATAAAGCCAAACACTGATTTGGAAGGCCCCAGTATCTTTCAGCGTCCTAGAACCATAGCTGCTCTGCCTATACTAAATTGGTATACTATGTAAAAAGAAGCATTTTATGTTACAAAAACAATAGTAGTAAAAAAACAAAACAAACAAAAATCAATTCAGTGTAATGTGATCAGTGCATGAGATTATCCCTCACCCATAACCGTTACACATGAACCACAAATTGACTTCTCACATGCAGTGTTATGTTATGTAGTGGCGCTGGGCTGATAGACATCTGACAGCTACAAAAGATGAGGCCCATCCAAGGATAATGATCGCTGTGGACGAGGCTTGGCTACCACACAGACACACACCTGAGAGGTCCTCCTTACTCATTAGTCTACGCAAGTCTGAGGAGAGCGTGTAATCTGGCACAGCCAGGCTTGTTCGGACAGAGCTCAGATGACAGGAAGATCAAATAAACGCTTACAAAACCGTGTGGCCAAAAGCTGTGGGAAGAACTGAACGCCCACCTCGGCGCCCTCGAGACCCCAAAGCACAGGGATGCTGCACAGTTACACAAAATCAAAAATGTCCAAACTCTGACTGCAGAATCCCCCCCTCAACACACACACTCTCTCCCCGTCAGCGGGGAGGGCCGGGCCCCTAGCCCGAGCACTTTAAGGGCCTCCGTGGGACTACAGCACCAAGCTATAGCGATGGAGATCACACTTGGCAGCGGGAGCTTTTCACTCACTACAGAGGGGTCACGGACTCTTCAGGGCGGTTAATCCTATTGATGGCAACTCGAGTGGAAAATAAAGACCTGATGACGATTAAGGGGACGCGTTTCTTGCACTCCTCACTGTTGTATGGCGGGATGACGGATTTTATTAATCCCTTCCAAAGTACAACTGTAGACTGCCCTGGCAACATGGGTCACAGCGAGGTAATGCACAAGACTCAAATGAAGCAGTACGCCCAAAACGGCCACCGTGTGAAGCGGAGCCGCTGCAGAACGTGGAAAGTACCGGCACTTGTTAATGGCAGCCATTGGGAAACCACTGATCAGGTCTACAAGGCGTGGGGCGTGAGAAACCGAGTAGAACAGCACCGGTCTTCCCCGCCAAGAATCTTGAAAAAGAAACAAAAAAATAAAAAGACAAATGAAGGTATTTAACATTTACTTGTCACAACACACACACACACCCATAAACAGCTTGTAATGTCAGGTATAAAGATAGAGATGCGCCAAGGGACAGTGCTGATTGCTATATCTCGGGTCCTAATCAATCAAACCCAGAGATTCCAGTACTGACTTTCCTGAAGTCTGCTGGAGAGTTCTATATTAGATTATTTTTGCATGGGGCACTAATTAGCACAGGAAAATAAAAAGGTATGGTGTGCTAGAGCACGTTCAAGAATTCCAAGGAACTTCCCAAACACCTACAGATCCGTGAGCCGTTGTGCTGTATCTTTACATGATGACATTGAGTGGATGACAGGTTTAACAGGAAAATGGCAAGATGGCTTTGAAATGTGCAGGGATTTCCCAAGAAACCACTGCTGCCAAGAAGGCAACACTAAGGCTGCTGTTCACTTTATCTGTCTACTATACCATAAATCTATTTATAAGAGTGCTGTAAGCAACACATTCAAACTTTTTCCCTCTTAGCTATATCCGTCACTGAAACAGATGCAAAATGGATGGCGACATGGTTTCTGTAATCAGTGGCTAAATATTTCAACACTGTCCAGCTGTGTCAACCAATAAGAATCTTCGACAGGGGGCCCCGGGCTTCCCGACCCCCAAAATTAGAAATCACACGCTGAAAATCATTCCTACTGACACACCGATAAACAGCCCGTGAAAAGCCATTCAGACCGAAGGCCCCCGTCAGCCCGGTCCTTTAGTGTGACAGCGAACATTGGTGTCACTGGGTGACAGATGAACCACCCCATCCGTCACCGCGCAGGGCCTCCAGCTTGGCAGCACAGGGAAGTAAAAGGAGAGGATGACAGAATGGCAAAGTGGGAGAGAGATATATGTAAAGAGGGCTACACATGAAGAAAGAGTGAGGGGTATTAAGTCCTCTGGCACCGGGCCCACACCGCGGCTGGGCCAGCTGAGGGGCACGCTGCCAGGCTGCCAGGCTGCCAGGCTGCCGGAGCGGGCACGTGAAGACACTTGCTGCCCAACAAAGCGAGCACAGAGTCTGGCACGCACTGACCTCTCCGTCAGCCTGGGTGGGCATGAGCCGCACAGCCGCTAAGAGCCTGCTGCATCCACTGAGCAGAGCTGGCCCAGGTGGCGCTGTGTGTGTTTGTGTGTGTGTGTAGCAGGAGGACACAAGTCTTTACTAAGATTTTAAAAACCTAAAAAGTATGCAATTATTTATGGTCTCAGGATGCACATAGACACGCATGCACACATACACAAATTCAAGTGAAGCCCATATTTAGAACACACTCTTCACATGGTTGATTCAACGAAATAAATAAATAACTAGATAAATTCACACGGTTGATAAAAGATCGTATTGTATCAGCATGTAATATGAAGCAACAGCAACGTTACACTCCATTGTGTACTGAGTCATCAAACTGAATGTGCCATGCTGAAACAGTGCCGGGGTCACACCACCTCACAGCTGCAACAATTAGACAGCATTACAGGACTGTTGGAACAGCGAGGGCTGTGCATTTTCCATGTCAAAACATGCACGAGAAGCTGATATTCGACGGAGAGCCCTGGGGGCAGACATTAGCCGTAGTTACTTTAGAAGCGTGCAACTTCCATCCATAAAGCAGATTTCCTCCATAAATGGAGACTCCAAAAAGAAAGAAAAAGAAGAAGTGCTTAAGAACTGTAGAACGCCTTTAATTGCCATGAACGCCTTTAATTGCCCTGCTTATAAAACTGCTACAGATATGAATAAAAAAGCCAGAGGCTTTAGTGCATGTTACTAAAATACTGTAACAAATCCAAGACCTTCAAATGAGTGTTTGCACCACAGAACACTTAAGAATGCACTCTTGTGGTGAACAGTCATCCAGAGTTGGCAGTTAAACGCGAGCACATTCACTAACTTACACTTGCGCACTGAGCATCAGCAGTGATCAGGAGCAAGACCTTAAAAAGGGGGGGGGGGCCTTAGCCTGTTGAGTCCTAACGGCATTGCCATGCACGTGCGCGCTCTCTCACACACACACACACACACACACACACACACACTGCTATGGTGATCCAGGCCTTTCCGAATGTTTGGCATCTCTTTTTTGTTCTGTTTTTCTGATTTACATCAGAAAAGTAGTGAAGGATCGGTTCCAGGCACCAGAGGAGCTGGGTAGCCCGTCTGTCCCTGATATATGCAAAGCAGACCATGTGGAAGCACTGCAGGCGGCCGTAGCTCGGTGCTCAGACAACTCACCTAACTTTCGCGCTGCCATGGGTTCAGAACAAGTGGATGCCTACAGCCTTATGCAAGGTCCTTAACCCCACACTGCTGCAAGTCACTCTGAACAATAACAACAACAACAACAACAACAACTTTCAACTGGACTGTTAATTCTGCCACTATGCACAAAGTCACGAACTTGGCCAGCTAATGCGTGCTATAACCCCTGCCTTCACCGGAACAGCGATCAAAAGGTCAAATCAGGCCTGGCTGCGCTTTTAGTAAGGATCCAAGATCAAGCCATATGTGCATTATAGTGGACGAGAAGTAGGGCAGCCGTTTCCCCACTGAGAACTCAAGGGTCTTGTAATGCTCTACACTGCAGTGCTGCGTTGCACCCAGCATGGGGACAGTTAGGCAGCGAAATGGCACAATTGCATTATAAAAATGGCCAAATAAAATCTACGTGTATTTAAAGTCGTGTGTGCCATTCAGTGTCTTCATTCATCACCAGGCAGTGGCATGCATGACAGCTCAGCTCTGCGCTGTGCAAAACCAGCTGGTGTGAGCAGGCAGTAACCACTCTGGATAGCACAGTGAAGGAGAGAGCGACAGACAGAGAAAGAATGACAGCTTCAGAAGGGGAAGAACCAGTTCCAGGAAGAGAGAGAGAGAGAGAGAGAAAGAGAGAGAGGGAAAGAGAGTGCGTGTATGTGCGCGCGCTCGCATGTGTAAGGACCAAAAGTCTGTCTGTCTTTCCGTGTGGGCCAATAAAAGAAGGAGAAAGAAGCCATCTGTGCGCATGTGTGTGTGTGTGTGAGAGAGAGGGAGACAGACAATATTTTATCACTTCAGTGATGGATACACAAGGGAGTGCCAAGGCAGCAGGTCTGGTCTTGTGTACACACACTGCAGCAATCACCATATCCCTCTCCATTTCTTTCTTATGCGTGCACACACACACACACACACACACACACACACACACACACACACCTGCCGAGCAAGCTCATAAACATTGATCTCCACATAGGAAAGCCTGACAGGTTCTTACAGATTCAGGAAGCCTCTTATTTGTCTGTACACGAGTTGGAGCAGCACTCACGACCCCAGTTAGAAAGGGTCGACTCGAGCACACAATGCACGCAGGCTCACACTGGCTGGGCTGTCCACCATCCCAAGAGGAATGAGAAGGAGGAACAGCCTCCCGTCAGCATCCTGATTCTCTGGCAAGAAACCCACACGCTTTCTCCAGAGGGCCCTCAATCAATTCTGAGTACATCTCCACAGAGAGCGACAGCTTCTTGCATTATGTAAGTACCAGTGACCCAATTGTGGATTTCAGTAATTATCTGTGGACATCATACTTTCAAATGTGTCGATCTTTATAAGAAACTGAAGATTTTTTAAAACCATTAAACTGACAGAAACTTTGCCCACAACTGAATCATCTTTTCCTAGTAGAAGGCCCAAAATGGTTACTTTTCAGCTATTTGATTACTCAAATCTGTGGTAGACAAAATGCATTCCTGAAGAGATCTGCTTACAGACAAGGGGCTGGTTAGATCCTTCATGCGTGTTTCCGATTCAGTGCACATCAGCGAGAACTTCTACACATGTCCCTTCAGGTTACTGACTAGTGGCTGCAACATCGACATCTTTATTTAAGAATCTAAAGACATCAACATACCACGAATTCTTTAACTTTCTTTCTGCTGAAGTGACAGGTGTTGGCCACATGGTGTTTGTGGTTCGTCTGAGCCCAACCCTCCACTAAACTGAAGACACCAACAGTGCCGTTACCCGCATCAGCACCAAACACGCAAGTCGGAGCTTGTTCGCGCGTTAGGTGAATAAACGCGTCGCTGGCGCTCATCGCCTTAGCCGGATGACTCTCTTCTGCTCAAACGTTGAGAAAAGCCGGGAGAGGAGAGACGAGGAAGGAAGGTGCAAAGCGTCGGGAGATCAAAGACGTGGAACACGCAGGAAGCCTTGCGCACAGACGGCTCCGTTGCCACGCAGGCCTCGCGCTTCGCTTACCTGGTTGCCCCCAGCCACCCCCAGGTGCAGTCCCAGGGCATGCCCAGCCGCGCACAGCCGAGCGAGCCCTCCGCCCCGAAGTCACGCAAACGGTGCCTGTTTTTAGGGGCACCAGTAACCGCGTATATGGATTCTTACTTCGGGGATTACTGCCGGGAGGCGAAAAAGGAACAGCCGCTTGGCAAGTGTGTCCATGTCGTTGTTTTTCCTGTTTGAATTCCTTCTGAAGAAAAACGTACAGTTACCACACCAGAACAGGATTTCTGTTGGAACGGTTTATATTATCATAACAGGACACATAAATCCAATGGAAGACGAGTGCAATGTTTTACGGTGGGTTTGTTTTCCACAGAGAAGTGTAAATTACAATATAATTTTCTGTTAGCCATGTACGATACGCCATTATGAAGATGTCCAGCAATAAAAGCTATAAATTCTTTCCCTTCATCAACACAAGCGACAAATATCACATGCGTCAGTCAAACGCTGCCGAACAGACACGCCCTGGGCATTAAGGCCGTCTTTACCTGGCTACGATACTACAGCAGCAGATCACACAGTTCCCTGCTTCAAGCTTGGCTTAGTCAAGGAGGAGACTTCGTTTTAAATAAAGCAATAGCTATGATCTGATCTCAAGAATGCATGTCAGGGATTTGTGAGGTTTGTAAAAGCATTACCTCAAACCAACTCTGCCTGTTAGGCTGCCGGTGAGCTTTCCCAACAGTTTGCAGTCTTTTGGCATTCTTCATGCATGTGCACTTTGTTTAATCATCAGTTCAATAGAATGCTGCTATTTGTAGATTAATAATGTCAGGGATGCCAAATTTTGATCCTGAAGGGCTGGAATCTAGCAACGTCTTGTGGGGCCTGACCAGAGAAATCAAGAATGCAGCCCTTCAGGGTCAGAGGCAAGCCCCCAAGAATCAAGCCATCATCCATGTTCAGTGACTGACTGGAAATCCAAGGGACGGGGCAGACTGTAGAGACGTCCGGCAGACTTTGATGCCGGAGCCACTAAGATGTGCGGTCAGACGCCACCGAGCCTGCCTGTTCGCCATGCGCGAGCGGCAGATCCCGGTCAACTCCTGAATCCTAAGCATCTCCCAGCCCTTTCTGAACCCTTTCGACTTCATTAGCACCCACCCTCCAACCAGACACCCCACCTGACGAGAGCAGGGGGCTTAACGGCAAAGAACGAACCATGCGAGTTGTCACGTGGCTGCCAGAAACCGCAATAACGTGTGCACAAGTGGAGCAATGAGTACTTGCTGAGTCACGCCAACATCCTCTCTAGCGGGTCACCGAGAGGGAAACTGCGGTGAACTCCTGAAGGGGTCCGGCACACTCTTTAAAAACAGCTGCACATGTTTGGAAGGAGGTCCCTCCTTAGCTATATAACAGTGACGCAAAACGTTTTGGCCTAGCACGTCGCAATAGGCACGGTCCAACACGATAACACTTGTCGTCATTTTCCTTGACAAGACAATGAAACTCAGACTCATGGAAAAAAAAATAGGGGGAAACGCAATAAAAACATCTAAACGATCACTCATTATGGCTCAAATGTAGTCCAGGGTGTAGGTTGCCACTGCTCAGTACGCACTTCTGAGCCTCCCATCCTCCACACTCTGGATTTAAGCTCATGGGGACCCATCCATCATAAAAGAATCAAACATTGTAAGAATAGTAGCACTATATTGACCTACAGCCGACGGAGCACAGCCAATTAGCCCATTATGCTAGTTGTTGCTCAGCTCAACAAATCCGAGCTGGACGAAATCACAGCCAGCAGCGCGTTTATGTGGCAGCGAGCCAACGGAAGAGAGAAGTCGTGCCAGACCGACGGGCACAGCCTGTATGATGCAGATTTGTGTCCATGTGGAAAATCAAGACGACTCTGCTCTTTTTACCCTGACAGTCTGATGTGGCCAGTCTACAGACATGCTGAAGACCGCAGGGCATCAAAAACCAATATGCAGACAAGGAGTGAATTTGATGGAGTGAAGTAGAAAGACCTTGGGAGGTCACTGCTAAAGTAACTTAAGCTGCAAGGCTACAGGAATAAAAAACTGACTGGCACCACACACACACACACAGCTTGATTCCTTCATGCACCAAAACTAAACTTTAGTACCATTATCATCAGACAACACAGAGTGATGCAATGACTTAATTGTGTCTGATGTTCATACAGACGGCAGTCAACCCTGTTACATAAAGCTTGTCTCGACAAGAGTAAGATAAGAGAAACAGCATAAAGTGGTATTTATATTTAGTCCTGTATCCTGGAAACAGTGGAAATAATGGCCAAGTGAATTTGCTGTCAGAGTTATGTTCTAATGAACTAGTTAGACGCTCATTTTCCTATTCCACACGCTCTGCATGAACTCCTATAAACTCTGCAGTTAGCAGGTGGAGTTTGGATTTCCAGGCTTGTAGCATTAGGATGGCTGACTTGCCGCCAGTCCGGCAGAAATTCCATGCATGTCCATGACCAGAATGCAAGGTCAGTTAGTGATCTACTGCACTGTAAACAAGGCCAGTAATGTGACACACACACACACACACACACACACACACACACACACACACACACACACACACACACCCCAGGCCGAGATATTTGCTTATCTGTTGCCATCAGTTAGATTTCAGCTTTTTCATGGGGATGGAAACACTCGTGTAAACAATGTGCGAACTGCTTAAAACAGCAAACGACACAGGTGCTCTGAAATGGAGTGTTTATAACTATCTTCTGCTTCAAGACTCTTTGCTACCCCAGAAATACACTGTGCCATCTTGTGAATGCTCCCTGAAAACCCTGCGCACGTTGTGTTGGGTTCACAGGGAGAAACAAGAAGAACGAGCTGTTTCTGGCACTGGGAACAAAGACGGCGCCGCTCAGTTCATATGTGGCAGTGGACTAGAACTTCAACTACTGACCTAATCTGGATATGCTCACTTAGCACCTTTTTCCCCAGTGGTTGAATGGCAGTTTTGGAAACTCATTTAAATCTCTCTCTCCCTCACGCTGTCTGTCTCTCTCTCGCGCGCTGTCTCTCTCTCTCTCGCTCTCGCGCGCTGTGTCTCTCTCTCTCTCGCGCTGTCTGTCTCTCTCGCGCGCTGTGTCTGTCTCTCTCGCGCGCTGTGTCTGTCTCTCTCGCGCGCTGTGTCTCTCTCTCTCTCTCGCGCTGTCTCTCTCTCTCTCTCGCGCTGTCTCTCTCTCTCTCTCGCGCTGTCTCTCTCTCTCTCTCGCGCTGTCTCTCTCTCTCTCTCGCGCTGTGTCTGTCTCTCTCTCTCTCTCGCGCTGTGTCTGTCTCTCTCTCTCTCTCGCGCTGTGTCTGTCTCTCTCTCTCTCTCGCGCTGTGTCTGTCTCTCTCTCTCTCTCGCGCTGTGTCTGTCTCTCTCTCTCTCTCGCGCTGTGTCTGTCTCTCTCTCTCTCGCGCTGTGTCTCATCCATCCTTTCCATTATCTATACACTTTCCATACATACCTACTATGCCCAACGTCCTGGCCATAATATTATGCCTTGTTATGCCACTTAAACACAGGCTGACTGGGCTGATACCATCAGGTCGCACACGCCGACCACGAGAGCCAGACTACACTGAGCCTACCGACCAGCAAACACACATGAGCATTGCATCATGGTCTCAGATTCCAGAATCAGCAGCCAATTTGACTGAGATCAGGCTGTACATGTAATTTACGTAGCCAAGCTTTGTGCACTTTAATAACACCTAAATAAATCGCAGCAACATTTTATTGGGGTATTAATTGATGTGTTGTTGTGCAAGTGTACACTGCAAAGAGCATGCACTGAGAACAAAACCAAATATTTAAAGAAATAAGAAGTTAACTAAGTGGTATATTAGTATAATACATAGACTATTCAGTTCCAAACAAGACATAATGGCAATCGATGTTCATGTTGACCTGTTGTGCATGGTGACACAGAAACACACAGGAGAGGTTAATGGATCTAAAAAAAAATTTAAAAAAAAAAGGTTTCTCCAATAATTCACAACTCCAGTTATCCTCTTTGGGTACCCAGTCAAATGCAGGACCCTGCACACAAGGAAGTGATTCCTGAAGGAAGTGTTTAAGATACAGTAAACTGCACTTCACTCGAGAGCGTCGCCACGGTGTTGTGCTACTGGACCGCAAGGAAAAGCTGTGCTGGAGTGTAATCACACCCACAAGGGCTAGTCTGACATGCTGCAACAGAGCAATTCAAATACTTCAGTTCTGCTCCAACACGTCCGTGTCATCCTGAGAGGACAGGCACTGGCTGCCATTGCTGCATGGGTGGAGTTCAGGCTTCAGAAAGGTGACGCTTGACACAAGAAGCATGGTGATCTTCCGCAACACAGGGATGGGAAAATCAAGTCCTGGGCCATTGCCGACAATGTAAACCTTCACGGTCTTCCGCGTGTTCCTTGGCTCTTTGTGCGCCTACCGCCACTGTGGACGAAGAAACGGCTGCAAGTCCAGAAATGTTCTGATCGTCGGCAAAGCCGGAAGCCTTAAAAAACGGACCACGAAACACAGGCGTATCCACAAAATAATTTTTTTTTTCCCATATCTGGGACAAATGTTTTAAGTCTAATCATCTCATTTGGCTGCAGACAGAGCTGTACTAACATTTCTAACAGCAGTAACTGCAGACGCAGCGCTACTGAAAGGACTCTTCATTCTGCTTGCCCAAAGCTTGCTGTCTGATTGCTCTTCAATGCTGAATTTCCAGCTTTAGGACACTTGCAGCGTGCCAGAGTGGAAGAGGCCAGGATCCATGACTTCTCACTCGCGAGCCTCCAGCAGCACAGGAATGTGTATGTTCAAGAAGCAGAAAATCAGGCTTTCGTGTTAAGGCATGTACCTACGTATGGAGCAGTGCAGAAGCTATCCAAATACACCCATGCTCACGGAGGCCCGCTCCCTGCCCAACTGACTCAGTGCGCTGGATAAACATGGCAGGGCTTTTGTAACAGATCACAGGCACCATTTCAGGCTTCAACAGCTAAGTCTGACAGCCTATGAAAAGTCCTCTGCCTTATGATTTAGAGGCATTAATACTCTCCGTGCATACTTGACAGTAGCACGACGTTCTCCGCCTATATGGGGGGAGGCCTGGATGGACGGATCCGCCGCGCAACCTAGAATGCTTCTGTGCAAGGGGAAGGAGAGCAAGTTTTGTTGGGGACCATCTTTTCACCTCAGTGTCATATGTCATATCTTGGCTCCAAGTACACCATTTACATGCCGGAGAGCAAGAGTTTCAGTTAAAGAACACTAGCGACACAAACACACACACAAAATTTGTGATGTTTATGAGTCACCAGGTAGCAGAGAGCGTAGGTGGTTGAACAGTGACAGTTGAAACTTACAAATTTGAGAGAAACCTCCACAGTCTCTAGACTCTTAAATCTCCACACACTCTAGAGAATGTAAACTTCCACAGGCCTTACACAGTCTACACTCACACAAGCTCGAGAACCCAAGCTGAATTCTCTAGAGCCACTGTAAGAGTTAACCAGGCTCAAGAAGAGCTATACTGTAGAGAAGCTGTTTAATCATCTAACCCAATCTCCTGGTTTTTATATTCATTATTTACATGTCCACACTTCCTTTGTTTATGGAAACCATGAGGGCAGAGAGAGAAGATGGAAGACAAGTGAGAGAGAGAGAAAAAAAATTTAAAAAACAAAAAAAATCACTCCACTACTTCACCTCTTAAAATGCTCAAATATGCCGTTGCCTGTGGCAACCGCACTGGGGCGAACCTGGAAACTCTGAATGTCACAAAAAAACCTGAATGAAAGAAGAGAAAACCCAACATCCCATGGCCAGACAACATGAACTGCATCAAAGGGCTTAATTCTGTGCTGCTCAGGGTAATCTCCAGGCCCTGGTTAAGCCCTCACATGTGACTCCTCAGGCTCTTCTGCTCTGGAGACTGTCCGCTCGCAAGTTATGAGGTCTCATGCTTCCACTTTAAAAAAAAAAAAAAAAAAAAAACAGGTAACAGTTACCCAAATTATCTTCATCTGTTGTGGACTACATAATGGAAACACACCCCCCAAAATGGAGCCTTGTTTGGGAAGCCAAAGCTATCCTCCAGGAACGTCTGGGATTTGGGTGTAACCTGAAATGGGTGCATGTCTCAGGGAATCCATTTAGAGCTTCAACTGGAAGACCAGCCATCTGTCACTCTAATCCCAGACCACAAGGCTATGCAGTGCCATTCATTAGTTTGTGTGTGTGCGCACGCATACTGTGTGATCATTTCTAAAGTGTAAGGTCGTTTGAGCTCGCTCACACACACACACACACACACACACACACACACACACACACACACACACACACACACACACACATCAAAGGAAAAGTTATTTTTGACTGACAACAGTTAGTCTAGAGAGAGACCATTACCCCAGTCTGTCATATAAGGCAGTCCATATTTCACAGGGCTGTGTTTTTCTTGAATGAACCCTTCCAAGTAATAGTCATTTACTAGCAGGAAGCTTTATGGAGAAATACAATTGGCAATTATAAAAAAGATGACTGCATGCCAAATCAGCAGGTAATCTATCAAAACCATCAGCACATTTCCCAGACCGTGAGGCTCCAAAGGTATGAGTGAAGAGTGACTCACCAGATTACACACAACTGTAGGCTGTTCATAAAACATGCTGTCGCATTGACACACAGCGTGCTGCGTGTGATGCGCTGTGCCCCTGTGCAGCGCAAAGAGCGAGGCTGCATGAGACAAGGCCACGTTTGCAGTCTTCATCCCTAACCCTGACACAGAGCTGTTCATCATAGAGGACCAGAGACGCACGCTGGAATTCCAACAGACCCATATTTACACACACACACAAAGTTCAGAGCAAGGATTTTATTGACTGGGTGGCAATAGGGGCAATCTTCATAGTCATCCAAAGGAATGCATAGACACTGTAAATCAGTACTGCAGTGCTAACAGCATTGCCTCTGCTAGCACAGGAAACCACGGTGAGCCACTCCCCACGAAGACCTTAGCACAGAAGGGTCAGAGCACATTTGCTCGCAGGCTTTTGGGAAACAGGACATTGTCCTGTGAGGTTTCAGTGATGGCACGATTTCACAGGCCTCAGAACTGAAACAGCAGGGGCTGCTATGCTCTAAATATCTAACTTGCACCCAAATAATATAATATAAGCAAACATGTATATACAAGGAGTGTGTGCTGCAATAACATTATGCAATAATTCACAATGGCCATCTACAGCAGTAATGCTTGTGCGTTTTCTGACTAAACAAACCGTGTGTTGGCACACCCCAGAGCTTTCCAGGTGACCTTAATTATCCTCTTGGCTTTTGCATTAACATTTTTTTTTTTTTTTTTAAAGGTCATCTTACTTAGTGAGATAGCACATCGTAAAAGGTTATTACAAAAGGTATTTACGTTCAGGGCCTTACAAAATCATTTACATCCCATTAAAAGTCATTCCAATTGACATATTAAGAAAAAGATTACATATTAAACTTGTGTCATATTAGATTTCAAAAGGCTGACCCTGAAAATGAATCTGATATAAATTTTAATTAATTAATTAATTTCTGATGTGATATTTTTCATACATACAATAAATATTAAATGAAAATTCTGTTTACATAAATAATCAGCCCCTGTGCTGTGGAAGTTTACACAAATATAAGATATTACAATAACGAAGAATCAACTGTCTAACGATTGTTTTCTAATATGACTCAGACATGGGTGGCAAAGTATTAGAAATGTAGAAATCCCAAAGATATTATTTTCGATGCCGTCAAAATACCGACGCTCCTCTTATTAAACTGACACGGAGATGCAATAATATTGATGGAAAATTAATTTCATTTTTACGTAATTTTATTACAAACAGGGAACTTGCCCAAACAAAATAATCATTTCCGTTTTCTCTCGGACAATAGGTCCACGGCTCATCATTTCTGGCGCTTAATATTCATCTGGCCATGTTGGATTTACCTTTATCCTGCGTGTTGGAGAGCAAAAGTGAACTTTAAGCGGGAATGATTCCCGCTACCATTAATGTTACGACAAGCCCGCTACAGATCCACGGTCCTCCCGCAGCGCAGGAATAGATATTGATGCGTTCATTTTATCGTCTCATCTGGCGAACTGATCGTTTATTGTAGCAGCTTGGTTTCGTCTTGCGGTTGCATATTGTTGACATTTATGCCCGTTTCTATGATTATGCTACTAAATGAGGGTCGCTGTTTGCTTTGTCGA
Source organism: Electrophorus electricus (assembly GCF_041902795.1). Taxonomy (NCBI): domain Eukaryota; kingdom Metazoa; phylum Chordata; class Actinopteri; order Gymnotiformes; family Gymnotidae; genus Electrophorus; species Electrophorus electricus. The sequence continues at coordinate 10,464,462 of NC_137510.1, read as the reverse complement.
CGTTTACTGCACGTTTTTCTGAACTATACTTTATCTAACTTGGCTAGTATATAGTAATATATCCTCGTTGAGTAGTCGTGCGTTGGAACCTGGATATTAAAAAGATGACAAACAAGCAGTTGGGCAGTTCTTGTGCATGCACCGAAATATAATCCCCTGCCGACCTTACTCTCCACCATGGCAGTGCCCTACAGGAAGACGTGCTGAATCCATGATAAGTGGAAAAAGTTTTCCATCACCAGAAGCTCGGCTTAATTTTTTTTAAACCATACATCACAGTGAAATGGCAGGAAGGTATAAAGATATTAATAGATACCACCCAAGCTTACTATGTGTCATTAAATGTTCACCTTTTCTGAAAAAAAGACCCCCTTCATTCAAGTACCATCAGGGAACTCTGTGAAAATGAAGACCAGACTCTTCTAAAGAAATTAGAACTTCTAGACATGCAGAAGATAGGAAAGGGCTACAGAATAATATGCAAGTGTTAGATGTTTCACGCCAGTGAGCACCACTGGTGGATGAGTTTTAAGGAAACCACCCAGGTACAGAGAAAAGGGACTCGTGATGGAAGCCAAAAACACCAGTAATCATACTGAAGGGGGGGGACAGAGCTCAGTGGCTGGAAGGATGGCGCACCGGACCTCGATGTTAAAAGCTCGGCATACCACTGACCTCTGAGAGGAGGGGTAGAAAGAGGCCACGCGCTGAAGAAACGCATCAAAGCACACGTGCAATTTCCCAGAAAGCAACAGTGGGAGTCAGCTAAAGATGCGAGATAAGGTTTTGTGGTCGGATGAAATGCAAATTAAGGTTTTTGACCAAAATTTAGAACCCCATGTATGGTGCAAACCCAACACAGCCCATTCCTCAACACCACCCTAACAGTGAAGCATGGTCCTAGCAGGATGGTGTTGTGATAATGCTGTTCCTCAGTGGGGACTGAGCATCTCGTTAAAGGGGAAGATCATTTGAGGCTTTATAAAACACATCTAGAACTCACCTCAGACTTTTTTGTTGTTGTTCGTTTTTTCCTCAACAAATCTTAAAATTATTAAATGATAATCATATCAATGTACAACTATATAAATAAAGTGATTAGTCGACACTGATTTGTTCAAGAAAGTTTTTAAATACTTAAAATAGTAAAAAAAAATAAAATTAAAAAAAAAGTAAAAAAAAAATGTTAAAAGTCAATGCAATGGTCCATTAATTCCTGTTATAATTCAGTCCATTATCTTCTTGCGGGTTATAGTTTTGGGGTGCTGGAAGTGGGATAAACAGGTCAAGTTTTTGATTGAAAAAAAAAAAAAAAAGTCACCAGAACACAATGGGAAGCCAACTTTGTTTTGGTCACACTCAGAAATAACGGTTGAGGGGCAGTGGCGTGGGCTGCGGAAATGCTCCATCGAGAGCACAAATCACCGGTAAAGTTCCACACATTCCCCTCAACAAACCAACCCTTGTTCAAACTATAGCCGCTGCACTCTGAATACGACGCGATGACGCAGAGATCGAGATGATATCAAAAACAGAAACCGAGGGTCTGCAGAGAACACTTCAAGACAGCACACTATGGGAGTTGTGCTGGTGTTCTCCCATGGGCTGATGGACTGCAGCATTGCAATCTTTGGAGGTAGTTTTGTTCTTGACCAACATTATGAATCCATTATTTGGTAGCTTTGTTGTGTCCCGTTTCGCCGAGTCCATTTAGCTAGCTTGGTACAGCACTGCATGGCAGACAAATACATTTGTATGATTCAATCACACAAAGGTAATTAAAACAACCAGATGCTTTAGTGTCCTTGAAAGCTGTTCCATGAACAAGAACGTGAATGAAGTCATTATGAGGAACATTTGTATAAGCATACAATGTGTCCAATATAGATGCTGCAAACAAATTATTTGAGCAATTGATTTAAAAAAATAATAATTATCCGAGATGCCTAGACATCCTCCTATACATGTTCAAATGTGAAAAAAGGGATCTTCCCCTTTAAAATTCCAAGTCGGACGAGACAACCTGCCTTAATCTGCTAAAAAAATTCAAATTAAAAAGAATTTGGAGCAACTTCTCCTTTCAGCAGGATAATGATCTTAAACAGGCCAAAAGCAACACAAGAGTGGTTGAACAGCAGCAAAAGGATGAACGTTCCTCAATGGCCACATCAAAGTCTAAATCTTCGTCCAGTTGAGAATCTACTTGAAAATTGTGAATAAGCATCATCCAACAAACGAACAACCCAAAGCAAATCTGCCTGTAGGAACGGATAAAAATCAATCACAAACAGTATGCAGAGCTGGTAGAAACGTATCCTTAGACGTAAAGCTCTTACTGCTGAAAACATGGTTCTACCAAGTACTAATCTGAAGGTTTTGAATATTTATGCAAACAGAATATTCAGTTTTTTGGGGTTTTTTTTTTTTTAAACATTTGATGACAAATAATGAATTTGACTTTGAAATTTTATTTAAGAGCATATTGGTTTGCAATATAAAAATGCTGGCTAGAATAAAACGCAATCCAGACTAATCTAATGACTTTTTAGGGGGCTGAAAACTTTTGCAAGGTACTGTACTTGGCTAATTCATTTTAAAATATTCATTTGTAGTTTTAAACCCAAATGCAGGAAAAAGCTTACAACAATCTTCTAGTTACAGCTCTTAAAATGAATTACATGTTATTATGTGCCCACTGCAATTCTCACCCAAACATCCCCCTACCTAGTGGTCCGAGTCCCTCACACCCCACCGCCGTGTACTGTAGTCTACTGCAACACCTCCCTACCTTGCACAGCACACTGTGGTCTACTCAGTGCGCCTGTATCAGTAGTATGCCAGGTAGTGGGCCATCTTAAGGGCGTTTAGTAAGACCTCAAAGCCTAAGCAGTACTAACCACAAGAATGTTAAAGTGTTAGAAACATATGTAGCACACTCCTAGATATTTGTGTTGCCATAGTTGGTGTCATTAAAATCAGTCTCAGCCCAGGACTGGCAAATCTGAGGAGGGTCCACAGCTCCCAGTGCGCCAGCATTTATTGTCCTTGGTTCAGATGTGTTGGGAGCTGGAATACAGCAAAAATGTGGCCTGCTTGGTCAGCTCTGAGGACGGAGTTTGAGAAAAACTGATTTAACATTTGCTAAATGTGCTTGTAAGACTCGTGTTGCATCCAACACTTTGCGTAATCAGGTGCCAGTTCTTCTCCTTCCTTGCTTAGAAACAGCAGCTACACGAATGTGCAGTTTTCTTCCAGACAGCTACCGGGCCCTTTTCACCCTTGCCCCGCACCACCCGGCGGCCACTTTTTCCACGCTCGATTTCTTCTGTGCCTCAGAACAACTCCCAGAAGCCTAAGGTCAAAGGCCGCACACCGCCAGAGCAAGCATGTGTACGAGATCGGCAGACACGGGCGGAGCTATGAGAGGACCGGAAGAACGCAGACGCCCGCTGGGGCAGATCGACAGCATCGCAACGCGGGCTGGCTGCGAGGGGGCCAGAGGGCCAGGCTAGCACACGCAGACAGGGAGTTAGGAGCCTCTACTTAATGCACTTAAACAGTGGGAAGTCCAGCATGCCGGACCAGTGAGACGCACCAGGAGGCCTCACACAGAGGTAGCTGGGATAGGTTCTACGACCCAGTGGAAGGAAGGGGTCGGGGGTGGGGGAGGTGAACATAGGTTTGTGCCTATTAAAGCAGTGCCAGTTCCCTTACATTTGTGAGGTTCAAGATCAGGATGCATTATGGGATTTGCCATATTGGAGCCACAGTCAAGATCTGCCAATACGACAACACAGCCAGCATTTGCTATTACACATACTCATTGGAAAATGCCAAATACAGTGTGCAGGAGCAAATATCTCGATTATCTTTCAGATGATCAATTAGTTTTTTTCTAAGCAACACACACACACACACACACACACACACACACACACACACTCTCTTTCTCCAGCAGGTTCTCAACAAAAAGAAGCTCAGTTATAAGAGGCAACATTCACTTTACCAGTCAGAAAGGGTATTAACCCGTGGCTAAAGACTGCAAGAGAGTGGAGAGTTAGCTTGGCCTGCTGACATCCCCTGTACCCCTGGAGACTTACAATAAACATGAACACAGTTCTGTCCCTCTGATCTTACCTGGCCCCCAGAGCTCGGGCTACATTAAAAAGAGTATATTCTAAACCCAAAATTCAAAACAGTGTCTTAACATGCCTGTGTTTGCTTTAATAATGTACATATAAAATTTGTGGCATTGTACGTGACATTGCATATCTTCTTCCTGTAAGAACATGTTTCATAAGTGTTTTCATCTCTCCTTCCATGAGGCTGTTTGATCTACCCACTATTTCTCACTCTGAGCGTCTTGCTTGAATTTTGCCTGTTTGATTATGAAATATTATTAAGGGGGGGGGGGGGGGGGGGGTAAAACATGCAAGTATCTAAGCAAGGATGGCACTCAAAGTGGCAGCCAAATACACATACCTGGAAGATGGCAAAGAAGAACCCAGGGAAAAACAATTTTATGTATATTTTGAAAAGGTATTCACCTTTGGGTTCCTCAGATTTCTTTCCCTCAACACAGGACACAAGAGGGTCAGAAAGGTCACAGCACTAAATGTATATTTCACCTGTCTGTACAGTAAAGACAAAATCGGCTCAGCAGTTAGGAGAAATCAGAGCTCATTCAAACGATGGCCGTCTCTCGGATCTGTAGGGCTCGCTCTGCAAACCTGCAGAGTGACGAGGCTTAAAGTTGTCATTCATTTCACACTGCCACTGCCTTACCAGAGTAACAACATTTTGCTGCAGTGCTCAATCTATGAGAATTTGTAGCATTACTAAGCTGACTTGGTCTATAACTAAATACAAAGTAAAATCTGTAACTATAAGTAAGTATTTAAAAGAAATAGTCTAGTGTGTGTGTGTAACAGCTGATATCTGACTGTAAAGTGTCCTTGAGTTTGAGAAAGGCGCTGAATAAATGTAATAATAATAATAATAATAATAATAATAATAATAACAACAACAACAAACAACAACAACAACAACAGACTATAAAGATGGAGACAAAGCAAAGCAGCTGCCCAGTCATACTGAACCATGAACAAAATTTCCAGGATGCACTTAAATAAATGAAACCCAGAAAGGCAACAAACAGGCAGCTTTTGATGCATGGGACATCAAAGTGTCCTCAGGAAAAGAACCGGTGTTCACGGTAGAGAGTTCAACTTCTCCACCAGTGGTGCTGTGTAGACCTGCAGGGTTCATCCAGCCCCCAATCTGCCCAGTCAGGAGCTGCAAAAACAGCACAATTTCCATGGTTCCCCTGGACCAGCTGTGTTCACCAGAGAACACGGTATTAGGCACGTTCTCATTTAAACCCCTTTGATGTTTCTGTATTAAAATATGCACTGGTGACCGGCTGCAGTAGACTGAGGGAGTCTTCTTAGGAGTCCTGCTTCAGCATATATTCCCTGAGGCTTTTTATGTGCAGACTGCCTGGATAGGAAAGTGCCTGAAGAACTCCACAGGGAAACCCTATCTTGGGCCAATCAATCATCCAGCCGCCACTGTTCTGCTGAGCCAGAGGTCCAGAGTGTGCCTGGCACACGAGCCTGTGTGTGTGTGTGTGTGCACGCGCGCGCACACACACACACACACACACACATGTTGAGAGTGTGTGCAGAGTTCAAGTGTCCTGACTCTGTAAAGAGTCCCTGCACTGAGAACATGAAGCACGGAAGTATATGAGTAAATGAGGCTTTTGTGTGGGAGGCGTACTGAGATATGAGGTCCCTCCAAGGTGACACAGCTCCAGTTTCATACATCAGCCTAAGAGGATTTGTGGCCTTGAACCGCACCGGTCGTTTTTAATACTAAACTGCCGGTGCACAATGCTGAATTATTCCAAATCTCACTGCGCTGTTTTGGATTGGAAAAACCAACACAAAGGGGAACAGGTCAGACATGCATAGCTCGCTCTCCCTCCTACTGAATAAAGAACGTGAAGAACACAAATCATATCTGAAGCACACAATCATATATGAAAGCGATCATATATGAAGCGATCGCATGTGAAGCATACGGTCAGATCTGCTCTACCTCATACTCACAGCACCAGCCTAGCTCTCAAGTATTTCTGTCATTCAGCGAAGCCTATGCCGATTTTCCGGCCTTCTAAAACAGGAACACGGGGGAGTCAATTATTTTCTCTGCTTAGGCAGTGAGTATTTTGTGAAAGTATACATACATAAGGCAATACTAGCACCTTTCACCAATGGGATAAAAGCTGCAGAGTAGCTGCACATGGACATGTGGATATGATAAAATGACACTGATTACTGATCGCTATGGAGAATGAAGAGCAACAGATTAATAATAATAAGCCTAATGCTGAATATTGAGTTGGCAGTAATCATGTTTACAGCATTTACACAACAGTGAAAATCCACTCTCTCCATTTCACCATATCCGATACTGAAATGCCCATTTATCATATATATGAAGTCTTCACTAGCAAACGTGATTATCTGAATTCAAATTATAGTCCGAGCCTATAAGTGTCCTTCTTGGACAGGGCAGAGGGTTGGAAGGGGTTCCTGCATGCATTTTAACACCCCCCAAAAAACTAATGTAGTTTGGCCCAAACAAAGTTCGAGCCAAAGTCAAGTTTAGGGGATCGTTTTGAATTCTGAACCGCAGGAAAATGTGCCAACCCTATACGGCGGTGTCTCTCCATATGGTCGAAGCAGCCTGGGATTAGTCAACATCAGACCTGCGCGATGTGTGTTCACTAATTGTCCACGGTTTCTCGAAGTTAAAAAGAGACACGGATGATTCACCCGTTTCTTGACTACACTGGAAATTCTCCACATAATGTCCTCACATTGTGCAAACTTCGCAGAGCTCCACGGTAGGAAGCATGCGGCGGCCGGGCTCCGACGCCTGGACGCAGGCTACGAGGCGAAGCCTTCCCGCCTGCGCGGCAAAGTTCTCTCACCGCGGAGGAGACCGCTCCCGGGGCTACAAGTACAGCCACGGTACGCGAAAGAGCCAATTTATCACGTTAAACGCCCGCCGTTACACGTTACTGTGTCCGAACGAGGGTGAAACTTGGAGGAGAACGGCCAAAAACCCCGTCTTTCCTCCGACTCGAAGGTTCCCTGGGAAGTTTGACTGCCTGGAAAAGGACACTCGCACCCGAAGTCAAGACGGTGTTTCGACGTGCCCCCCCCCCACCACCAAACCACACACAAAAAAATAAAAACGTGCTGCGTTCGCCGTGTCCGACAAGCTACCAAGTCCCGTCTCTAGCTCCGCTTTCCACTTCACTTCGGCGAGAAGGGGGACGGTTCCTCTCCTTCCCTTTGCTCCATTCTTCTCCCAGAGAAGCGCCATGTTGTGAGCGCCGCTCTCCACATCCAAACCAAAAGCTCCGGCGAGCGCCACTTACCTTCGCGATGGCTTTTCTATATCGCATCGCCGCTTGCTGGATAAGACTGTGGACTTTTATATTCCCGTCGCCGCACGGAACGACCACCCGGGTCCTTCCGAAACACACTGTCACTTTCATATTCGTCCAGGATTGCCAACGATTCCAGGAAAAGCGCTGTTACTTTGTAGACAGCTCTCTGCTCTCAGAATCCGTCGGCTGCGGATACATTATGTCCCCGAAGATTGCAGCGCGCAGAAATCCTCATCATCCGACAACAGCCGCGACTTCAACCGCCGCGTAAAGACCACCTGTTCAGCGTGTGCCCAGGCGCTGCGGGCCGCTGGGTTGGGCTCGCAACTCCCCGCTCAGGCCAGCGTGAGGACTGACTCATCCTCAATTTATTCCTTCCCTCCCTCTCTCTCTCTCTCTCTCTCTCTCTCCCTCACACACACACACACACACACACACACACACACACACACACACACACACACACACACAGGAAACACTGTCACAGTAAAAAAAAAAAAATTTTTAAAGGAGGCATGAAGTGGCATTGAATTTGTAAATTGCATGTTGCGCTAAATTCTCTGGCTTTGCTTATTAGACTCATTGTAGTTTTAATTTGTTTTGGTTTTTTATTCATATTTTAGATTTGCTAATACATAAAAGGCTTTGAGTTTTACCTGTCTTGCTGATTATTGTACTTTTTATCTACCTACTTTGGATTGCTGAAACTTATTTTGTATAGGCTCTTCCATCAAAAGTGACGTTTGAAAGCTGTTACGCCTGAAAGCTGAAGGCAACTCATCCTTATACTCCTGCGTACGTGATCTAGTCAAAGGGAGGACTGTTCTGGCCACATATTGTTTCGAAATTCCCACCGCGATTAAAACCTGAGAAACCTTGTGTTCTCATGTGCCTGTAATAAATAAGATGTGGGTGAATATTTCCTGGAATTTTAGTGAGAGCAAATGAATGCTGAAAGAGGGGTTTGCTATTTGTTACCACTGTTGCCCTGTCTGTGGCTTGATGAGATTTGTTACCAGTGAGACTGAGGCGACGACCTCTTTTCTTTTATCCGATGGTTGTAAGGTTGTAGCAGTTACACAAATTACCACTCCAAATATGAGCTGAACCCGACTTGGCAGTAATGAACACACCCGCATGCACCATTCATGCATTATTTCCCTAGCGGTATTTTTATTTTCAGAATGTAGTCCAAAAGAAAAAAGTAGAAACACATCTGTAATGAGCTGTACTGGCTTTCGTCACATATGCAATGCTGTTGTAGATGTTAACCCTTCCTGGTGGAAAACTGGTGCACTCCATTAACAGACCATTCATAAAATTTAACAGGTGTAAGGAAGAACTCTGTACAGAAGGCTTCCTCCAAACCTTAACCATCCAAATTGTAGAAAAAAGGGCGCATATATATATATATATATATAAAGATCACAAAAGGCACATCAGAAATAATAACTTTTCCTGCATTTGTAAGGTTTAAATTTTGAGAGGTGAAGTTGCCAATTCTGACCGTCACACCTGTAATTCACCAATTAAGCCTCAAATTGCTTTGGACACTCACACAGTGTAGTGTTGACAGTAAAATAGTAGAAATGAACCGGACTCATTTATTATGTTTTGTATTTTGTGGTTATGTATTATTTTACTAATTCTTCAATAACTTCAAAATGCGTCTATGCATTTTCCTTGTGAGGGTCTGAGTTGTCTGGAATTTTCTATTACTTCTTTCAACTACTCTATTTTGCCCCCTTCTGGTAAAATTACACATCTCTTCAAGTCAGGGCATCATGTCCAGATTTTAAATAACTGTTTTCGGGGGTAAACCCAGGCTGATATCACTGAAACCACAAAACTTAGTACCTTAAAACAATGACCACATAATGCATCAGAGCATGTAAAACATGCTTTGTTGATGATGCGTGCAGGAGGATTGTGGAGTTGATCCGGAATCCCCATGACGTTCCTATTTTTAGTGAGGACAGCGGACAGGAGCTACGGTGCTGAGCTTGAAATAATTGGGAGACTTTTTAAACATAAAATAGCTTGCTGAGACTTCTTCCTCTATACATCTTGAACTTGTACACATCTACTGAATCAAATCAACAGTCCAGGTTCAATAAGAATGCTCCCTCATAACTATCTGGTCCATTCAGGTATTTACTATAAAATATTTACACACAGCTGAGGTTTTTATTATTATTATTATTATTATTATTATTATTATTTATTTGACAAGCAGCAGAATCATGTTTGTCACCTCATGTTTTTTGTTGTTGTTTTTTTTTCCATTTGGAAAGTAAATACAATTATCAGTATAACAGTTTTATTACAATATTCTTTTTCCTTACTTTGATACATTAAAAAACAAAAACAAAACACTACAACTGCAAACGTGAGAAAAGAAAGCATGGTTGTTTCTCAGACGTCGCAGCACATCCAGTCGCTCTCTTGGTTGCTTGGTTACGATTATATCGTCTAAAAATGTATTATCATCTCGCGCTTAAATAGCTATAGGCATTTCTCTCTCTTTTCCCCCCCCATTGACGCACTGGGCGTGGCACTGGTGATGTTGTAAACAGCATAAAATCAGAAAAGTGGGTGGGCCAGAGGTGAGGTGGGGGTGTTGATGGCTGCCTGCTTGCTTTGAGGACTCCCCCCACCCCACCCAACTCCAAAGATGGAGGCACAGTCCTGCTTCATCCCACAGGGAGAGAGCCTGAGCCCCAGCCAAAAAAATTAAAGACATGGTTTGCGGTTTATTGTCCGCTTAATGACGCTTCCTTTATGCGACATAGCTGTACTCATCTGCAGACGTCTGGCTTCGCTCAATGTACTGCTTGTCGATAAGCACCTCGATACACTTCTTGATCATGCTGATACTGGGGTTGAACCGGGCTTTGGACTGGTTGATCACCTTGGAAAAAACAAAGAGACACTCATCAGGTTCACCCACTGATACTAATGCGTGAAGTAACCTCTTTACTTAGGGAACATATTAAGGTGATGTAGGCATCCTCTCTGCTATCATTACCTACAGAACTACTGCTAAAACATCAGGCTTTCTGTACATAAGTGCAATTCACACTGATGGAAATTAACTTGGTCAATTGTTCTGCAGAAATTAGTTTATTGCAGAGCAGGAACTGGTAGACTTGGGGGGGGAAACAGGAGGAAGGCTGCACACAGCCCTTTGTGGAAATGGCCCAGGCTGCCCTAATGTACGACAGGAATGCAGAGAGGGTGGAAATCCACTAAATCAATCCTCCATCAGGGGTGGGGTGGGGGGGGTGTGTGCATGTGTTCATCCACATGGTGCTAATATCTACAAAAACAACATGCCTGAACAACTGTATGGTAGCACAGGTAGACAGGTGAGTTCTGTGCATGATGCCCTGCTGAACATGCGTGCAGTGCATGTGTGCGCGTATGTGTGTAAAGACACACATGGTCCCCAGGCATGACAGTGATCATTCATCAAGTCTCACACCCCAGCCTTTACAGAGCAGTCATCTCTCACTCTGCAGGAATTCAGCTTAAGATGTACAGAGTAAGCCCAGGGCTAAAAGGCACTACATCTCATGTATATATACCACTTTATATCAAAGGACATTATAACTTTTTCTGGCTCGCGTGAAAATTAAGGGATCCCATTAGTTGCAATTAATTGTATGGCTATTAATGCACATCGGCAATTCAGTAGTTCTTGATATCCTGAAAATATATTTAAACATATATAAAAGTACTATGAGGAGAGTCAGTATATGTTTCAAAACCCTTTAGATAAGACTGTGTGTGTGTGTGTGAGAGAGAGAGAGAGAGAGAGAGAGAGAGAGAGAGAGAGAGAGAGTGAGTGATAGAGGGAGATTGAGAATGGAAAAAAGTTTGTGTACTCCAAAAGATATGTTCATAACAGAAGTACAATATGTACAACTGTTACAGCTAGACATGCAAGAGCTGGAAATATAAAATATTACAATTTTTTCCCCTTTTCCCTCTGCCTCATATCACATCATTTCAATGTTTATTGCAGATTTTTTTCTCCCTCTCTCTCTCACACACACACACACACACACACACACACAGAGAGAACATGGAGAAGGTGAGACAGAAAGAAAGAGAATGTGACTGAAAGTGAGACTCACTTCTTGTATGAGGGCATTGTGTCTCAGAACCTTCCTGGCTTTCATGATCCTCACTATAGCAGCCTGTAAATACATTTTTCTGTCTTCATCCACGGCACTCCTCGTCTGTTCCAGCTCCTAACATACACACTCAGTCATAAAGCAGTACTAACATGACAACACAGTGTGTACACACTGGGTATTTCTGTTAGTTGCCTGTAGTGCTGCACCTGTGGCGTGTCCCGTTGCATTGACGTAGTGATTTTAAACTTTGTTCTTTTACTAGTGAAATTCATATTTAGTGAGAAAGTAGATTCAGTCTCAATTTCCTCCTGGATATAAAGGAGAGGAAAAGTCGTATCATATCATGATTCCCTTTCAATATGTGCAGCTAAAAATAAAAACTATCAAGTCACATTCCAAATGTACCCATAAAATATTTATTTTTAGTGAGAAGCCATACTCAAAAACAAGCACTGAAATAAGAGCATGATCAGCGGGTTCAACTTCACTTGAGTTTTCTGTCCATTACACAGAAAGGGTTAAACAAAGGTGGTCGACCAGAGGGAAGTGGCTATTGTAGCTGCATCTGAAGCTGCAGAAGCGCTCCCGCAACCCTACCTTCTGTGAGTCGTGGTTGATCATCTTGACATCCAGCAGGGACTTGATGGTCTTCTGGAGCTCCTTCTCGTTCATCTGCGTGCTGTCCTGCAGCTCTTTATAGCTCACCGTCTCACTGTTGTTGAAGACCAGCAGCACTGCCATCTGGTAGGTGGTGACCATGGCCACATAGGGCTTGGACAGGTAGTTCATCTTCACCTCACCTGAGAGAGGAAGGGAAGGTTAGAGATTAAGTGAATGAAGGAGACTATAAAAACAACTCCGGACTGGATGCACGCCAGGGGTCTCCCCCCCCCCCCCCCCATTCCAATAAAACGTGACTGAGAACTTGTAGACAGCAGCATCTGAAAGTAGGGGCACAGCCTTGAGAGGTTCTTTCTGCTGCCATCAGTTGATTCGGTATTTGCACATACATCCCCGTTACACATACAAAGTAGCCCTCAACAAATGCTTAAAAGGCCTGCTCTGAAACATCACACACGACTAATCACACAATATAACCATTTGTGTAAATGTGATAACCATAAAAGTGATGGGGTGTGTGTGTGTGTGTGTGTGTGTGTGTGTGTTTGGCCTGCTGTACCAGTAGATTACTAAATGCTTTGGACTACAGATCTGTGGGGTAATTAGACTCTGGGTGCAGGGTAGGTCACTGTAATCTTGTGGATCATGGTAATTTTTCCTGGTTCCAGACATTACACCACCCAGAATACACAGCTAGCACGGATGCTTCATGAAACCACAAAAAAAACGAAAACAAACACTACAACTACTAAACCACTAAAAGAATCCTCCACTGTTTTAAATAAAGCTCTGGAGTCCGGCTACCATTAGTCCTATGACATTAGCCCTGTGTACTGGATAAAGGTTTCAAGCTATAATCATGTTATGTGAAAACAAAAGAAGTAGTATGAACCGTAAAAAGATTTACTGATGCACTCTAAATAAGTATTCATTTGTTTCTGACTCTGTCGAAACACACTGTACCTGTGCAGAGATAGTGTAGCCAGGTCAGCTTCCTCCCACTGAAATGCTGGTTATAAAACAGTTCAAACTGGGGGGAAAAGACAAATCACCATTAGAGCAAACGGTGGCAGATCTGAATCGCACATTACGTTATAGACTTTTTTTCTCCTTTAACATAATTTGATCCTCAACAAATGTGGACACACTGATCTTGCTGTGTAATCACAGTGACAGAACTATAACTGCACTTCGGGTTTGCCAAAGGCTAACTAACCATTTGTACACTCTTCTCCAGTTCCTGAGGGATGGCAAACGTAGAAGAGGCGACTTGTGTGAGAGGCCATGCCCCTGCCTGGAACGAACACACACACACACACACACACACACACACACACACACAAACACACATAATAAGCACACAGACACAAACACATATAATAAGCACACACACACATGAAAATACATATGCACACCATATTTCATCTGAAAATCGCTTCATATTTCTTAAAACCAAGAGAGTTTAGGGTTAACTTGTCTGAATTTGTCTACAATTGGAAAAGACCTGTCTGGGATATTGCATGCCAAAATACCTACACTTTAAGCATTATGAACCAATCTAAAACAATAATTTCTCAAGCCCAGTGGCATAATACCCTCTAGCTCTGCATGTGTGTGTGTGTGTGTGGGTGGTCCCCCTCTCCCCCTTCCTCACACAATCACTTTCTCACCTGTAACACATAGATCTGAAAACTGATGCCCAGGTCCACCACTGTCTCCTGGGTTTTGATGAAGTTGTTGAACTTGTTGTTGAGGTCAGCACTGACGCTCATGTCTGTGTACATTCTGTGCAGTTTGCTTGTGAACTCATATCCACACGCTTGCTGCAAAGCAAAGCACAGAGAGAAAGAAAAAAGTATATATATATATATATATATATGAGAGAGAGAGAGAGAGAGAGAGAGAGAGAGAGAAACAGGAGGAGGGAAAGAGGATGATTTGTACATGTTCATAACAAAGCCCTTCATTTGTGATACTGATCAAACATAATGACAGCTGTGGTACAGGGACAGAGTGGATGACTAGTGATTAGTTCTGCTGAGTCACATCTGTGAACTTTTAGAGTGTAAAATTACAAGCCACTTCTAAAGAGCGGAGTGAAAAATGCTTCTTGTTCTACCTTTAGTTTGTTGATCATGGCTTCTTCTGAGTCCATGGATAATGAAAGCCCATGTATTAACCTCTTGGCAAGCATTCTTGCATAAAACTATGACAGAAGTAAGACCAACAGTCCATTTTTTTGAAGTATGTAAAGATACCCAGAAACACTTGCAAATGTTTTACCCAATTGAGTACGACATACAAACATAATTATTAAAGATGGCACCAATGCAATACCCTGTATGGTAATCTGATAGAAATCAGCAAAAAAATTCAGCTGTTCAGTTTTTTCTAGTTAGAAAGAATTATCATCTTGCTATCATTATCAGATCCAATTTCTATTGGTTTTAAGCAGAGGTCAAGTCTGAAAGAATTATAAGATCAATACTAAGTTGATGTGGAATTAATGTTGAATTCAGTAATGAGAAAAAAAATGCAGACAAACTAGAGAGTAAATGTCAGGAGTCATTGAGTGAGCCAGTCATGGGGGGGGGGGGGGGGGGGTGAGTGGGCTTGTGTGTGTGCGCTTGTGTGTGTGTGTGTGTGTGTGTGTGTGTGTGTGTGTGTGTGTGTGTGTGTGTGTGTGTTGAGGGTGACTACAGTACACCTGAGAACAAAGGGGATGATCAAGGCAATAAACATCACCGCACTAAGAGAGACACTGTATAGTATAGTAATGAAAGGTAGAAAATTAAATGCTTCAGTCTTGTAGACAGTTACTTTTTTTGTTTATAAATCTTTCATATACATGCATGAAGCTATAAAATATAGCACATATAATATATTCTGCACAAAATAATTTCCCAATCAACAAAAACACAGCTCTACGGTGGAGTTTAATGAGAAAAATCAGATCAGTATCAGGCGACATTCACAAGATATTGGTATCAGATCAGTACAGAAAAATCAGTATTGTGCCATCTCTCTAATTATACAAAAATCAATATGAGCCAGACTGGACCAATCCAGAGCTGAGGTGTCTTTCCTGCTGAACTCACCTTCTGAAACACATCTTTGTCGTCTATGTATTTGAAGACGGTGATGAAGCTGCTCAGCTTATCTTCCACCTCATTCTCGGTCATCCCTTTTGCAGATTTCTTCAGCAGATTGTCACAGTACTTAGCGAGCTGTAACACAAAAACACACACGCACACACACACACACACACAGATGTGAACACACACACACACACGATTGCACACCTAACAAAAAAACAAACAACAACCCAACTGTCTCAGCATATCATCCGATAGTGACATATTGTGAAACAAAAGGTTGTTGAGCACCACAAATACCAGTTCAGGCGCTTTGCAGATGGATTTGGGTTCTCTGTAGTTTACTACCGAAGTCAAAGCCTGTAACAGAAGCGCGCAATAAAGTCAAAACCTGAAACATAAATATGCAATAAAAATGCCACTGTTAAGTACAATTACAACGCTTCTGCAAGCACTGAGTGCCATAAAACCAAATCGACTGCATCTGGCACATTGGTGCCACGTACTGGACTAAAAGTATAATTACAGTTCAAACTGTGTTGACAACTGCATCCACGTATAAATAAAGAAAAAATAATAATATTAGGACATCGGTGGTTATAGCACACACCTCATTTTCGCATTGTGGTTGTGTGTTTCAAAGATATAGAGGTATAAACAAATATAACTGAAGTAAATGTGCACATATACTACATAAATACAGTACCTATGTTTTACCAAACCATCTCAGACAGGACTAACTAGATATGCTTTTATATTATAGAACAAGCCTGCACATGCTGGGATTACAAGTCTGTGCAAACCTGATAGACTAACAAGATAGCGCATGTTGGTGGCCCTGTATGAGAATTATTTGTTTACCTATAACAGTGACCTCTTTTCCAACAAAATCTCTGTTTAATAAGCGCATGCTGTTTACCTTGTCAAGTGCGCTCATGAAGTGCTGGTCTCCATTTAAGACTGTGTTAATCAGCTGTACAAATTTACTATGGACCTCCAACACAGACTCCACAAACTGGGTTGGCATCTGCAGAATAGAATAAGACATGAACTGCTGAAGTATGCAGTAATCAAAGACCAAACAGAGCAGATAAGCCCTTCTTTATACAACAGAGCTCAGATTATCTCAAGTAAAATCATCACACCAGTCAGCCAGCCATTATCAGATTACTGGAAGTAACAATACATACAATACCAATAGACAGACTGAACATTCAAACAACATGAAGTGCAAGACAAGTGACAGCAATGGTGCCCGTTATCACCTAAGAAAGGGAAGAAAGTTTCAAACCTGCCAATCATTTTACTGCAGCAAATCAAATAACTGCTGAGATGTGACAGCGTACAAACTCGTTCATGTAGTCGACCCAGTTACACGGTGAAACTGCCTTTATGATGATGATGATGATGATGATGATGTATTAATGAAATGTTCCAAAACCGCATGCCTTAATTCCAACACACACACCCAAACTTACATTTTCCTGAGAGAGGTTACTCGTGGCTCGGAGCCCCTCGTCGTGAATGTGCACCTGCAGCTCCTGTATCATGTGAGGTAAGCCGCTGGAGACAGCCCGGAGCAGGGTGTACATGTTCGCCATGTCTGAAACCCAGCCAGAACAAGCAGCGGTAAATCCCCCCCCATTTAAGCGGGCAGGCCAGTGCTTGGGCTCGGACGCGTCCCACTGCTCAGGGAGAAGTGCTGCTTCACAACAGTCATCACAACAGCAAACACGGCAGCCGAGCGGCGCAGCTCGTAGAAAGTTACGCAAACGCTCAGCCATTGCTTTGACTCACAAAAGAATAGCACACAGCAGAATGCCTTCATCCATGACGCACAACACAACGTAGAGCCCAGCTTTAGGAGGGCCAGGGACTCTAACTTGACAACTTGAAAATACCATTCTGACACTCCTGATTGAGGCCCAGAGCTTTCATTTATACAGTAATTATACAGCACTTACAGTAACTGAACAGTAAAAATGGGTGTGTATTGTCTCTTTTCATCGGTTTTAGGGCTGCACAAAAAAAACAGGAAATGACGATGTCTACAGGTGGTCTGCAATGTGTACACTTGCATTGAGTGTGTCGGGTTGAAGATTAATACTACCAATGGCCCCAAGTGCCATTCCACATGAATAATATAGACTCACTTGCCACTTAATTCACATTCTCAATGGCCATAATATTAGGGAGGCCTAGCAGGTGCATTCTACATATGTACTATTACACACCGTAGCCCAGGTGAGCCATGCAAAACTTGGCGTTTACCCTCTTCAGCACTGATGAGTGTATGACCAGGGCCATCGCTGTACTCACTGACTATTCCAGACTACTGTCAACACAGCAGTGACACCAAGATGGTAATGATATGGTAGTGGGTGTTCTGCTGGTAAGAGGGTGTCAGGAAAGAGAGTGTTGCTTGAGTTTTTACAAACGTGAGAGTCACTGCGGGGCAGAGCGGCCAGCCAACTAGAAACATCCAGCCAATATTAGTTTTGTGATCAGAAACTGATTAAGTTGTACGCACACACACACACACACACACACACACACACACACACACACACGTCCAAACATACACACAATCCTTATGATCGGCCATCACATCACCGCATTTCCCCCACCAAACATATCCAATGGAAACAGAGGGTGAGAACAACATAACATTAAAGCATTCTTAAAATCACCTAAAACACTGCAAGAGACAGTATGTATCCAGTGACACAGGCATAAACCTGAACACTAAAAAAAAATGTAACTTAAAAATAGTGCAGTATTAAATGCAGGTGTGCCTGAGTCCAGACCTGGAGACCTTGGTTCCAATCCTTACATAATCCACCTGTCTCTAATACTGAGATGCTACTGAAGACCTTGAATAACTGGATTGGGTATATTAGAACAGGGTCGAACTCTGCAGGGCAGTAGAGGTAGGCTTGGGTGTCTGATTATTTTTTACATTTGCAGTAACTCCTGTTCTAATATATAATAATTCCTAATTAATTACAACTCAATAATGCTGCAAATTAGAAAAAAAATACTCTAGTTCCATCATCTGTTCTGGATCTTCCTCTCTCAATATGCCAAATTTTCCACCTCAAAAAGCAACCTTTTGCTAACTATCTTTCTTTCTTTCTTTCTTTCAGGGGTTTGATGCAGATCAATTCAACATTTGTATAAAAGCAAGTGGAAACTCCTCTACTGACAACGCTAAATATTACTGCCACTGCATCAACACAAACATCGTTACTGTTCCTATTTTCGATCATCCGTACTTTGTAAGATGTCCAATTCCAGCAGCCACACTGCTAAACCACATGGCTCAGCATCTTCTCCAGCAATGTGAACTTTGGCCAGTTAGTTATGGTAGTGCTACACCAAACAGGTGAATCTCTGAAAACTCTTTGGTAAGCTGGTGTTATAGTGAGTACAGCTTTGATCACATCATCCCAACACTGCAAAAAATTTAGCACTACAGACACTAGAAGCTAAATACTGGAAGTAGAGTGAGGAAAGGAGGCATGACCATGAGGTCAGCAGTGTACACACCATCTCTCTTCTCTTGTCTGACGATGTTCTGGCACTCGCCATGCAGGAACTGTAGGTGGTCGGCCACCATCCTCTGCTGGCATTCGTGGATGACTTTGGCGTAGGAGCTCGGGTGAAGGTACTTCCGACATCGCACCTCTTCATCTTTCAACCGCCCTAAAACCTTCAGCCGAAAGGCCAGAGACAAGAACCGTAAATAACCAAACACACTGCTCATCAGAGGCAACGCTGACTGTGGCAAGAGATACGTTTACAGTTCGGGTTTTGTTCACAGCGTTAGAATGATTCTGAACATCAGCATATGTAATCAGTACGATCCACTCGATATTCTGTCATATAAGAGAGAGAACTGTCTCCTACTGTAATGTTAAGTAAGTAAGTAAGAAGTCACTCTTACTGGTGATTCTGGCCAGCTACTCTGAAACTGGTTAGTGATTCTGGGAAGAGTAACAAAAAAGTGGAGAAATAGAGGCCCGACATGATGGACATTATTGAACAATGTGGAAAATCCAATATGCTGATCAAAGTCCCACAGGCAGAATAAATGTGATCGGACCTTTAATTTGACACTTAAGACTTAAAAATAAAAAAAAAAGAATGTGCATATACACCACCCCTACTACACCAGAGGAATTACATACATACATAGTCAACAAACTTGGAATTTCTACTTAAGCATACTGAAACCCTATCTACATAAAAAACAAAACCGAAGGAAAAATCAAAAATGACAAGAGGCCTCTTCAGACGGTTTCTAATATTATAAACACCAGAAAGATTAAACTAATCACCTTGTTAAAAAAAAGCAACCGATATCTTAACACAAGTTCACAGGCAACTAGATTCCTTTAAAGTAACCAAGCATGTTTAGAGCTACACAAGATAAGTTAAAACGATACATTAACGTGATAGTGTCAGGATTCCTTAGGAGTTCGTGGGCCTACATGGACATAGTATTCAGCCTAATCCAGACAGCACTGTATCCTGAGACACAGGGACTGAAAAAGACCCCTGAGAAATTGCACATCAATGTAAGAGTAACTGTATTTAACAAAAACAGAATGATCCACTATCGAAAAAACAAACAAAAAAAACCCCACCTTCAATATTTCAGAAACAAAAACCACTAGCTACCCGAGATGCCAACTTAGGAAGAATATATCGGATATTGATGTTAACTTTCAACAAATTGTGAATCTCCTGCTGCTATACATCATGAATAATATGTTAATAAACGCATTTGTGAACCGTTATTGTGTCATGCTTAAAGACTGTTGTGACCCCAATTCTATGGGTTTCTTAGATAAAGGGAATACTTTGACTCATTATAAAAACAAACACACAAAGACATCCGAGATACATTTGCATACTCAAGATCCGCAATATTAATATTGGAAAGACCAAAAATAAAATAACAATAACAGCCTTAATAGATGCCACCACCATCTTACCTTCTCCATATACTGAGAACAGTTGGACTCTTGCAGTAGGTTGGAGGCTTCTTGTTTGTAATACTCGCCTGTTTTTGTCAGAAAAGGCCCTTCAAAGATCTCCTGATAAAACTACAATGCAGCAACAAAGGTGTGGTCCACATGTTAGTTGTACAAGACGCACAGAGCATATCATCAGTCTTTACCCTTCTAAAATAGTATACAGTACAAGTTATTTGTTCTCTGTGTTCCACTTACTTCACAATAAGAATCATACATTTCTTATTATAAGCATAGATATATGAAACTCTCTCAATTAAACCAAAACCTTTTCATTCCCATTTCACTGGCACCCACCTTTAGAGGAAACTTTTTCTTGTACTGTTCAACATGAACAAAGGAGTTGATAACCCCATGGATTACTTTCTGATTCGGGTTTTCTCCACACCGGTCACTACGAACATCACAGTTTTATATCAGACAGAATTTTCATTCACTTGCTCGGCACTTCAACACAGCTGATGAGAAGCAGTTTGACGAGACCGGTTTGTTCATAAACACAGACCAGCGCGACATCAGAAACGCAGCGCTGTGTGTGAGGGGTTTTAGTCGCGCGGCGGGACCTACTTTTTTATTTCTTTCAGAAGCATTCGGATCAGCGTGGCCTGAAGCGGCTCGATCATCAGCTTTCTCCACATATCAAGTGCAAGCTGAAAGTGAAATGAACACCATTATTTGAAATTTAGTCTGTGTAAAATGGCTCAGTTCTCAAGCCCTCAGGACAAGGCAATCTTCAGTCAGTTATCCTCTAGTAACAAACAGTTTAAACTGTGGATCCAACACAACCAACTTTCTTTCAACGCTGTAGACTCTATAAACTACAAGAGAAGAATAACTAGGCTGTGTCTGAAACAAGACCAGCGTGGCTCTGACTGTGTCTTTGGGCTTACCTCTCCGATCTCCATTAGTGGTTCATTCATATCCACCCCTCCATAGCCGTACTGCAGGTCTGCTTCAGTCAGCTTATTTTTCTTTATAAACTGTGTGTTGAGGTACCTAAGGAACCAACAATGGAAAACAAAGTAAAAAGCAAACATTGAAGGGTCTGTTCTTCCCTCACTGGTACCCTCAGACACAACGTTCAACATCTCATGTGAGCCCCTGCATGAAATGGTTGAGATCAAAGACAAGCAGTAGAAAAAAGTCCCAAAGCTACAATGAGTCACTGTTGGCTTCATTTCAACGGTTGTTTATTTCCACAGCTGCCCAACCTCAGCAGAACAGTGACACTGCCAGGAACCAGCCCAGCCCTGTAAACTCTATCTTATGGGACTGGCCTTCAACTTTGACTGGGCTTATGGGAAACAAACATTTTTTCTAGGAATGTTAAAGTGGACTTGATCCTTGTCATACAGTTGACTGCAGTGTGCAATCAAAACTGTATACGTTTTGATTTATATGAGTAGACAAAAAAAAAACAAAAAAAACAAAAACAAAACCAAAACCACCAAGATTTTCAGTTAATTTGAATCAACAATATTTTTAAAGTCCCAAGTTCAAGATTTTTAACTACAGGTGAACTGATACAGTGCCGAAGTAATCCATCTATATGTCAATAAAATAGACCTATCATGAAATAAAGGTAAAAACAGATGCACTTACACTACAGTGTACCAGTCAATAAATGTAACTATCAAGCAGCAGCTACTGTTTTACAGGTATGTCTCATCTGTGACTCATGAACTCATTTCACTGAAATCAGCCGAACAGTGAAAACCACTAATAATCAAGGCATTTATAAACAAATTATGTAATTTGCAAAGGATGTTTACATGAAATCATATATTCCATATACTTTCACCTCATATTACTTTCATAAGAACTAAATATAAACACTTTACATCTACATAAAATGTTCAAGTTTCATTGATATTTTTTTTTTAAAAGCATGTCTGCAAAAGAGTGTTTTGAAACATCCACCCACCTGTACAAGCTATCCATATAGTCAGCGCCCTTACTGTACTCCTCCCAGTATCTGTGATACATCAGGAGGACTTTCTCCTCAGACTCCAGCACTTTCTGCAAAGAGACAGCTCAGCTCAGCACAGTGGTACATCCGTGTCCGTTTGCCAGGGAAATGCGTGTTCCCCGTAAACATTCAAGTCAATGACTACAGTGAGAAACATCATCAGTATGACAAGAGACCAGGCCATGGGCCCCAGCTCACCTTATACAGCTGACGTACATGATTCTCCAGAAATACTTTTGTCTCTGTGTACAGCCGTTCACCCAGGGGTTCTGGGTATGCGACACACAATGCGTAAATATCGCTGATGTCTGGGTTAAAGGAACTAAGGTGGACTTGTAAATACAAGAAAAGAAATACTACATATGATATCTAAATGGAAAGGTGCAACACTATGACCATTACATCATCATTACTGTTTACCTCTATAAATTATTGCACCATTTCATCCAATACTGACCAAACCTGATCAGCACAAAAATCTGAATGAAATGACTAAGCACATTTATCACTTCTTCAAACTACGCTTTCCCTATGTCTCATGGATTCAACGTGAAACGCCAGGTAGGATACGAGAACCGATCGTTCCACGTCGCTCTCTCCACGTAATCGAGCATCACCACTGCCTTGATTGTCGTAAGAAGCTTGTTCCATGTCTCATCAAAATCCACAACCCGTGGTTTTAAGGACATTGTGGGGCTTCTACTACAAGCTGCTGACAAAAGAAAAAATTAATTCTAGCAAGTTATTATGTTACTACTGTGAAATGCAAGAACAATGCTGATTTCATAGTTAGCAACTTACTAACCTAGTACGATCATACAATATGAACACCAGGAAAATTAAGTAACACCGAGGCATAGTTTGGAAGGGAGGGGGGGCTACCCCCATAATTCCTACTCACACTAGTCATATCATGTATTAGGCTGGGGGGGGGTCAAACATTTAATTTTAAATCTCAATACACGCTTAACGCTATAGTCCGATTCTTAAAAGTTTATCAACACAGGCCAAATGTAAAATGAAGGAATATTTGATAAAATCAAATAAGGTTAGCGGGCAAGTCATCAACACGCTTTATGAAGGACGGCCAAGAAGAGCAGCTGAACATCTCGCAACAGCAGCAGAAACCAACTAGCTAGGGTTACCTGTTATAGGTGTGTGGACCTCAGTCCACAATAAAGTGCTGAACGTCTGCAAGACGCCGTCGTTATTATAGCACGTCCACACACATGCACAAAAGCAAATGTCTACCTGGGGCTTAAGCTATGCGACCACTTCGCTGGCAAATGTTCAATTCCGTGTGAGCCATGGCGAGTAAACACAGAAAACAAATTCTTCGTCTTATGAAAATGCGCTCACCTCCTGAGGCACAGCGACCACCAGCGCTACTGTTCGGAGGCCTAGGACAGCTAACCCGGCTGAGCTAGCGAGCCAGCGAGCCGGCCCGGCGATACGTTTTCACTCAGAGCAAACCAAGAAGGGATTTCTAAATAGCTACGTGAAGTGGTTAGGCCTATTCTCCGTTATATTACGCGACGCGGTTAGGTCGAGTTAACTGCTACTCGGCTAGCTTAGCTTATTTTAGCCATCTCGCCTTCTGAGCCCGACACAGCAGCTAGCTAACGGCTAACCTGGCCGGCTAGCCAGCTCAGCTACAAGGTCTCTTGCCGAGGCGAATCTGTCACGTACGACATTCGAAACATATTGACGTATATGCATATACCGCTAAAGAGATGTTTCCAGTATATAAATGCGATTACCTCGGGACAATGTCACTGTGCTGAATAAAACTTAAGTTCCCCTGCTGTCAAAAAGCTTGATAGCTTTCACTTATACCTCGTCCATCGTCGAACCTAAAGGAGCGCAATACTGCGTTAGGACGAGGGGTTTCAAATAGGAATTAATTTGTGCCTATGAGTAACTCCTCAACAGCAAAACAGGCAAATCATTGGGCGAGACGTTATATTTAATGAACAATATAAGAAATGTACAAAATATGCAGGTTGCATGGGAAAATAATTGAGAATATTAACAAACCTATTAAAACCAGTTACAACACCCCCATTCTGTCATGGTGTCGTCGAACTACGGTAACCGGCTTAGAACATTAACGCTGAGTACAGGTCGCGGGTTCTCGAAAGACAGCGTACTCTATGACATCATCCATTCGCTAAACGTCACGAGTGAACTGAAATAGACTAAAACGCCGTCATGACGTTACACTCGGTGGGGGTGTTCTATGTATGGCGGAACGGAAGCTTTAAATGTTTGTTGTTTTATTAGGTCACCAAATACAGAAGGAGAATCTTTCCAAGAATAAGAAAAGTCTTGGTGGCCTTTTGTTATAAAAGATTACACAGGGACTCACACAGGAATTTCAGATTTCTGATGAACAGCCTAAAGGTAGGTTTAGTGGAGGTAATTCAGGTTTTGCGTAAATGCATTTTATGACATCATCAATGAAAGGAAGACCTGTAATGACCAAAAGAAATAACACCATTATCTCATCAATGCAGAATACTCGCAAAAACGTTTAAAGATCAACAGTGACACCTCATTCCAAATGCTGAAAAACACAAGGACAATTGTTTCAATTTCAGATGTTCATTGTACACTGTGCATTGTGATGTTACATTAATATGTAATTCCTGAAGATATGCATTGCACGTATGCTATGAAGTATCTTGAGATGAGTTTCTTTATCCTTGTTGTGCACAAAATGTCTGTTAATTTGTCATATTTTATCCATTGTTATAACAAGCCTTTCTGATATGCGTGTTTACAAATAAGTTACAAACAATTGCTTATTTTTTGAATAATGTTTTCATTTTTGTATGAAAGTGTTTATTATTCCATAAAACAGAAGAATGGGGGGGGGGGGGTTATGTTTAAATGTAATTTTCCATGTTAAAACTTTAGCCTGTGTATTTAGTATGGGATTTCAGGTTGATCGTCCAATGAAAAAGGTGGGTCCTCTCCACACTTGCAGACTTGCAGACTTAACCTGCAGCAGCCGAGTGCAAGCAGCGGTTACCAAATGGACAATAACCAAGAGTATCTGCTGGCTGTGTTCATCTTTCTTTCAACAGGTCTATCATATGTGGGTGTCAAGAGTAACCATGGAAACGAGAGGAGCTGAGGTGCCATTGCACTTTGTATATGCGTGCAGTCCTGTGGCCTTGCAGACTTTTCTTGAGGTTGGCCACTTCAACAAACAGCACAGAATGTAAATCCAAAATCATGAGTCCATTGACGCCCATCCAAAATCTCCGGTTTTCCCCACACTTGCAGACTTAAAGGAGCAATAAATCATTTTACCACCAAAAAGGATCAAACAATATTTACGAAATTTATTTAATTTCTTTTTTTTTATAAAGTGCAGCTCACATGATATGAAGAATCAAATTGCTTTGTAGTCTTCAAATGAACCAGTTTATGCTCCATATATTGATCCCCCACACGGAGGAAACCATGTTTATAATTTACAGAATCTAAACATTCAAACCATTAGGAGTCACTATAATAGTTTCATGATATCTGGATATACTATATAAACAGCCCGATTCTGTTTACACTTCGTATTAAAATGTGTCCTCAGTGTGCCCAGATTAGATCCAGTTTTACACTCCCATGTAAAAAGTACACAGACAAATGTCTCATTACTGTAAACATTGTTTCTCACCTGCTATGATCATTGTACCATATGCTGTCAAATACTGAAAAAGAAAATATTTAAAGCAGGCAATCTCTGATGCTTCAATCTCTCAGTAGTAATACTTGATGGCAAACAAGGATAAGATCTTCAGCAATTACGGTCCTAAAAAGAGAGCATTTACAACAAAATATTTTGGTTGTAGGATGATGTGTACAATTAACAAACAGTTTATGTATTTAAAAGTTAGTAAATACCATTAGGAATATTCTACATTACTGTTACAACAAGGATACAAATTCATTTACTGCAAACTCTTTTTTTTGAGAGTGAAATTTCAGAAACATAATTTTCCTCTAAGATAGTGCCAGCTGTGGATTATAAATCACTTGCACAGTGCACACTTGTCAGTCATCAATCAAACAGTCTAAATAATTAATAATTAATACAACAATAATTAATAAAACAATTATGAATACAAATTTATTTAAATTCAAGCCCATGGTAACTTAAATCTATGCAACGCTGTAAATGCAAAATGTCATCACAGGTGCCTCATGAAGCTGGTTAAGAGATCACCAAGAACACACAGAGTTATCATCTAAGTAAAGGGTGCCTACTTAGACATTTGTTTAAACAAGAACAGCATTTGTTTAATGGAGCATAAGCACATGTGTTATTTCCTTGTTTTTATACCTTTACTCTTTTTTGTAAAATGAAGAAAATAGTAAAAAATTAAACAAAGAGTCAGTGTGTCCACAAAGAGTACTTTTGACTGCTACTGTAATAGTGATTTACACGGTAATCAGAGCCCTTGGGGCTGTCACCCTCAAACTGGGAGAATGGCTCCAGCAGATCCAAGGAACAATATCCGAGATCTCCGTCCAGAAGAATGCAGTCCCGGGAACAGCTAGGATACTACGCAAGACTCCCAAGCTTCCAGGCCTTGGGGAGAGGACCAGAGCTTGAAGGAAAAAGAGACCACCAGGAGGTGGGCGAGTGGGGAATTTTTATGCACTGTTTATTTTAATTATGTGTGCAATTACGAGTATAGTATACTTTAAATTCAAGTTTCAAGTTTCAAGTTTGGTTTATTTGTCACAGACATAGTTAAATGTTTCAGTTTTAATTTTGTTATATCGAGAGTTTGTATTTGACAAAAAGAAGAATACCATTTATTCTTAGTGTCATGGAACGCTCACCCCCCCCCCCCCCCCCGAGTCACGTGGTACAGCCTGCCGCGTGCAGGGGGGTTCACCATAGTTTATAGCCACACCCTCCATGATGGCACACACCTGTGCAGGGGTTGATGTTAAGTTTTTGTCTGTCTATTTAAACCCCTGCCTGTGTCTGCCTCCTCGCTGGTCATTGTTACTCTTACTGTCATCGTTTGTGTTATTGTGTTACTGTGTTATTGTGTTATTGTGTGTGTGTGTGTGTAGCCATTATTAGAGTGATATGTCGTCGTTCCTGTCTACAATGTTCGCTGTTATGTGTGAGTGCTGCAAGTGTCATCAATGTTCTGTCATTAAATGTCTTATTAAATTGAGGGAGTCTGTGCATCCTGTTCGGTGCCCTACGGCACTCAGGCCACCGTTACACTTAGAAAATGGGGACCCAAAAAAGACATGGATCAGTTGCTTGTCTGCAAACCAGCAAATGGTGTTGTTTCAGGGGTGAGAAAACTCATTAGATCAAAATAAAGAGGATGATTCTTGTTGGCTGTGATTCAGACGGAAAGCCTGGAGTCACAGCCAGTCCTCCAAGTTCATAAAATGGATCAGGAATCAAACAGTGAGGAGACTTTCATTTTGCCTCAGCGTGTGCTGAGTTTGTTAACTTGCAGTAATGACGAATTTTATGGATTTTATGGATATGTCAGATGCTAATAATTTTATGTGATATTAAGTGGATATCAAATCTGTAAGTTGACTCTGCAGAAAACACTGAGTGCATTTTCATGCACTTAATAATCAGATCATAGCCTGATTTCTGCAGTTATCTGATTATTCAAGTGGTCATGTAAACAGCACATTCCGACTTCCTATATTGTATTAAGACCTAGAGGTCTTGGAAATGGCTAGCAGAATAAAATCATTACCCCTGAAATGGCAAACAAACACTTTTGGGGAGATTCTGAAATGTAGTACATGCTCGAGGAAATGAAGAATTTGAAAGCTGTAAGAATGGCAGCATGGCACACTATTAGTAACCATAAAAAACAAATATCCACATTTACCTGTAAAGTGGGTTCATGTTTACAAAAAGATGGCTTATTGCAAAGTAGAAATCCAATTATTGCCTGACACTTGTAAATCCAGAATTTTCCCATCACCTGATTACATTTAAGGTACGTAACCGACGCTTTTATCCAAAGCAAATTACAATTATGACTGAAAACAATGGGACCAATTGAGGATTAAGAGCCTTGCTCAAGTGCCTAACAGTGGTAACTTGGCAATGGTGGGACCAGGAACCTTCTGATTACAAGTCAAGTACCTTAACCACTGACCTACCACATTAGCCAAGTGAATATACTGACAAAATCTGATTTTCTGCAGTTATCAGATTATTATGTGCATGTAAACACACTCATTCTCTGTGCTCACCTACTACACCGTTTTATAAGACTGTTTGGATATTTATTTAAAGCATTTAAATAATTGTAATATAGCAGGATTGACTATAAAATAGTTTTTCTTACCTACCATTACAATGCTGTCCACCCACAGCTAAATATAGAAATCTATCATTAGCCCTCATCTACTGATATAATGAATGTAATGTCACCTACAATGTTGCAACATATAAAGTTTTATGCTCACTTATATCAACTGACAGGACAATTCCTAGTCGCACCAACCTCTTGCACAAGTGCATGTTTTACCCTGTATCCCACCCAATAATTTTTCTATATGCATGATAAGTGATATCAGTGAATAAGTCAGTATTTTATTTAAGAAATATATAAGAAGTGAAAACATGCATTGTTGTATGTGATTTGCCAACTGGCATGTATCAGACATAGAGAAAATGAGTCATTTTACTGTGCAATTCGTCTCATCTGAAAATACTCAACGGTGTCTTCGCTGAATGGACAGCATCATCTTGACCAGCATATGTCACCATCGAGCGCTATAAATGACGCTTCAAGTAGCGAGCCAATTTTCAATACTATAGTTCAAAAAGCTTAAGAGATTCGGAAAGCCTCGTTTCGTATTTTTAGCTGTGAAGACATATAGACGTCTCTGTAATTACGTTATCTTCAAACACGTACAACTTTTTATGTGTCACTTTTTTTTAGAAGTGCGGAACTTCTCCGGATGTTACGTAAAAGCAGTTTCAAAACAAATTCAAGGCACGAAGCAGTGTTGCCATATCTAAGAAAAACCTCTAGATATTATGCATATAGCGCTTTGGCGGAATATGCTGTGCTGTGACGGCATATTTATTGACAAGTGAAAGCAACGTCCTGCGTATTGGAGGAGCGTAAAAATAAATGCATTTTGAGTTATTTCTGATATTCAAGGATCAATTTTTGATGTTAAATAAACTATGCTAACAAGACCAAAAAAAGAAAGCATGGATATTTAGCCCTGTATATTTATTAAGGAAATAGGGAAAAATAAGGGGAAAAACTCCCTATTTTCCTCAACCCTGTCCCTCTGGTCCCCCTGGGCACGTTTCTCAGAATGAACGGTGCTGAGTCATGGATGCTGAGAAGCGCGCACACACTTTTTATTTACAGATAAAGGAGCCCCATTGTAGGGAACTCCAACACCTACAATGCGAGATCCCTCCACCCAGACTGGGTGAAAAAAAAACCCTTTCTTGCCAGTTAGAAATGTAGGGGCCTAGATGGGAACTGTAGCGTTTATACACTTTAAATGAATACATCATTGCTCAAGACACAACTTATAGTCATCTCTCAGATGTAACAAAAATCAGCTAAATGCGAGAATCAGACGACTTGCATGAAGTCCCAAAGACTGGCATGAAGTCCCAAAGAGCGACAGTAAAAACAGTGTGATAAACAAGTCATTTCTACATCTGTGCCCAGAAGCGCCACTGTTCCCACAGCTCATAGTCGGGCAATTAAGCCTCGCACTACTGCATCTAAGGTTTTGGACAGGTGTGCCACAGGCCTGAGCCGTCCACCGTGCCGCTGAGCAAGCGCACTGCTATTAATACCCAGGTGTTCATGTTCTGTATAAGTGCAAGGGTTGTGCATAATCTGACAGCCCCAGTGCTGGATCAGAGCACAATGCCCATTTCCATGAAGAAAAGGCTTCAGCCATCTCACCAGACCATGTGATAGTGTCAGGGGCGTCTGTCTTACAGCACTGTCTCAGGATCTTGTCATGGAATGAGCAGTCTGGTATCCACGAACGAGAATAGTTGATCTGACCCAGGAACGACATCATGCCTTGACAGCCTGTACGCGGTCCTGGGAGAGCTCGTGATTTCCTTAAAACAAAGCCGAGATATGAGACACTTGTTTGACACTATTGCAGTTTATCAAGTGCAACCTTGAAACCTGCATCAGCCAAAAGTTTCAGCAGCCTTGCTGAACCCTCTCTGCACGTCTGCTCGTTTTCAGCGGTCATTGTTATGTCGTCCGTGTGCTAGAGCACCGTTCAGCCCTCAGATGCCGTTAATCAGGATAGGGAGTCGCGTACGGCAGCTGCAAAGACAGCAGGCTCGCCAACGAAGCCCTGCGCCAGTCTCTCTCCAGGTTTACTGCTCCCTTTAAAAGTGAAAGCAAAAATAGCCTGGGTTTTCTTATGCTGAGCACATTGATCATAATGCTGAGAAAAATGCTGAGCATAAACCAATAACTGTCAAGTGACTAGGTGTAGCAGGAATTGTATTGAAAATTGCTGACACATCCTGCAGACTATGGTCTCATGGAACAACTACACCATTTATGCTTCTCAAATGAAATCGACAAATTTAATTTTGATACGATATTACGGCCTACTCCGTTAAACGGTGACTCAGGAATAATTACAAGTCTGTGTGAAAAGCAATATCTGGATCACTCGGACAGGTTACGGGCAGCTGATGTGTTTATGGACACGAAACTAGCAACCACCTACTCCCGCAGAATTAACAATAAGACCTGAAACGGGACCCTCATTGATTGCCGCTATTTGATGAAAAAGTTGCTCCTGCATCAACCAAAAACTAATCATCTACGCATAAGTCCACCGTTTCTACTTTACCTTCAGATATTGTTCGACTTCTAAGTTCTACGTGTTTAACAGTGCTTTCCTTAATAGTTTTATCATGTTTTGGGGGAACAGCATATCTAAGCGCGAGAGCCGGCACCTTCTTAACGAGTTACTCTTCATCATAGCTCGGTCTCAACACTTGTGATAAAAACATTCTGTATTCAGGTCCTGACAGATGTGAATATTGTGTCATTTTCATACGTGTGTCAACAAACTGATACGGCTCTTTTACTTACGGTAAACGCGAAACAATTTGCTTTATGACAGTAATATCAGGAGCAGTTAGGGTTACAGTAGTTCCCAAAAGAGAAAAAGTTGCAGCCACATTGCATTTTTCATATCGGTCCCTGTCATTTGAATCTCTACTCTACTTTTTGTCATCTCTATCTATACTGCATGTCTAATTTTTATTCTTCATTTTTCTATTAAGTAGAACCATTTTTGTCACACATGGATTTGGTTTTCTTTACATCTAACACATGACATATGCCGGCGGTGGAGCCAAGACAAATTTGTCCTTATTTTCTTTTTACAATCTGATTTAACATATTTATCCCATCTTGGTCCATGTAGCAAGGTATCTATTTATGTCATCATAATCCCAATTTGGGTCTCCCTGACTGTCTCTTATGCAATTAATGGCCAGCCTCATATGAGTTTCCTCAGATGACCCCTCTCATGGGGGGGGGGGTCAACCAAAATAGACTTTGGATCCTTCAGTCCACCCTGCCAAAGTATCTACCCACGGAACTGCATATTCTGCTAAACTATTTCTGTCCATCCATGCCCTTATTATATATTATATTACATTATATTATTATACTAAATGATTCAATACATTTCTGTATAACTGTATACTGTACTACGCTTTATATGGTCTGTTATTATTGTATTGTTTTCACATTGTATTACACTTTGCTACATTTTTACTACCTCATTCCTCAGGTTCATGTTGGCTCATTTGGTTCATTTTCGACTAGGAGCATATTGCTGTTGTATAAGAATTTGACTGCATTTATAAAAGCCCTGTATTGCGAATACATTTGGCAATAAAACTATCTTGAATCCAAGCTTGAATCATGAAGCTACAGACCAATTCATTAACCATTTTTTGAATGTGCCTTCCTGTGGTACATACATGTAAAATCTCCCCATATTACATAATAGTACAGTCCAAACGTGGTGGAGGGTATTAGTGATGTCAGGAGAAAACCTCAACCTAAGCAACATTGTAGCACGGGGTCTCCAGGTGATGTCTGCTGGCTGTAGGCCCTCAGAACTTTGCGCTACGCCCTTGAATAGAGTGTCGATGCTTTGCCGCCATGCAACAGGCCATTGAGGATACAGGCCCTGTAGACGGTTGCCTTGGTTTGCAATGTTCTCTGCTCTTGCAGGCTCCCTTTGTCAGTCTGGCAAGCACAGAGATTGCCCTCCTAGTTCTCGTGTTAAGTTCACCGGCCACGGACGGGTTATTGGCGAAGGTAGACCTGAGCAAGGTGAACTCATGCACCACTTCCAGTTCATAGTTGCTGACTCTGATGGAGGGAGGATGTGGCTCATCGTATTTGTTTTCATGTTGGTTTGTCAGCGTTGCATCATCTGCAAACTGCAAATTCCTGACGAACACATCAAGCACCTTTGTCCTTCCCCTCATGTGAGGGGAATTACCATCGCATTACCACAGAGCCGTGTTTCAGCATGACCGAAGAGCACAAAGCCGTGTTTCATCATGACCGAAGAGCACAGAGCAGTGTTTCAGCATGACCGAAGAGCACAGAGCCGTGTTTCAGCATGACCAAAGACCACAAAGCTGTGTTTCAGCATGACCGAAGAGCACAGAGCCGTGTTTCAGCATGACCGAAGAGCACAGAGTCGTGTTTCAGCATGACCGAAGGGCACAAAGCCATGTTGCAGCATGACCGAAGAGCACAAAGCCGTGTTTCAGCATGACCGAAGACCACAGAGCCGTGTTTCAGCATGACCAAAGACCACAGAGCCGTGTTTCAGCATGACCGAAGACCACAGAGCCGTGTTTCAGCATGACCGAAGACCACAGAGCCGTGTTTCAGCATGACCGAAGGGCACAGAGCCGTGTTTCAGCATGACCGAAGGGCACAGAGCCGTGTTTCAGCATGACCGAAGAGCACAAAGCCGTGTTTCAGCATGACCGAAGACCACAAAGCCGTTTCAGCATGCCCGAAGACCACAAAGCCGTGTTTCAGCCTGACCGAAGAGCACAAAGCCGTGTTTCAGCCTGACCGCAAAGGAGAATCCAAACAGGTTTGGAGCAAGTATGCAACCTTGTTTAACTCTCTAAAGTCTAAGGTTTTGGCTTTTTTCCCCCCTCTTAAATTCACCATGAAGGCAAAGTGCCTTATAATGCATTTTTAAAAACTGCATATTATTTTATCTACTATATGGCCTAATCTCTGAGCCTTGCTGGTCTGAATGTGACTTAAGTAGGCAACATAACTTATATGTAGACATAGCTAATTTTGAAAGAGCTACAGTTTTGAGTGCATTGCTAGAATAAACTTTGCTTGTATGAATGTATTTCTTATATATTTGTTAGATACACTAAATGAGGGTTCATGCTCTGTTGTGATGTCAAAAATATTTATTTCCAGCAGTTTAAATGTGATGGTAATTTATATCCTTTACTTCTTGTTTCTGTGTCTATTATCCTATTTGCATTTCTTTCTTGGTTAGTCAAAGGACTGTATAATAACCTGATGAAGCGAACCTACCTATAGGCAAATGGTTTTTGCAAAGGGAGAACGTGGACTAGAACATATCAAACAAATTTCGCCACTTTCAGCCATCTGCATAATTCTGCCGGTTCAAGAGGGATTGTGCAAACATAAGGCGGGATTTTGCGGAGTACGTGGCAACCCAGGTTTTGAGCAGTTTATTGATTCTCTGGTTAAGCTGCAGTTTGATCCAGCTGGCTAGCTTTGAGTCGCTCTTTAGCTGCAAGTCAAGTGAATTGAAGAAGCATGTCTATTCGGTTATTTGTACGGGGTGCGATTAGACACCTGAAGAACAGAATCACGAACCCGCAATACGGGACTTTTCGGAGGACCACAACGACAGTATGATTTGCAGCTTTTATCTCACTTCTTATCTACCTAGAGATCGTTATGTCTTAACGTTATACTCAGATGTTTCGACATTAGGCTATTGCAAAACCTGCTAACGACAGTCTCTTGTCATTGTGTTTGTTTTGTTCAGTATGGCTACTAAACACACCTTGAACTCTGACCTAGTTATAAACTTTCTTATTTAATAGGGAGGAATGTATGTAGAATATGTAGAAACTATCACCTATAATCCGGCAGTCAAAATGCGTTTGGTTGTTCTTACATGTTTTTTGAAGCTATAGATACCATACCTTTGAGTATATGTTTATATAAATGTGTTTGCAAATTTACTTTACAGTCCATCATTTATTTGTGTATATTTTTCCGTTTTAATGTGTCTAACATGTGGTTTCATGACTCAACCTGCAGGTTAAAAACTCTGCACTCCTGCTTGCTCTACCTCCACTCTCTTATCTGGGATATGAAGCATATAAGAGGATGTCTAGTGTAGGTGCAGTCTTTGCACTTGACAGAGGTATTACTTATATAACATCTATTTTGTATATTTTGAAGGCAAGTATAGCTAAGTGTCTACACCGTTTCTTCCCAGCTTGTCAGGTTTGATGCATGTGTTGTCAACCCACTTCCCTTTAGCTGAAGAAGTTCTAGAGCAAGCTGATTACTTATACAGTTGTGGAGAGACAGAGAAACTTTACCAGCTCCTGCTGCAGTATAAGGACAGGTAAATACTTGCTTTTTATTCTCAGAAGCAGATAGACTACTTGATGCGCCACAGTGATTACTAAAGGTCGGAGAGACGGACGGGAGAGAGTGTTATTTGCGGGCAACGTCCTACAGTGCCCCGAGGGGTGGACCTGATTGGTTGAGAGAGATGAAAAGCAGAGACAATGTCTCCTTTCAGGGCCCGCTAAAACGGGCCAAAACTTATTCGCATTCCTGGAGAATTTTCTAGACTTTATATTATAGATGATTTTTCATATATTCGTGAAGCCTCTTGCATCATTAAAAAGTCTAGGTTGCATTAACACTGGCCTGTGCATATGCTAAAATGTTTTGGATAATCTCTATACGCAAAGTGAACTGAAATATAGAACGAATAGCTGTCACTTTTTTCCATCAATACCAAGACAAATAATCTCTACTAGCCAAATAGCGTTCATCAACCACTCTTTGTTAGTTTTAACAGTATTTGCTGGTCTGGTAGCTATGTGGTGTCATCAGAAACATTAAAGCAATATTTAAACACATTTAGGCCTACTAGACAACTCAAAATGTTTTATGGTCAGGTGATCACACTACCAGAGTATTGCCCCCCAGAAATATAGACAATTTGAAACAATACATGCATCTTCCTCTGGAGTTTTATTTTAAATGTCACTAAATTGTCATCAAGGTTTGTATTAGGAAGGTTTCTTTCAAACTTCTTTCAGGTTAATAACCCATGTAGTGAAACATGTGTTTTGACCTTCTCATGGAGCCTATTACAATTCTGTGTAGCGATGACGCGGAGTTCCTGTGGAGGCTGGCACGGGCTTTACGTGATCTCTCCATACTGCCCAACATCGTGTCTGAGCAGAAGAAAAAACTCACCTACGAAGCTTTTGAATACAGCAAGAAGGCACTGGAGAAAAACAAATCTTGCTTTGCTGCACACAAAGTAATATGTGAGCTGCAGTGAACATCAGTTTTTGTTTACATCACTGTACGTCTTATAACATGTTTTTCTTTGGACATTTTTTCAAGTGGTATGCTATATGCCTAAGTGATGTAGGAGATTATGAAGGGATCAAAGTTAAAATTGGAAATTCCATCATCATTAAGGACCATTTGAAGGTAAAGGATAAGAATATGGAATAGGCTTTTTTTTTTTTACATCTAAAAGTAAAAAAAATAAAATAAATAAAAATAAATTATATATAAAAATATGTATTTTATATACATAAAAGGATAATGCCATCAGAAGGTCATGTTGTAACAGCATGGTGTTTTCACAGATGGCTATTGAGTTAAATCCAAAAGATGCAACATCTATCCATATCTTGGGTTATTGGTGAGTCTGTATGCCCTGCTGACTACTATTGGAAACTCAGTGATAAAGGAGTTGGAGTCTCTCCAACTTAAAATTTGTCAGCTTACTTCCAAGTAACAGTTTTCTTTTCCCCTCTACACCAAGCATCAGACGATGTGCCTATTCAGTAAACATGTGTAAGTGAACCATAGTAGAGGGACTTTTGTTTGCACCATTCTCAGGCACTACGCCTTTGCAGAGTTGCCATGGTACCAGCGCAAAATAGCGGAGGTCATCTTTGCCTCCCCACCGACGGCTACTTATGAAGAGGTAAAATGCCAAATGTAACTTAGTGTAGAATTCCCCTACTTTCCACTGCTTGCCCTATACATGTGGTAATTAAAATGTCAGATACTTTAATGAGACAATCCTCAAACTATATGCATGTTAACAGCATGGTCAAGCAGACATTTATGTCTATTTACATATGGTCTAAGCATTTCATGTCGTTATTAGGCTCTGACATATTTCCTGAAAGCTGAGGAAGGTACAGTAGAAGCATCTTCCTAAATTTGATCAAAAGTCAATGTTTACCTGATTGCACGTTATTAAAGGTAAGTCAGGAGGAGAAAACACCACTGCTCTCTCTCTTCAGTTGACCCAAACTTCTACAGCAAGAATCTGCTTATGCTTGGGAAGACGTACATGATGCTTAATGAGCAGAAGGCGGCAGTTGATTGGCTCCAGAAAGCAAGGGACCATCCTGCCATCTCAGAAGAAGACAAACAGGTTCATAAGGAAGCACTTGATTTGCTTAAGAAACTAAGTGGCTGATTAATGGTGAGCCATGAATAGGATCATTATTATATAAATGTGAATCTTATACCCTGCGTCTAATTCAGGGTTTTTTTTTCCCTTACATTTTTAAAAAAATGTATTAATCAGTTATATTAAATTTGAGAACTTTAGATCATAAGGCAGATACGTGTTCCAGAGATAGTTACAGTTGGTTCCAAAATTCTCACACCCACAAGTTTTGATTCAAGATGTCCTCAGGATATTTTACAAGTTAGATATTTTAATATACTTACCCAAATTGATATTTATATAGCAGCAAGTAGCCTGCCAGTAGTTACATGAAGTCTTCTACCAATAGTTGCTATAAACACTGTAAAACCATTTGAAGTTACTCTGCTGGAATTTTTATGAAGTTTAGTGCTAGAATCTCCCTTAAGTATCTTCATCCTGAGTGTAATATATGCTTTTTATTGTAATGTTAATTACAATGAGCTCTGAGGGGAATCAAAGAGCCTCACGTTAGTTGGAGATTGCAAAATTAAAGCCATTTTACCATTTTCCATCAGTGTTGATTTTTCATACAAGAATCTCATGTTCAAATGTGAAAGAAAGTCAAATTTGATATAAAGATGGTCATACACATTTATTAAATATGGTTCTCTCCACAGGCAAGATCCAACCAATAACCCCCTACTGCCAACCCCCCCCCCCCCCCCAAAAAAAAAAAATTATATAGCGAAGAAGAAAAGAATAAGAGGTGGAGGTGGTGGGGGAATCTTAAAATAAAATGGCCAATATACCCCTCCCTCCCTCCCTCTCTTCAGTCTGCTGGACAAAAATAGAGGGCATGTTTCCATTTGTCATAAATCAATATATTAAAATGGGTAAAGTAGAATAAAAATGAATTTTATACATGGTCTCCAGGTATGGGCACTCTGTACAGTGTAGGTGTTTACAGTGTATCTACATGTGATATGTTACAGTTCATCTGATGAACAAGGCGTCACAGAGCCTGTTGTCGACGCTGCTCCAAATACAACCAATTAGAACTTTACTATGATAACTGAAGGATCGTTTTCATATAATTGTTTTTTTTTTCCTCTTTAGTTGCACATTTGTTCAGATGGAAGCACAGTACCATGGTGATGAGGTTTACTTAGCAACTGCTGCCGTTTTAAGCCAATCGTTACAGACCAAAAGCAATGGAGTTCAGTCTTAAACGGCATCATTCTTTACTGAGGAGTAGCACACTTTTTTTATATACAAATCTAATGAACAAATTGAATTTAACCAACAGTACTGAAATCTTTTACTGTAATGACTTGCAACAGCAGCAGCTTGCCGGCAAACGCCTTTGTTTAAATGGAGAGCTCCTCTCCCTGCTCTAGTCATCCGACAGAAAGCACCAGAGACAGATTTTGGTAGTTTCACATTTCCCCCCAAAAAAACAAACAAACAAAAACAAATACAAGAAATAAACAACCCAGCGTAAGCAAACAGCATATTGAATTCTAGTTGCTGAAGCAATGACCTTGGACTGTTTAAGGGAACTAAAATGTTAAACCGCTACGAGTGTCATTTCAGAGTAATCCATTATAGTGTAGTGGAGACCTGGGGTAAAGCAATAAAGAACATTAATTAAAAATAAATTGAACCAACACCTGGCTATAAACCTAAACTACCTGTGGTAAATCATGAGGTAACTTGCTTTGGAAATGGTGTCTCGTTTAAACTACATAAAAATATATGCGCTTAAATAGTTTGAGCAGTCATAATGCTAGTGCACAAGTAATGCACAAGTAGATTGAACAATGGCATTTAAGGATCATTTGTTTTAAAATTGAGAATGCTATATATTTTTTTAAAAAATTACCACAATAGCCTCAGAAGCCAAATGTTTAAAAAGATCTCAAGAGGCTGTTACTGAGGACATTTGGTACAGTTTTCAATCTCAGCTTCAACTTTCCAGAATGTGAATGTTCAAATCACTACTGTATCTGCTTGTGTTACTTCTGACCATTTATATCAAAAACAATCAAACTGACAGCAATTAATTAACTAAATGATGATGGTGGGGGAGAAATGAGGAGTGATGGGACGCTCATTTAGCCCAGGGGCATGCGCGCGCACACAGACTCTCTCTCTCTCTCTCAGGCCAGACGACACAGCTAGAGTCACCAGACCCCCTAGCTGGCCAGTCCAGAGCACAGACCCTTCTGGCCTGGCAGCCAATTCAGTGGGGGAATGACAAATGCAGGAGTCCAATTAAATGACAATACTTCAATATGATAATGTGTAAAACGCTATGGCTCTCTTCTACATGGTGACACACCATCAACCAAAACCTCAACACACACACAGACACACAGAGAGAGAGAGAGCGAGAGAGCGCGAGAGA
The DNA here is from genome assembly GCF_041902795.1 of Electrophorus electricus. NCBI lineage: Eukaryota > Metazoa > Chordata > Actinopteri > Gymnotiformes > Gymnotidae > Electrophorus > Electrophorus electricus. The sequence goes on along the minus strand of NC_137510.1, from coordinate 10,424,940 downwards.
GAGAGCACCATCCTTTCCCTGGGAATTTGTTCTCTTAACTAAGCAACTGCATTCATATGAAATCTAACGTGATCAGCAGACTTGAGGAATCTAAAGTGACAGCAGCAATACTGTCAGACAGAATGCAGGCCCTTAGGGCGATGTGCATCCGGGAGGACAGAGATGGTGCATGGTTTGCTGTGTTGGAGGTTTGATCTGGGAGGACAGAGATGGTGCATGGTGTGCTGTGCTGGATTGGAGGTTTGATCTGGGAGGACGGAGATGGTGCATGGTGTGCTGTGCTGGGTTGGAGGTTTGATCCGGGAGGACGGAGATGGTGCATGGTGTGCGGTGTTGGAGGTTTGATCTGGGAGGATGGAGATGGTGCATGGTGTGCTCTGCTGCGTTGGAGGGTGGGTGGTTTGATCTGCTCTGGAGACAGCCATGCAAGCGCAGCACAATCACAACTAAACATCCCAAAACAGAAGAGAGAAAACCCAGGCACCAGACTGAACACTACAATCACTCTAAGAGCTCTATAAAACTAGAGCTGTAGGTATGGTTTCATTATAAAATCCTCTCAGATTTTTTTGTCAATCCCCTTTTAAAAAACAGCCAAAAGGAAAAGACTATTATTGTATTTAGATTTCTGCTTTTAAGAGATAAGAAAAAAAGCTGAAATGCTTGCATAATCATGGGCAATAATGTTATCGAGATTGCTAAATGAGGTTTTGGATTAAGATTTGGTTTAAAATGACAAAATAGCTTATGTACATTGGTAGTTATCTGTGCAATTTTCCTTTTTTGTGTGTGTGTCCCCCCCCCCAACTTGGCTGGACAAAATGCAGTAGAGAGGCCCCGTTCTCTACTCTTGGCCAAATCCTTCCGTTTCCTCGATTGCAAAAAGCAGCTTCTCTTTCAGCTGTTCAAAGCTTTTGTAGGGTGGCAAGTCTAACCGGTTAAAGCTGAAAGACAAAAATATATTTAAAATCCAAAATTATTCAGAGGCCTAAACATTGAATATTCAAATATCCAGATTAAAAATTTTCTATTATATATTAAAAAAAGCATTCACCATGTATGACTCCGGGGCAGCCAAGTATCCTTGCCAACTTTCTCAATACAGAATTTCTGCGGTCCATTACTCCCTAATAAATGGAACAGAATATGTGAAATACAGTGAAAAAATGCAGCTATATCCATCTGAAACTATGGACCATCACCTGAACCTGAAAACAGAAGGAGCCAGTAACTGAAACACTGTCACTGTGAAGTGACATCACCAGGCAACCTGTGTGCGTATGCTGTGTGTGCGTCGTGCATGAGCCTGCCTCACCCATGAGCTCGGCGAAGCCCCCCAAAGGCAGCCTGCAGGTGCCCGTTACAAACTGCAGCAATCGTAAACGAACCTCGTTGTCCACCTCCTTCACAAACTGCACACACAGCAAAATTTACATAAGGACTTTCCACATACTAAATGTATACAGAAAAAAAATTAAATAAAGTCACTGATTTATTTAAGTGAGATGAGAAACCAGGTTCTTTTCTGTATAATGGCATATGGCTAAAAGTGATAACCCAGGGAGCAAACAAGGTCATGCTGTACCTGCCAGAACCACATGATCTGTTTGCTGTTCCTCGTATAGTGGCGATACACAGTGTTCCTCTGCCAGTCCTGCAGATCCACCTCTTGCATTCCACAAAGCATCACCTAACACACACACCCACCCCTTTATTGGATCATGTTTAAATAGAAAACATCAGGAAAGCAAGTCTTCAAACTCAACAGGGAAAAGCCATGCCTCACCTCCAGCTCCTTTTCATCAAAATACTGCAACCACTGCAGGGGAACCACCTCATTGAAGCCGTCTAGAAATGCTTTGGTCTGCCCTTCAACCCCTCGTGAGAACCGCCATTCTGCCATCAGCCTGCAGAGGGCAGACCCCCCCCACACATCTGTATGAGTCATTAGATACAGTAGCCTCATCGGCCTCCTTCTCCAGGTGGGAAGGGAAAGCACGTACCCAATATACTCCTCTTTGTTCTCCTCAGTCACCAGGATGTTAGCACCATCTGGTTTTAGGTCGTGCGAGGTGATTTTGCCCAGGATCTCCATGTCAACAGAAAAATACATTTCCAAACTGCACTCCTCAATGTTGTTGTCCCTGCAAGAGACGGGGAGCTTAGTAATAAGCACCTCTCGCTGCCCGCCCAGCTCAAGACAGATTCAAAATCAGGTCACTGAATTTCTCACCCTAAATCATCATTGTGAACCCCACCCCACAAAATATATAATAAATAAATGTATAACACACCTTTATATAAATATAAAAAAAACAAAACACACCACCAATACTTGCTTGTAATCAGCTCCCCACCAAGCCCTGCTGTACCAATGTTGGCAAGCACAGAATGATGGTCGATGAGAGTAGCGAGGTGAGAGGTGGTGAGAGGCAGTGTATAAAAAGGGGTCATTTCCTCTCCCAGTTTTTGTTTTGGCTTTGAGCACATGTGCCAACCTGCCCTTTGTTTTTATTTGCACAGACGCTTATTGTTTATTCAGAAACAAGCTCGCCATAACAGGGCTGATCCTACATGGGTTCAGTGCAGTTTGTCAGCCTCTTGTTAGACCATATGGGAAAATGGCTGGGTATATCTGGAACTGAATCTACCGAGCTCAAATACTCTACGGGTTTGCCAAGGATTTCTCATCTCTCAAGGATCCATCCCGGGTCTGCTACTGTTTAGTATTTATGTTAGTTTTGGGGCAGATTAGGAAATCTGGTTTGAGCTTTATATTTATTTATTCATTAATTTAGATCATCTTCATCATCATCATCATCATCACTAAGAACAATTTGGATCAGATTGTGTTCTAATCTCCTTCCGTCAAATACCCTGGAAAAGCCGATAATTTTTTTCAGCTAAATTTTTCTGAGACAGAATATGTTAATTGACAGTCGACGATCAAATAGTCATTTTAATCTTATGTAGATGTTCAGATTACACATTCTACACTACACAAAAACATCTACCATCTGCGTAATATTGTCGGTTCATGGTTTAGCCCAATTTACCTCTGGTAATCTGGTGAAGTTTTACATACCTCCTTGCTCTTTACATTCTGGTAGTTCCTTCACTCTACAGCAAACTTAAATCCATGGTGAGAGCTTTTTCTTATACAGCACCTTGACTATGGAATGCTCTACATGATGCCATTAAAAAGTCTCCTACTTTAGATTGTCTGAAGAAGTTACTTAAAACTCATCTTTTTAGTACCGCCTTCATGGATGTTTGATATTTTGTTGTGTATTGTTTCCATTGTTGGTCTGTTGTACTTTTGGGTTTAAGAAAAGCACATGAAAAATCTAATCTTCTTCTACTACTACTACTACTACTACTACTACTACTACTACTACGACGACGCAAGGACGCAGGTCAGGACCGTCAGTATTCTCCTTTATAGACATTTGAAATAAATAATAATAATAATAATGCCATTATTTAACAGAACTATTAACATTAACATCATGTGAAGAGCTCCCACTCCAAGGAGGAGCACAGAGCATAGTGTGCATACCGGATCCAGATCAGAGAGTTGTAGAACTCTGGATCAATGGACTCCAAGTCTTTCAGGATGAGCTTCTTATTGAGCATGCGCTTATAGAATGGCAGAGAGAAGCCAGTGTCGATGAACTTGCCATGGAAGAGAGCCTACGAACAGACAGCAAAAGAGGGTCACTGGTTCACCCACCACCACGAACGCGTCACTGTGACACTAACGAGGTTAGCACGGAACATGCCAGTCTGTCGCTGCGACACATTGCGTGACCAGACGGTTGAAGAGTTTTAGACCATCTCAATTTTAAAACAAACAGTTTGAAGAGTCTTAATGCACAAAACTACCATTTTTGTCTTTGTATTACTAGTATAATTACACATATACTGTACACATGCACATTCATGTGTGTGAGACTTTGAACATGCATAGGGTGTCTAAACATATTTAATCTTGGGAAAAATATCAAACCCTCAGTGACTACTTGGCTTCTTAGCAAAATCTATTTAAGCATTTAAGAGTCCGTTTCAGCGTAGACAGTAAGAACTAGTGTTCTGTGTTCAAGTGAATAAAACATTAAATGTTAAAATCAATGTGCACTGGGACCAAAAACAAAAAGATGCTTCTAGGTGCTACTGCAGGCACATTATTATTAATTCAATTTTACTTAAAATAAATGAACCGTGGACACAGTGCAAAGCTGTTTATCCTAACGCCCCCAAAAAACCCCATAAAAACAACACAAAAAATGTTATTTCACACCACAAAAAACAAGATTCTATATAAGCTGCTCTCCAAAGTCACTGGCCATTGAAAAACCCATATTGGCTGACCACTAGTAAGCACCAAATCGTTTGTGGCGAGTGTTCTCAAGGCTGCCACTGGTACTGTCTGGGTTTTGCTTTGCTCGTCAGGCCAATTTATTTATTTATTTTTTCTACTTTTCTAGACTTTACCTTCCATGTTTGGACAGGAATGCATCCTGAATGGTGAGCAAGTCTATCTTTCTGCTGTGTTTGACAGCTGGGTTGTTATTCTGCTCTCAGCTGACTGGTAGGTGGGGAGCTTCATTTGGCTCTGTGTTGATGTCTCCTGGAAACCTTCTGGCATGCCATTAGGATAAGCGACTTGGTGAACAGTCATGCATTCTGTGGAATTTAAACCACTGGTGTAAGGCTTCATCTGAGTAGTTGCGCTGTGACGAATTGCTAGTTTCAGCCCTGTCATGACGCTGAAACATTCAGCATTAGAAACTTGCTCAAAGCTGCTGATCACGCACAACGTCTGTCGCTGACTCTGATGCTACTTGAATGTGTGCCGCAGTGTGGCCACTGCTAATCCCGCCATTCAGTCTAACAGGTCAACCATTTGCAGTCTCAAAAGAGTCAAATGGTGGAATAAACCAAAGCTGCCTCAGATCTTTAACTAATGACAAATACTACCAGTGTAAGTGGGCTAACTACTCCAAGACTTTACATCTTAATTGTGTGTTGTCAAATTGTTGCTCTTCAAAAAAGCTACACTGCCCAATCCCTCACACCAACATTTCTGCTTGCAGAATCTTGGGGCGGGGGGAAACCCACACACTACAGGCTTGCTTTTACTACCCCTTCAGATCTGAACTGCAATGAAACCTTCTACTTTCAATTCATGTGCCCACTGAACTTTCATGTCTTCAAGAAAATGTTCCCTCAACAATACACCAGTTCTAATGCTTTACAGCAGAGGTCTTTAAACCAAAAACTAGTCATGACACTGTAAATCAGTAGTAGTTAATTTCTCTTATAGAACAGAGATTCCAACTATTCATGATAAAGAGGCCAATCAGTAACATTAATTGTATAATAATCTACTAGTTATTTTATAATCCCGGAGTGGAAACTGGATGAGATGTACATCTGAAAATCTCTACACTATATGAACATGTTCTACTCAGACTAGGCCTGCACCCTCCTCTCACTCGACTCCATAGTTCATTTCTAAGATGCATGAAAATAAGTGGCTGACACCTCCACCACACCAAAGGTCTGTCCAAGATCTCTGCCCCCGTTTTCCAGCTGACAAACACGTCTTGCTTCCGGCACTGTTCTGAGAGATCCAAAAACTGCAGCAGTCACCATAATTCTTAAAGGCTCAGATGCAACCAAAGCAAATGACTACAGAGTGATTTGAGACTTCCTTTTTCAGAGAAAAGCGCTAGAAAGAGTTGTTGCCTCCAAATTACAGTCCCATCTGGCTTCCATTAATCTTTTCCAAGTCCTTCCAATCTGGTTTTGGTTCGTTACTCTGCACTCCTGTATCTCCTCTGTGCTGTTAATACGGCTGCACCATAAGGACAAAATACTGCACTGTGGTTAAATTGCTACACACTGGGACTGATGTGCAAATATATTACAAAATATATTACAAAATACTCTGCCAACCCCTCGATATGACGGTTAAAAACTGGCCTGACCAAAATTATGACCATTCATTAGATAATGTGAAATCATGTGAAGGATGCACAAAGATAACAATAAAAATCTGATTTGTTACAAGGCTGGTTTGCATTTTGTACCCCTCTACCCTCTGCCACATTCTAAGTATTGCAATGGCTAAGACTGCAATAATTTTTAACAAACAATACACTACACAGTTATAATCTTAAATGATTTTCTGCTAGACACTTCTTGACCTTACTTCAGTATCTGAGAGAGCATGCCACGGCATACATCTTGCTCAGTTTGTAGCTACTGCATTCCTGGTACAGTTTTACCTCACCGATGGAAAACAGCTCATCTGGAGCCAAACCACAACTTTCTCCACTTCTCCCTCAAAGATCCATTCTCACCTCTCTCCTCTTCTTAACATGCTTTCCCCTTACTTAAAACATGCCACATTATCGTCAGCACAGTCATGAACTGAGGCTGTACAGATCTTTACCAGAGTCAACTCCATTAACATCCTTCCAGGACAGTCTATATCTGTGACATGAAGCACTGAATCAGCTCCAGGTTTCTCAGACTTAGCACAGACAAAACTGAAGTCCCGGCGGCTGTCCCTAATCACCAACTGTCAACTGTTATTTACATCAAAAAAAAAGTATTGATACTGAGGCAGGTATCGTCAAACCCGTCATTAGTAACCTTTTTTTCCCCCCTGTGGAGTTGCATCACCTTTTAACCCCAAGAGCTCTAATCTCCAAGCTCCATCAAGGCCAGCCCCTGTCTCCTGCTAGACGTTAACACACACACACCAACTCCCACCCCACCATCCGAATGAACATCTTAATCATGGCCACCCGCAACCACACTGGTTACTTCTCAGAAATTCTTTAGGTACATTGCAAAAAAAAAGAAAAAAAAAAAAAAGAAAAGAGGGTACGTGTCACGTTATTCAACTTGTGATTTTATGAATCCTATCTAATTTAAGATTTTGTATAGCAATCATTTTTGATGCTAAATAAAGAAAAAATTGGGTTGGACCTATAAAAATATAAAGGTAACAAAAGAACTATTGAGAATTTCTCTCATACGTCTTAAGAGATGCTTTACTTTATTAATGCTTCTGGTCTGTAATCTTGGCACACCACCTGAACTCACATACATAAACAGGCCTACCATGAATAAGAAAAATATGAAATTGAAAGAGCTCCCAGATCATTTCTCATCATGGTGATGTGGCATCTTTAAGTTCGCCCTTGTCCGAGGTGCTCCGTCATTAGAATGCGCAGGAGCGGAGAGTGACTGCACTTACCATGGCAATGAAGCGACCTATGAAGCAGAAGTAGGAGAGGTGGTCTGGGTTGATGGTGGAGGCGGGGTTTATCTGCAGACAGTAGTTGCTCTTGCCAGCATACTCAAACAGACAGTACATGGGGTTCAGGACTTCGTGAGAGAGGAGGAAAAACCACTCCCTGGTACACACACACAGGATAGGAATTAATGTGTTCAATCTAAAACCATTATTAATAATTATGATTATTACAATAGAGTTACATGCTGTGGTTAAGATTAAAACACAAACCACATAAACCTTGGTATATTTAGTAACTAAAGACAATATTGTGGGGTGGATTTATGGCATAAACTATTAGTGCACAAACCTGGCAAGGCCTCCATAGTCCAGGCCCTCCTCTCCCCGAAATATGACGTAAAGCCTTCTCCTAAGGTCATACGGCTTCAGAGCCATTATCTACAGAAAAAGAAAAGAATCCACAATCGTGTGCACACATACACGCAAGAGTTGACACACGCATGCAAAATCCTTTCCAGACAGCAGGAAAACGTTTAACTTGTATGATTAAACCTTAGATTTTTTCATATAAACTTGTATGTAAAGAGCAAATATGGCACTTCAGGGTGAAAAAGCTGGTGCTTGAAATCTGCTGCTTGTGCTAGTATATTCTTGATTTGTGAGCAGCACCTACACAGATGTGCAATATTCTCTTACCTGCTGGAAAGAGTCTTCAAACAACGTTTGCCGAGACACGGTGATCTTAACGTGGCTGGGTAGTGCATTGGACTGGAAGGAAAAGAAGAACAGAAAATGTGTGATGTTTAAAAGAAAGGGAACGTCACTGTGCTGAACATCGCACCTAAATGCAGGAGGCAGGGAGAACATGAACGACTATTACCTGGCACAGGTAACGAAAGTGAGCTAGTTTCCATCTGAAGCTGCGCTCATACGCTATCTGGGGCCCTTTGGTGCTGCAGGGCGAACCACAGAGGCAAGACGAGAAACCACAGATAAAAGCTTCCATTAAGGATCTTAAACGGTTACACACAAGAATGGATCAAACGGTGAGAGAAAGTGGGCGGGAGCTGGATGGACACTCACACAGAGGACTTGCCAGTCCTCGGATCACTGAACGTGGTGGTGCGGGTGTTGTGATCCACAAAGTAGCGCACGCCCTCTCGGGTGTAGCGGATTTCCCAGCCTTCCGGCAGAGGGTCCTCATTCTGCAGCCTAGAGAAGGGAGGATGGGACGAGGGTTGGGAAATGACAGAGCATTTAACTATTCAAGCAGACAGAGCTCATTTAAGAATTTTGGCATGCTTGCTCTACACTGAAGTGGTTTGAGTAAACTAAAAGGATTTTTTTAGCCTTACCCTTGTGTGCGGGGGTCTTCCCATTGGGTGGTCTTAGTATTGTGATTGACAAAGTACACCCGATCATTTGAATCCACTCGCCGCTCTAGGATGGCAAAAGAAGGCGTATTACTAGCCAATGTAGAAATGACCAGTGCTATAGCAACAGATATAACAGATGTCTGAGTCTACAAGGTCCAAGATACATTACTCTAACTTACCCCAACCAGGAGGTAGTGGCCCCAGAGGGTCGTTTTCTGCAGACATCATCGAAGCCTGCAATCAAAACAGTAACAAATCCATTTTAAAAGGAGCGAGACGGAAAGAGAGAGAAATGGTGAGTGTGTCACTCGAGGATTGGGATATATATTCAGAAGACCTGAAATAACGCCTGATGTCTTCTGCTCGTCAACAACATTAGCTGGCCCACCCTAACACGCTGACTTACCACCAGAAGCTCAGGGCTGCATAAGCTAATCATGGTCATCAAACTATAACGAGATTAAAAGTGCACCTCAATGGCCCAGAGAGCCTCAAGACAAAAAATGCAATGCAAGAACAGAAGCTGTAACCCTATTGAAGACACAGCCCTAATTCACTCATGCAGTCTGAATGGATATCAGGAACCCTGCTGAGGTGGCAAAGTCTATGTATGCACCTTTTTCTTTAAAGTTCACTCCTGCCCTTCCCAAAAACAAAAAGGCAGGTCCTCCTGTCTACAGGTACTCTTTTTTTGGACAGTCGGTGTATTCTGAAGTCAAGATAATAAAAGATCAAGCTTTTGTTTTTGTTTAATGCTCAGCTGTACCAGGCTTTCTGTGGCTTTTTTCATAAATGACTTGTTTTCATAACTCATAAGAATGTTTAGTGTATATATGGTTTTATTCACACATCTAAATTTATGCTATACTCGTAGGTTTTTACATAAACAGTACTTACTAGTGCAATATTGCATAAACACATTAAATGCGCTCAGCCTACACCCATTGATTGGTGAAAACCAGGTCACTCATTAAAGAAGCAATTAAAAGTCGAAGCAGATATAGGACTATGTACAATAGGGTGCGTGCGCACACATTCAGAATTTTCAGAACGGTGCCTCCTAGATAGATTACAGAATAACTACAAAACATATGGCAGTCTGTTTGAAAGAGTTACAAAAGTAGGTGTCCTTAATTTTGATTAATTAAAAAATTACCTAAATGATTAAATCATTAATAATTTTTAAAATTAAGACCGACCACTGTCTTAATTTAAAAATAAATAAATAAATATCGCACACCCATGAAAAGCAAGCCATTTAAATCTTCCCCAGGCTCAAAGGCATTCTCTGGGCTGTAGAGGTGTGTGTGCGCTGTGTGTGAGGTGTGTGGGGTCACCGTACCGAGTAGAGGTATCGCTGGTTGAACTGGTGCATAGCTCCCTGCAGCTGGCTGCGCTGGGACTGCCACTGCTCATAGTTACGTACTGACTCCATGGTGGGTCTCTGCCAAGTGGTGGTTCGGGTGTTGTGGTCCACATAGTAGATCCGGCCCCGGTCGTCAACTCGCCTCTCCCAGCTATGCAACACACACACACAGACATGTATAACGTGCAACATATGAAACCTACACTCCGGCCAGGGAAGTGGGTGTATGTCAAGGACGCACCCTGGGGGCAGAGGCTGTGGTCTTTCCCACGTGGTTGTTCTGGTATTGTGATCGACATAGTATGTCCTGCCATGTGGATCCTTTCTCTGTTCCCACCTTTGGAAGAGAGTAGATGCAACATTAAAGCATTACATTCGATGAATGATGAAGTGATGGATTAGAACAGTATGGCTAAACTGTCTTTAGATGATATGATATAGCCATCACAAAAAAAAAATTCTCTAAAGAAAAACCTTAATGACACTCCTGGACTCTAATCAGCAACTAAAATGATCCAGCTGTATTAACCAATCAGGAAAGTCTCTAGCAGGAAAAACCACCAAAACATCACCAACCTAAACCAATCCCAGGGATCAGACTCCAGCTCAGCACGGTTGCGACGGTGTCTTACCCTGGAGGCAGAGGGTCTGATGTGCTTGCGTTGGGGGCCTGCTGGCGGGGTTTGCCTCCGTCAGCTGTGCTGTCGCCCGCAGCGACCTCTGCCGCGGAGGTGGCGGAAGCGCCGGCCGGCGCTTGGCTGGGTGCGGATGAGGAAGAGGATGAAGAGGAGCTAGCAGCAGGAGCGGCATTGGCGGCCTGTGAGCTGGAGGCAGGCTGGCGCGGAGACGAGGAGGAGGCCGGAGCGGAGATACCAGCAGAAGCAACCTCGCTTCCCTCCTCACTCTCACCAGAAGGAGGCACTACGTCCTCCCCTGAGGAGACAGCAGCAGTGGAATTCTCTCCATTAACTAGAGGGAAACAGCAAGAGAGACAATTCAATAAGAGTCTCAATGCCACCCTGCAGAAAACAAAGCCTACATTCAAATGAAATATCGTTCAGTGAATAGGCCACTCTCCGAGCTGCCAGGCACCGAAGCGGTCCTTAAGACAGTGCCTTTGGTGCCACCTGTTCTGGCTGCAAGCTCTCACAAAGGAGCAGAGGTAGTGTTGACTGCATGGATTAGACAGCATTTCAATGGAAATGAGCCCTGCTAGGGACTCGCCCCAATGAAACAGCAAATCCTGTACTCTGCTCACTGTATACAAGCATGCACACACAGTATACACTGCACACACTGCAAAAAGGAGTGGAACAGGAAGTCAATGTATTTTCAAATTGTATGTGAGGAACACACGACCCAGAAGAGTATGCCCACTATTCCAAACCACACTTTAGGGGAAATCCAGTGTAGACTCCATATGGCAATTGCAAGCAGTTGTATAAATCGGATGTTCACTTTTAACACTGGCGGGGCCTGTGGACCTGTGGTGCATCGGTTCTCACCAGTCGAACCGGCCGCGTCCCTGTCAGTGCACTTTGGGGTGGGAGTGGCCTTTGGGCTGTCTGTCTGCCGTGTAGGCGTGGACTCGCCGTTGCAATTGACGACGGGGGCGGTGCTGCCATCACTGTTGCCAGAAGAAGTGGATGGGGCCTCGCAGTCCACTCCATTCGTGCCATCATTCACTGAGCTGCGTGGCACACACACACACACGTTAGTGTAGGTTGACCGAGACGTCTGCTAAATAATGGCTTGCTTGTCATCTCAGATGTCTGTAAAGGGGAATACTGACAGTCCTGACCTGAGCCCTTACATACTAAAAAGTTCAAACGTACTCCCTCCAGGTTACACCCCTCCTCCTAGAAGTGTGAAGGCTGAAACAAGATTGGTGAAGACCTTCTGCCCACAGGCACACGTTGCCTCTTCCCGCTACTCTGAACTGATGAACTCGCACAATACCCACTGAACTACACTGTTCACCCCCCCCCCCCCCACCCCCAGTTGCTGTTTTCATAGTCTGTTGTCTAATTAGGCATTACCTAAACTTTGTGCAGTGTAAGACAAACTTGCTGAAACCATTCACTCCTGCGTGATATGAACAAGTTCAATGAGAATTATACAGCACAGGTGACACAGGGCTGCTTGCTTGGTCTGTTCAGTGCGTTCAGACCAGAACAGGCAGACGGCTGGTAGGCAGCTGTTCAGAGAGGGCAGCCCTCCGCCCTCACAGCTTGAGAGGAAGGGGCAGCGGGCAGGACGTTTGCTTATAGGAGAGGAGGAACACGTGACGCACTCCCCCGACACTGAGCCCATTGTTGTGCAGGACACAGAAAGAAGAGGGCAGCTACAGGGTTGAATTGGAGCAGAGTATGTGTTCGCGTGGTGTTCTTTCTTCATAGCTGCTGCTCCGAACAATGCCACCTTCTCTACCAGTGACGAGCATGCACGGCCAAAATCATTTTCAGAGAGCCAGGGCTTTTGAGATTGACAATATTCTTTCTAATGTTGATGTTTATATAAAAAAAAAAATGTATAAGGGGGGGGGGGAGAAGGAAAGGCAGTTCCCCTGTAAAACGGCTCAGCTTTTGTCTGAAGCCCACTAGGATAATCTGAGATGGGATAATCAACAAGTGGCTAGAGAGCATCAGGGTGTGAGGCTTAACCAGGAAATGCCACACATGTCTGGGAAGGACAGGAAGTTATGACTGCACAGGACAGGAAGTTCTGACTCAAATCTACTCATCTGTTTGTCACCTCAACCACAGCATTAAAGAGGCTTCTTTCAACCAAATCACACTGGCCAGAGCAATATTTCCTACAGAGAAAGACATGGTAATTCATGCAATATTACCCTGACCACTCCCTGCACATGGCCTGTTACATATATAACAAATTTGTTCTGCTGATGTAGACATTTCTCTTCCCCCCCCATTTGCTGACTAAATTTAACTTGAGTGGAGAAACAGACAGCTAATTAGCTCTCCTTTTAAATGGTGCATTTTAAAGCTTGACTTTTAAACAGAGCGTTCTTTGCCGAAGCAGTATGTCAGTGCAGGAGGAAGGTTTTTAAGACCTTAGGTGGTGAATGTGCAAGACTGCAAATGAAAGCTGGCACCGGTAAGTTTGCAAGCGACTGTGTGGGCGTAGAGGAAATCGCAATCATTTGGCAGCAGTTGCTTTTCAATAATGACAGAGGGCAAACAGGAGCACTGCAGTAGCAGCTGCCACAAGGGGCAAATCTGCAGTGGTGCTTCTCCACTTACTAGCAGGGGGAGGAGGCCCATTTTAGGCACAACACACCACCGTAATGTAGGAGAGCACGTTAGCCATCCATCCATTGCCGTCAAAACAGGGTGAGAAGGGCGAGTTTTAACACATCACTTTCTTAATCAGAAACCACCTCAAGCCAGAAATGCCTCTCATTTTTTCAGGTTAGAGTGCACTCCTAGAGAGGGTGGCCTCACCTGCTCTGGTTTCGGGTCGTGCTTTCCTCCCCGATCTCGTGGACAGCGTCTCCATTATGCTGAGCTTCTTTTGGAAAAGAGCAGAAAAAGAACTGTTTATCCAACTATTCCAAAAGATCTGCAGAGCGCACTAGAATAACCTAGATATAAAAAGGAGTGTGGGTGAGTTAGCATGAGAATAAAAAAAAACAAGAGAGAGAGCGAGCAGAGCAGAGGAGAAGAGTACTCACTGGTCGTAGTGGTTGTGTTGCCATTGCGCAGGGGCTCCTGGTCGGCGGTAAGGCCATCTAGAATGACTGTGAGTTCTCCAGTGGCCACTACGCCGTTCTTATTCTCCAGAGTCAACTTCAGCACCTCCTTCACGTTCTCAACTGCATACACCCATCCAGCAGTGGGCACATTATTGACAACTTTTCCACCAGAGCAGAATTGTGTGAAAAACAACACTCCTTACATTCCGAGTTATTACTGAACAGGCCGTAGTTCTAAACTAGTGTAAAAATAATCAGGACCCATCTTAAATTAATTTTCCTCTTTGTTTAAACCTCTCTTGAAAAACTCAACTTTTACACAGCAACCGAAGTAGTACGGGCGCGCGCGTGTGCAAGGGATGCGGCATGTCAAAGCCATATCATCGTACGTTTCCTGTTGTGTTGCTCGAGGGCCTGTCGCAGATCTAGTGTGGCTTTCCCCAGCAGAGCGTCTGCCTTCAGAGTGTGATGACTCCATACTTTAAACTCCAGCTGCGTGCGTGGTGTTACATTCCTGTGAACACACAAACATGCATACGAACATGACCACGAGAGGCGTCAGAAGGATGCAGAAGACACAGTCACAGACCGCCATCGGCACGACGATATTCAGTGAAACGCAGAAAGACGAACAGAAATGTTCAGTAGCTGCCTCAGGCAGGTAAACCCAAGATGTGAACAAAGATCCTTAAGGTCACATGTGGTGGTATTGCTGATTTCTCTCAAGCTACCTACTGTAAAACCACTTAACTTTAATATTCCATTAATCTTGCATTAGCTAGCTACCATTAGCTACTTTAGGGCCTGGAGCATACCTGTTAAGAACAATCTGGTTCATACTACTGTGTGGTGGCGTAACCTTTAATATTAGCATTCACATAATGCATTTGCATAGCTCCTTCAGCCTTTGCTCGCTTCACTATGGCTATGTCTTGCCTCTGTGGACTCCTATGCTTTTCCCCCTCATCCTGCGACCGTATCCTTGATTCATCAGAGACACGGCAGGCAACAGACCTCATCACGTTTCCCCTGTCCTGCCTGCAAAGATCTCCCACATGACGTGCGTGTGCCACTCCTCTCCTGTGACTCAGAGGTGAGAGACAGACGGAGGGGTGGTGTTGCCTTTTAAACGGCATGCTCCCTTAGAGCCGCCGAGAGTTCCTACCCCGCTCTGGATGGCCAAGCGTGCAGACCTAGTCAGCCTGCACCATGCAGCCAGTTGGTGGGCCAGAATGGTGCGTAAACACCTCTAAAACTGGTCTGAAGGACAAAGTCTCTCTCGCTCGCTCTCTTTCCCGGTCTCCTATACCCTCCCTCCCTGTTCGCTGCGGATGAGCGTGGCAGTTAGTATTCAGCACACAGGGGCTCTGCCCCACCAGCCTCCCTTCCGTCACGTTCTCCCCCATTAGCTCAATCAGCGCTCACAGGGAGACGAGTTACACTCCCAGCCGGCTCTTGCCTTGAGCTCGGCACAGCCAACCGGTCCCCTGAGCAGGACATGAGCTTACAAACTCTTAAAGCAAAAACCTGGCTCTACAAACCATTAACGCTACAGATAAATGAAGAAATATATTATAAATGTTTCTGGATAAAAAAAAATCCTAAACAACAGTCAACATGGCAATGATGTTCAGAACAAAGAGTTAAGAGGCAGCCGTGCATCGAGAGCGCTCCACCAAACCGCTGCAGTGACCAACTCGACAGCACTGCAGTATTTCCTCTAATCACAAACGCATTCAGCGCCTCACAACAAAACTCCTGTCAGAGCACAGCCAAACTGCAGCATGAGGAGCTACAGTAAAAAAATGACCCCGAATTACAACGCTGAAGACATTTGCTCCTGGACACTAGAGAATGTGGCCTCCCCACCACTGTTGGCAAAGCAGACATTTTCAGTCCTCACGCCTACAAAATGTATTCCGACACGCCCCCTCCTCCTGTGAGAACCCCATAAACTTCTAAGATTTTAAACATCACTCTCTACGCATACATGCCTGTGGGAAAACCTCCCTCATCAGATTTCACAGAAACATCACATCAGAGGAAACAAATCCACAAAAAAAACAACAAAAACCAAGAAATGCAAGGACAAGCCATGCCTAAACGCAGCAGTAGAAATCCTCGTGCAGTAGAACAGGGATGGGCCACAGCTGGGCTACCTGCTCAGTCACACTCTCCAACTGGGTGCTTTGACTTACAACCCGACGGCATGTACGCACACGCAGTATATAGTAATACACTGTAATAAAACACGTAGCCATGCCAAAATTGCAGTGAAGTATACAAGGTTGCATACATACACACTTATCCTGACAGAATATTACGGCTATAACTGCCTGCCGGAAAATGAGTGGAGCTGAGAATGGGAATTTAAGGTTCCCTCGCTACCTCCAAGGCAACAAACCTTAAAGCTTTAGAATCAAGCCAGAAAATTAAATTACCCCTTTTTTGGTTAGAGGGCTTTTTTTTTTTTTTTTTTTTTTAAATTAAAAGGTAAAAACCAGGTACGAGATGCCAAGTACCCGGATGACATTCGTCTGTACATGCTCATTTTTGAGTAAAACATCCAATTCATGTGCTGGCTTGGGGAGAGGCTCCCTTACAGGGTAAGGTGCTCCTCCCACTTTGGGCTGGAGGAGCTGTGGGACTTGACCGTCTTCCTGCTCTCGCCCTCAGCTGTCACCTCCACATAAATGGCCGTCCCGAACCAGTTCTTCTTCCGCTTGATCTTGGCACATGAAACTAAAGCAAAAGAAAAGCGGCTTTAACCCGGCCAAGACTTGACGCCGGCAACAAACTTGCCTTCAGAAAGAGGCGTGTAATTGGTCTGCGGCAAATATATTTTTTGACAACAAGGACAATTTTAATAAAAGGACTGTGTGGATTTGCAGTTAGGTTCTCCAGCCCTAGTCTCTCTCATAGCTGCACCACTTCAAGGCCAAAAACTGGAACTTAACATCTGGGAAATGTCAGAAAATGTGTAATGAAATGACTAGTGTTAACTGCAATGCATGTTTACCATAATTGTGATGTCTGATTTACTGGCGTCATGCCTATGAATAATTAATCTGGCATCCATTTTTAAAAGTTTGTGTTTTACACCAACTGCACTGCACAGATTAGAATTTGAACCTGCTATAAATGAATGAAGGTAAAGTGATCGGTGATTAATAATCATTTTATTAATTTTCGGTTATTGCATCAGTCCAAGAAATTCAACACTGATGCATCCCTACTCATAGCACTCCAGGGCAGCCCAACACCTTTAGCTTACCCAGTGTGGTGATTACTCATGCTGGAATGCTCAGTTCAAGGCCAACACCAAATTTGGTGCACGGTGGCAGTGAAACACCTCAGAAAATAGTGACGAACGTCCTGCTGCTGTTCAGTTCGTGTCTGTACATGCGCTGTCCTTACCGATGGCACGTAGCTGTGACGTCCTTCCGTGGTTATTACTACAGTCAGCTCTGGACGAGGCTGTGGCCATGTCATACACAGAGATGGAAGCCTGAGAAAAACAAATGAAGTGTGAGGAAATACGGGAAGCAAAAGGGGAAGGAGGCAGAAACCCCCAACAACTCTGTGCTGCAAAGTGCATCAGAGGAAATGGCCACGATCAGGGAGCCTTCGGTATTTTCATCAGGATGGTGCCGGGAGATGGACTGCGCCAGAGCGGTACAGTGACAGAGGGGACCACAGACCCAAAGAAGGAGGACAAATGCACTTAGCCTGAACCAGGAAGTTCTCAGAGAAAGCTGAGCGCAGCAAACTCTCAGGAGTGCAAGGTGCACTTTCTTACAAATCATTATCTTAAGTGGAGCAACTAGCATTATATGGGACTGCACTACAAAGCAATCTCATTGTGCCCCGCTATCTTGAGATTGTTAATATCACCAACAAACAGATTTGCAGGTTAATGTTGTTTAACAGTGCTTGGGCTAAATTTAACATTTAGTACATCTGAAAATCCTTCCTTAGCTCTCTCCCCCTAAGCAACGGATTTTTTTTTGCTGGATACAGTGAATATACACAAATACTTCACTTTGCAGGGAGTTGGAGGCTGATTTTGGTTTACTCACAGTAGGTATGTGCGAAGCCCTCCAGATCCTTATCCCACACTGTGTCCCATGATTACCACTAGGGTGGGAAAGAGGAAGTAGTCAGCAATGATAACAAAAGCAGACTGACAAAAGGCAGAGACTGACCACAGCACGCTGCAGGTCCGTTACACTGAAGTGTGAAAACTCACAGAGGGGCACAGCTTGGTCAACACAGAGTATGTGATGAGGGCTGGGTGCACGGCGTCTTTGACCTGGAGGCTGAAGAGGAGACTCGAGCCGCTCTAACTGGCTTCGTTTTAAGATGCTTAAAGCTAGCATTAGCTCCACGCTGACGGCAAGGCAGATCAGCGGCACTAAACCATCACTGCACAGGAAGACAGGCATGCACTCTTGCTCCCTCACACACAAAGCACTAGTGGGACACTGCGTAAAGAATAAAGAGCGTGACACCATGTAAACATGAACGCACGCACACGACCCGA
Organism: Electrophorus electricus; assembly: GCF_041902795.1. NCBI lineage: Eukaryota > Metazoa > Chordata > Actinopteri > Gymnotiformes > Gymnotidae > Electrophorus > Electrophorus electricus. Next base: position 10,406,667 of record NC_137510.1, on the reverse strand, counting down.
TATAACTGGGACTCCAGGTACAGAGTAAAGAAGAAACAAGAGGCGAATATTTTTGCCAAATATGCAGGTTTTGGTAAAATAGTGCTCACCTTCACTTTAACAAAAACATGTTAACACTTATTTTTTTAAGAAAGGAGAAAAGGTGCATCGGCAACAGTAGTACAGGAAATTTAAACGACATTACTGTAGGTCCTAGAACTGCACAATGAATTTTTAGGCAAGTTAGTCCACCTTTGCAGGTGCAGAGTATAAAAACTGCATCTGCATTTAGTACCAGATGTAACTAGGTGGCTGTGAGCAATTGACACTGAACCATAGGAGACCGCAGCACTCTGAGAAGGTTGTGTGCTAAACCTCAATCATGTCATAATTATTTCATTTCATTCTCATCTTCCTGGTTAGGATCTTTAGATAGCCAAGATAAATGGCTGGTATATTACGTTTCGCAAGCCAGTTGGTTAGGCTGATATGATCAGATTTCACACAATTTACCTCTAAACAATACACATTTGACTAAGGAATCTTAGTTTTGGCCTTTGCAAAGACCACAAAGCATTCTTCTTCGTAAGCCAACACCATAATAAAGCATTTTGTGTTTCAATAAGCATCAACCCTCTAAAGCTCTCTAGCAAATTAGAGCAGTTGGCACCATGTGGGCTGACTGCACTCTGATCATTCACTGCTGACAGCTGTCCTATCATAACAGTTCATTCAGCATGACAAACATTTATAACACTTTTAGAAAATAACAAACACAATTTATGCATTTGTAGCATAATACACATTTGTATTACAATAACATGAGATTTGACTGTTATTCATCGGTACAGGTCCTTTCAAATGAACCCTCAGAATCACCATGGAAAAAGAGACTTCATGGGTGCAATGCAAGGCTTCAAAGGCTCTCCAGTTTTTCCACCTTAACATCCATCAGGAATTCCTTGTTGGACCCACAACAAGAGCCACATACCACCACCACCACCACTACTAATACTACCAATAATGTTCCACTGGCTAAATGCTCCAATGTGCCAGCCTGACATATCACCCCAGGTACTCAGGTAGCCCAGGTACATTACACAGAAGTCATACTTTGCACTCTGAGTAAATGACATCATTCAATTACTGCAAATCAACAAAGGCCAGGTTCAGTGTACCAGGCTACGGGCTTGGCCATGGGAACAGAGTGCCAGCGGTTACTTTGGAGGGCCTAGTGCTGAGTTTGTGTCCTGCGGTGTCCTGGGGCCCTGACATAACCAGCCAACCCCACCTTAACTTCAATAATGTCTTAAGGCTTTCACCTTTAACTCTTACTGCAATATTGCACTGTGGCAACTGATGGTGTTAAGATGGCTCATGAGATGGAAACCCTTTTCTCTGTGAATTTACGGGCTCTAAAGTATTACATACAGAGAAAACCGATAGACCCAGCAGCTACAGTAAATGATCCCACAGCCCTCTAGCAAAAACTCTATATTCATCCATGTTGATGGAAACTATTCAGCCATACCACATGGCGTCTGTGCCTTAAGCAGTAAAAGGAAGGAAGCTTACTGAGAGGAGGTGGGTTCTGCAGTACATTATCAAGCTTCACCATGTGCTCAGCAAAAGAGCAAACACGAAGCACCAAAACATGGCAACACATATCCAGGGTCATGGTTGATTTCTTTTTCAAGTGTTTCAATGTAAGAAGCGGGCTAGGTTAACTGGCTACATAACCAAAATGTCACCAATATATAATTCTGAACTGTGGCTTCATAGTTAGACATTTAAGATGTCGTCTCCCCCCCCCCGCAGTTAGGAAGCAATGCTGAGACATGAAAATAATTGAGCAAAAATCCAGCAGTACAGGAGGGAATTCATGTCAAATTCAAATGGAAATCATGACGGTGGGAAAAAAAAAAAAGTGCAATACATGACATTGCTTTTCTATAGCAACATACAGAATAAGGGCCTGAATGAAAAAACAATTCTGTTAGTTTTCATGTGGCTTGACCTCTTAACTGAAAATCAATACGTGCGTTCATGGCATCTCACTGTGATGACTGCACCAAGGTCCCTGGATGCCAAATTAAAACAATTCTAGGAAGGTTCAGGACTGTATTCAAGGTTGTATATGGAGTACATTTTGGGCTTAGGTCCAAGTGTGTGCCTTTCCAAATTATACTTATATGGCCAAAAGTATAGGGACATCGCTTAATTACTGAAGTCAGGTGTTTAATTCAATAAAATCGAGCACCTAGCAGTATGCCTTTACAAACAACTTGCAAAAAGCCAGCTTGCAAAAGTTTCTTCCTTCCTACATATACCACGATCAACTGAGTGGTATTATTAAAAAGCAGAAGCATTTAGGAACCACAGAAATGGCAGACCTCGTAAGATTACAGAGCAGGAGTGCTGAGGTGCATAGAGTGTACAAGTTGCCAACAGTCTGCTGACTCAATAACTGCAGTTTCAAACCTCCTCTGGCAGCAACATCAGCACAAAAACTGTGCACTGGGAGCATGGGTTTCCATGGCCAAGCAGCAGCATGCACGCCTTAGATCACCAAGGCCAATGCCAAGTGTCGGATGGAGTGGCAGGAGTGTGTTGCCTGTCTGACTGCTTTGCGCCAACTGTAATTTCTGGTGGAGGGATAATGCTATGAGATTGGAACTAACCCCTGAAAAACAATCAAGGGAAATCTTAACGTTTCAGCATATAAAAACATTTGACAATTGTATGCAGTTTCGGAAAGGCCCTTTTCTGTTCCAGCATGACTGTGCACCAGTGTACAAAGTAAGGTTCAGGTCTATAAAGTCAAGATCGGGTAGGTTTGGTGTGGAAGAACCAGACTGGCCCGCACAGAGTCCTGACCTCAACCCCAACCCTACTTTTCTTTGTTTCGGGGGCGGGCGGGCTGCAGTAATATATTGTATTAGTAATCCGGTATTCAATCAATTACTCCATCAATGAATCGAGTAATCAGAAATATTTTTTATTTACAAAGAGAATACAAGACCTGCATCTTAAAAATTAAAAACTGGTTTCTGTTTTAGACAAGTCAACATTTTTATTGCTTCAATTGCATTGTCAAAAATACACTAAATTAGGTTAAGTGCCATATTACATTCTGGGTTTTAAATAAAACATTTTCTGGAATGCAAAAACAAAAGTAAAAAATCTATTGAAATCAATTGAAAGTTATTTTTAAAAGGGAGCCATGATATTTTTTTACTTGACCTTTTTATTTTTCAAGACATGCAGGACATCTGTTTGTGAATGGAAGAATCATTGCTAAGTGATTGTTGATATTAACGGCAAACAAAACAGTTAGGTTTACAAACATCAAAAATTTAAACCAGGTAAAACTAATTTGTAAAAGTAATTTGCTACTTGCTACTTTCCTTAGCACTCAGGGGGCCTCAGCATGTGAGTTTTTGAAAACTGTAGCAAAAACTGCTCTGTGTTCTGAGAAGTTATTACCTCCCCAGGAGTACAAAAGGTAATTCCCAAACAGTTATTTGTTCATTCACTTAATTCATTCGTTGGAAATACAGCTGCATGCAACACAACTTGGACCAGTCCATTTAGCATAATGCCTTCTGCATAGATTTTTTTTTAAAAATTTAAAATTCCACATCCCTGCCAATAAACATGATGAGAAGTCACTCTGGTACAATTCAACAATCTCACATAGTTAGCGAACAAGCTACTTTGCCAAATAACCTTGTCTAAAATAGCAGCAGAATGACTATCACCCTGCTGTGTGCACCTCTCCTGTCTCTACAATGATCACCCAAGGATGATGGTACGGACTGTTCCATGGCTAGACTCGATGTCCGCGTTAAAGTAAACGTATTCCTCTATTGCCTTCATTAGAACACGCTCAACCTTACAGCTATGAAGATACTGGATTCTGGGAGCTTATTCATAGCCTCTCTACCTCTTGCTAATGATTTCAAGAAAATATGCAAAAATACTTCAGAAAGTCACTTTTAGCTTCTTCATATTATCCCCCCACCTTTCCACAGTAGATTTTATACAGTAATAAAATGTTGCATTAATGATTTTTAGCAATAGAGTTACTTGAGTTTCTCAAGGAACTGTTTCAGCCCTAAGATAGAAATGGAGATTGCGAGCCAGACCCTCTCGTCCATCACCAGTGTCTGACCTCACAATCAACGCACTTCTGGATGAATGGTGTACATACTCACATAATGCTCTCTACCATAGGGACTATATTATTAAACAAATCTACAAATAGGATAAATTAATGCATTACAATTATATCTCAGAAGTTACGAGTTTGCTTGTGGACCAGATATGCTACAGTTTAAAAGGCATACTTCAATTGTTTCTAAAATATCCTTATGCAAACTTTGTTTTCATTGTTACCACAGATCACACCTTCATTTCAAAGTTCCAGTTTTGTTGATGGCTAGTAACATCATATTGGACAGGTGCTTTGAGTAATTTGCACTTAATTTCAATCAATATTCAGGGTTTTGCCCCCTTACAAACAGACTTTTATACACAAGGAACAGTCATGTGTATGTGAGCCTAGTTTCCTCAATTAGATATGGCGAAAGCCAAATGCCAACAGCCATCATCATCTTACACCTGTGATATGAACACACGCTGAAGCTTTAGAAGAGTACACCACCACCAGGCTCCTGCTGTGATCTAAGCCTAACCAACTCAGGCCAAGCACAGAGATCAGATAAGAGATGGGTAGACAGACACCATGACACAGCATCATTAAGTGGATCACAGGAGATTACTAAAATGAATAAGCCTTGCTCTGTTCTGTGTTCTCTGTGAGGTATTTTGGACAGATGATTCATTAGCACGCTGAAAATAAAGCTCAGGGTTGACCGTGTGTGACCATATATATTACATCTGACACTCACTCACAAGCACCCTGTACGCCACTAAAACCAAACCCAAAAAGTGTTTGATGCTGCCCTTCTGCCCGATAACCCCCAACCCCCACCACTGTCCTTGTACCACATTGCTCTGCACTTACAAACTACAGAGTAGCTAATTAACAAGCAAATAAATCATTGCCATTAAGAACAAATGAGCTGTTTGGGAAGCACCAGAGGAGTTCGAGTGCATTAAATTGAAGCAGTACCCTGAGGAGAACAAACTGCTTTTGTGCTCATGTAGCTCATTTAAACAAAAAGAGTTCTACTTACAAAGCAGTGGCAACCCTGTCCTCCACTACCTCCAAATATACACATACACACACCCTCCTGCAAGTCTTACGCTACACCACAGTCAGTTAATATCTGCCATGGTCATCAGTGTAAACTGAGAACACTGGGCAGAGGTGCTAGCCCTGAGATTACAGGGCACTCACCACAGAAAACACCACACACAGCAGGTCAGAAAAGGTGACCAGAGGCAGCTTTTTAATCATTTGTTTCAAAAGCACTGAATCTGTGGTATGTCAGACGGCACTCTCGTGTGCAGAATACAGAGATATCTTTGTGCTAGCTTCACCTAGTGGCTTGCCCTCATTAGACAGCTTCTGAAGTGTGTGCGGAATCGTGTGCCTTGCCTATTTGCCTAGGAGGCTTTCCAAAGCTGAAAGCTAGCTAGGTAACAATAGACTGTACATGCAGAGCATACACCACGGACCAACACGCATGCACACACAGATACAAGCAATATCCTAGTATTTTGCTAATACTGCAATTTATTACATTTAAACCATATCAAGTCAGAACAAATAACAGCAAATTGATGTCATGGATATCAGAGAACTGATAACTTGGAATATAACCTATGCCTCCAATCAATGAGTCATTAAGCACTACTTGAAATTCTCCTCCCATAGAATTTATTTGAAACATTGAGCTCTATGGTCTACATTCACCCCATTAGGACAGGCGTGAACAACTTTGATCCTGAAGTTCCGCAAACCAGCAGTGATTAGCTAAAACTCTGATTAGCTCCTCCACTGCCTCCAATTTATCACTTGAACTTGGACATCAGCAGATTTGAATGAAGTGTGTTTTGTGGGACTTAAAGCTACAGGCCCTCTGACAATCAAAAGGAGATCGCAAGAGAGAACTGAACTGCTGTCCATTTCCAAGGGTCCTCAAGAAAGATTATTAAAACGAAATAGATGAACCACATGCACTGAATCAGAGAATACACCACACACTGCTCCATCCTGCCAATAGCCTAGTCCGTTTCCTTTTTTGTGACTCAGCTTCGTCCCCATTTTGGAGAAGTTGGACTGTGTTATTCTGAATCAAAACCATGCAGTATACAGGATATATTAGAGTCAGATCATCTTCTGTTGGTCATGTTGAATGCCACCAGCAGATTCACTCTCCTTGGTTCCCTCGTAAAATGATACCAGCCTGAAGTGCTGTTGCGAAACTCCAGACTGCAGGACTCAGAGACTGGTTGGGGAAGACCCTTGGCATATGAAGATGACGGTCTTTCATGCTGATCAGCACAGCTGCATATGTACAGAGCTTCTGAGTGCATTAATTCAGTGCTTAGGTAATGTGTGGACCCTGGGAAGTCCAAACACAGAGCCCAGTGTAATGCTGAAATTCAGACAGGTGCCACTCAACAGCATCCAAATGTGTTTCCCAAAGCTTATGATGAGGTTTCACGATGTTGACATCAGGGCTTACACGGTTTGTTAAATCAATGTCCAAAAGTCGCCCAGTTGAATTCAAGTGTGCGCACACACACACAAATCAATCTGGAATTTGAGCACTCATTTGAGGAGAGAGACACCACCAATTATAGTGGGAAGCCACCGCTGCCCTTCAGCAAGCTACAGCCTGATTAAGCTACATTGTTGGTGTCTACTGTGCGCATCAGCAGCCTTTCCTCTGCATGCCATGCACACTTCTGCAGACACTGCACAGATCTCCTGAAAGATGTGGGAAAAATACTCATTTGATGAATCCAATTGCTTCAATTGTTTTCCACTTCTATCCATTTTAACAGCAGCAAAAAATGTCACGCATACTGCACAACCAGTCAGCCCATCGCATATATTATCAGCACTATGTAAGAAGGCTAAAGAAAATCTTTTTGCTTTGCAGAGGAGTGCATTATAAAGACTTTTTTTTCCCCCATTTCCTCATGCAAGTTTCAATCCTATTGCACATGGGCAAGGTGTTGCTTGTTGTTTAAAGTGCTAAGAGAGAAGCAGTAAAGGTGCATGCATCTCAGTGCATATGGGCGGTTAATGTCAAAGTTCAGTGAGCTAGAGACACATTACACTAATACATGCAATGACAGTTCCTGTTTCAGTTGAAAAAGTTAACATATGCTTTAAATAACAAATGCTGACTAGAACAAAAAAAAAAAAAAGGGGGGGGGGGGGGGGAAATACACCCTCCCCCGCCCCCTCCCAAACCACCCAGGGAAATCATATGTAAAGCACATACTTTTCCTGGGTTATAACATTCACTTATTTTTGTAGGCACTTCTAAAATTACATTTAAATGGGTAAAACTACATAAACGTGTAAATATGTGAAATGCTTACTATTAAACTACCACAATTAAAAGTCTTCAAATGCATGTTTAAGTAGAAGTATATATTAAACATATCAAAATGTATATTTGATTATAATGTAAAGTACTTGCACTTCAGTGTCCTATAAAACACGGGAGGTATTTCCCACTTAACCAAGTCGAGTTTGTCTAATAAGAGAAGTACGATGCGTTTCTACTGGACAACACTCACTTTAGATAATAATAAATCAGAATAAGTCGAAACAACTACAAATTGGGTGGTGCTCTCTAGTCTAGGAACGATACGAAAGACAGAAACATTTACGAGATCCAGTGCCGTTACTCAAACATCTTACCGTAACCAGTTTCGTCACAGCGTTGGAGGGCACAACCGACAAGGCGGACAGAGGGAGATCACCAAACAGTAGTCCATAAGCAACGCAATCAGTCCAAATAGGGGGGATTTATGAGCTCTGCGCGAACTCCATTTAAAGTATTGGTTTACGGCGTAGCTTAATATTGGTTTTCGATCATTCAGCAGGGTTCCTTCAGCCAACAGAATTGCCTAGCCAGCCAGCTAACTCACCGCTCACAAATGGATTTCACTTAGGCCTACTGTTTCCAGACATTTATGCATGTAAATGATTTCTACAGGGCATCTGAACTAAACGTGTGTTACAATAACAAAACACTTAAGGTGTATTTGTTAGCCACTTAGGTTTAATGGTTAGTTAATTAGGACCCGCTCTATTTTAGCCCTCCATGTCGAAGTCTTAATTGGTCAGGTAGGTTAGCTTAGCTATCCAGCTATGCTAACTAGAAAAGTTAGTCACAATAACATTAAAAATGCTTTGGCTAGCGTTGCCCAGTTTTATGTTGTTGTAGGTGGATAAACATCTTTAAATGCTTTAAAGTGTTAGGTGTTGTAAGTTAAATTGTTAAAGCTAGCGGAATAACACTACCAGACAGCTAGAAACACTGGTACCCGGTTACTGTAGGTAGCTAACCTCGCTAGCTAGCTAAATTGCCGGTAGCATTGGAATATGTATCCTAGCAACGAAGGGTGAGAGGATTACAGGTTAACACCTTTGAATCAGAGAACGACTAACTAACGCTAGATATCCAAGCAGTGAGGTAGTTAGGATACATGTAGGGTGACCGATAACGGTAGGTGGATAGCGAACTAACTATATTTACACGAACGAGTTCAGCTATTAGCTAACTATATATCCTAGGGGAAGCAAATAGCTTACGTGCTACCTTAGCTAGGTTAGCTAATCTAGGTAGGTTAGCCATCCAAATCTGTCTGGCTTTGTTGAATTAACTTGCACATCCCACTGCAGACAATTTAGTTTGAAGTTAGCTGGTTCTGAATAACTGGCTATATTATATATTATTTGCTGCTACTCGCTAAAAGCTAAAAAAAGTCAAGTTGGTCATGGGTATCTACTTAATTGGCATTCATCGTGTGTCTCTATCTTACCTAGCTATCCAACACAACCAGACACATATGCGACATTTTATTTTCCTCATGCTCTACGCTGGACAATAAACGACAGCGTTCGTTAGTTAAGATAGCTACGGGGCTACAGCGTTTTCACACGGCAAAGTGTGTACAAGTAAATATCGGCAAGGCCTAGGCTACCGACCGCCATTTTTACTGAAGCAGCAGTAGCAAAGACGCCAGCTAGCAGTTGCCTTGCTCAAATTCATCCGGATCGGCTATCCCAGGTAACTAGCTGGCTTTTCTGAAGCCACCGAACATAGTCAGCGTTACCGTCGATGATTTTCCTAAATCACACCAGCTAGTTCGTATACTCCGGATACAGCTGTGGTGGACGGGTTACGAAAAGATTCCCAGCGCGACCTGCAAACGAATTAAGACGTCAAAATCGGTGATTTTCAAAACTTACCGAGTCAGCTACCCCTCGCCAAAGTTCGCAGTGGGTTTTTTTTTTTTCTTTTTCTTTTTTTTTTATGTCCCCCCGATGTGCCGCTTGTGTGTTCACCTAGGCAGATTGGACTCTGCCGAGAGCCATTTCTCAGTCCACTGACAGCTTCACGCCGCAGCGAAACAGGACGCCTGACGCGTCTTACGTCATGAATGGAGCGCGTTATCGCGTCTTACGTCATGAATGGAGCGCGTTATCGCGTCTCACGCGTCTTACGTCATGAATGCAACGCTTATCGCGTCTCACGCGTCTATCTAAGACGTTTCCCTAGCTAAACTTGTCATTAATATGTGACTAAAATGTTAGCTTATTTCAATAAACGCATTAATAAATATGCCGTCCTGATTTTTTAAAGTCTGTGGTTCTTCATTGATTTAAACGAATTCCATTTGGAAATGTGTAATATTGGCGAGTAGCATAATCGGACGTGGCTATTTTAGCGGCCCTGGAAAAATGTTTCAGTTTAATGAACAACTGAGGAGATGTAGGTGTGATAAACGTCTCTAACTCATTAGAACAATAATAGAGATTTTGCAGTGACTGTGATGTTATTCTAAACTTTGAAATTCACTCAAAATATTTCAAAAAACGCATATACCTAGAAGTAAACAGTTTGACAAGGGAATTCTGACACTTGAATTCAAATGATGTCGTGTAGTGAAGATGAACGGATTTATTAGAGCTAAACCTACATAACGATAATCATGATTGTATTACTACATTTTGTATTGCATTGCAGTAATTTCTATATTAAAGAACTCAAAATGCTTGGCACTTTAAAAAGGTGTTTCTAACAAATTGTTTATAATGAAGTATTGTGTGTATTTAGTAGTAGTGCAGTGTATAAAACAATTGAAGTTTTAAAAGTCATAGATAATTAAACTTTATAAGCACCCAAGATCCTCCTGACTGCACAGCTCCTCTTCAATTGTATTGGGACTGACATGCCTAAATGGATGGACTGATGACTACATTTACATTTATGGCATTTAGTAGACGATCGTATCCAGAACGACTTATAAAAGTAACAAACTAACTAGATAAAATATACCAACCTGCATGTATACACCAACTCTTTCTTTAGTCCTACTATTTATAAACTTTTTGAAATAGTGAAGGCATCAAGATTAGGAAATACATGCAATTATGGAGCTTTTAAAAAAAATCAAATTCTTTAGGGGCTGACTCTGGGCATAGGTTAGATTACAGTGCCAATTTTGAATTTCCATTGTGAATTCTTTAGTCTTGCCCTGGGTTTAATCTGGGATTGGGAAACGGGCCCTTTGCTTTGATACCAGCTTTGCACACTCGGCATCCCCTCAAACAGGTTCATGAAGTAGCCAGCCAGAATGCTCTTAAAAGCTCATACAGTTCCTTAAAGTTTAGCATATGCAGAGCACTTGTCTGAGAAAATAAAGTTCCAAATGAAAACTATTTAGGCTATTGCTAGATGTATTTAAAAATATTGTTCTCATTTACATTTTTCTTTGTGCATAAATTCATAAATAAGATAGAACTGGACCTGTCCTAGTCACCACAGTTATATAAGCTTGTTGAACTTCCCATTCCAAAATCATGGGCATTAATAATCAGTTGACATCTGCCAAACCCAGATTAGCCCATCAGCCTGCTAGATAGTCAAGTATGATTTTCCACTTCAGAGAACTGTTATAAAACTGTCCCAGAGTCCAGTGGCAGCACAATTTACAACACTCCTGCTGGACATTGTGCAAAGTGTAGGCTTGTGTGCAGCAGATTGATTTTAAACAATGGGTGTGGTTGAAACACCTGAACTCAATAATTAAGATGAATGTCCTCGTAACTTTGGCCATATATTGCACTTGCAACATAAATAAAGCCTATTATATGATCATGACCAGCAGATGACGCCACATCACCTTATTTCTCTGAGGCACACAAATTCTTAAATTGCCCCTAAAAAACAACCCACACAATCAACATGTGGTGCATGCTTATATTAATAGTAACTGTGTTCCTTGCAGGCCTTGTAGGTGCGCTTCAAGAACATGTCAATGAGTATTCCATTCCAAGTGAAGTAGTAATTTATCCTTTTTTTTTCCTGAAAGCTCTGCAGAATGTTGTTTCTGACTTATTTCAGACTTGGATAATCCTATAAGGGTTTCTTATACAAAGCTGTCAAAAACATAAAAACTCCAAGGAGCAAGAACATATTTATACTCATTAATAACTTGTTGGCCTTTTCAATTTAACTTCATAGTACTTTTAGTTTTTCACTGTATTCACTGTATGTATAATTTTTCCTTGTTTTAATTTATTTCGTGTCTTAATTTTTAACTTAATTTTTAGCCTTTCTGAGGTGCTAGATCTCAGGATTATCTATGATTTTATTTCTCTTTTTGTTCTTTTCAGTCCATTTTATTTATTATCATATTTCTGTTTTATTTCTATTATCCTATATCTGTTTCTTTGTAAGCTCTTATCTGTAAAGCTCTTTAAGTGACTGCAGTATATGAAAGGTGCTATATAAATAAATTTGCTTTGCCTTCATTGTCATGTTCTGGGCATAACTGGGCCCTGTATATTTTATAAGGAATACTTTATTAGAAGAAGTCAGAAGGAACCACAAGCAAAACAAGGTAATGCTTTCTCTCTCTTGCTCTCTGTTGGTTTACAGATGCATAACATATGGAAGCAGTCTGTCTTCCACTCAAATGTTCAAGGGATAATAAATTACTTATATTGTTACCATAATGACCATTACCACTGGACATTCTGGACACAGCCATATGTTCTGTATACAACTCTACCCCTAACCATGACCCATGCAGAATTCTTTTCTGTTCCATGGATAATTCGAAGAAATTTAATTTTTTTGTCTTAGCAAATGAGACATGGTGCAATTCCCGATAAGTATTAGAATCAGAGGTTTTCACTATTGTGATATAAACCAGAAATGTGGTTTACTGTAAAATAAAAACAATCTTCTCTTTAGATACATATTTTTTTTATTGTCATTCACAATGATATATTATTCCAAAATATTACATATAGGATCATTGTTTATCAAAGTTTTATCTTCTCTTATTGGCCTTAATGCATTAATTTCCAACCAATTAAGAGAACCACTGACCATTTGTATAATTTTAGCATCTGTAGCTTCTTGTCCCAGTCAGTCAGTCTATTGTTCATCCTACTACAAAGTCGGATGTCAGGGATTTGCAGGCAAAGAATACTTCCACATGTCCTCACATGTTGCTGCTGTTCTCTCTGTTGGTCCATCACATCTGCAAATAAACTACTTTCTCCATTAATTTTTATATTGCCTGCGTTTATTTTGAAGTTCCTGAGGTAACCTGGTCAGCAAGGACCTGTTATCTAACATTTCAAATTCTTAAGAAATCTTTGTCCCATTTATGTCCCATTTTTATTCATTCTAAATGAATAGAATGGTTTCAGTGTTGAGGAAGGTACCTTTCCAGTTAAGAATGGGTGTGGACATACAGGCTTTCTTCAGATTCCTTAGTAAAGGTGTTGTTGAGCTTGAGTTTTCTTCAGTAAAGAGGATGTGTTTAAGGACCATGAGAGATTGTCTGTGATTTTAATTGCCGTGAACATGAAGCAATGCCCTGTTTCCACTGAACTACCACCAGAAAGGTGTAAGGCATGTGCATCTGTCTGAAGTCTGCAACCAACTCTTGTCTTGTCAACATCTGTACAGTGATTTCACACATTCCTGACACCTGGGGAGTGTTCAGATTGATGGAGCAGGATGTCTATAATTCAAGGACCCATTTGAAGAGCAAGCATTCTCACAGAAGACAACTCAGGACTTATAATTTATGCTTATGAATACTTTCATTAACAGGCCAAGAAACGGGCAGAATAGCAACTGGCTAATGGGCAGTAACTTTCCAAAATACACCTTTAAACTGCAAGAAGACACAATTAAAATATCTGAGACACATACACCACATCAGTTATAATCAACAACATTTAAACATAAAAGATTTACAGTCTGCAAGGAGGTGTACCTCATCATGGGATCTCTCTCTCTCTCTCTCTCTAAATATATATATATATATATACACCACACACACACACACACACACACACACACAGCACACAGAACACTCTAATTTAATTTTTTTGCCACTCGGTCAGACTGAGGGGCCATATTCTGACACAAAAGTGATGTTAATGCATTCCCTCCAAAGGATACTTAATGACATCTCCTAGTTTTTGACATGAGGAATTCACTCTAAAGCCACCAATACTTTAGCATAAATGCAAAATCTACAGTTTTTCCTTATGCAATTCCGTTTTGATTTCATTCATGTTGTAGTGAACATTATAGTTCTGCTTTAGTTATTGTATTTTTAAAACTCATTTTTATTTTTCAGTTAAACAAGTACATTTTTTTTCACTTTTCATTTTCATTTTATTTTAGCATTCTCTGTAATTTTCTTTTTATCATGAATGACACAACTTGATTGTCATGACTGACAAAACTAGTTTTCTTTATTCCAAATTACATCAAGGCATCATGACTTAAACTGTAACTTAAATTACTTAATTTACCCATAATACCCATCCGTACAATGCATCGGCTGAATGAAATGGGAATGTCTCCTTGTGAATGAAAATTGTTTAATTGTGAAGATGGCCTGCTGCGCTCTCAACTGTCTATGTCAATATGAAACAAGTTAGAGATGCAAATTCAGATCTGTCCAAATTCAGGCACTACTAGTTGGCTTTACTTTGAGGCTGTGTTTTTTCAAACCTGTGATGGTTTCATGTATTATTCAACTGCTTGGAGTACAGAAAACCTGGCAGGTTCTGCTTGCAGCCAGCAGAGTGAGTGTATCTGGAAGCATTGTCCACAGACAGTGAAAGAAGCAGAGTTTCCACAGAATACATGGTTTATTTAGAGAAAAGTAACAAAACAAATGAAACTTTCTTAAATGCAGATGGATTAATGATGAATGAAAGTAAATGTTACTTATTATAAATGGTTATAAAAAACAATGAAATAGTCACATGAAAACACTATTTCCTGTGTTTATTAATTTATTAGTACATGAAGTGTAGCTAATTATTTATCAGTCTGATAACTTCATTTTTAATTGGAAATATGACACAGACAAACTAACGTTGAGTTATAACTCAAGAAAAAATCTCTGTTTGAAGTGTTTGCATAAAGTGCACTGTAAGAGTTTATGGTAATATGTTATTTTTTGCATGTAGTTTTGGTAACTGGATTTAGAGGTTAAGGCATAGATGTTCAGGAAATGTCAAGAGAAATGTTTGCTGTTCTGTCAAACAACTGCTTCAGTCTTAATAACTGATGTTCAGTATTTGTAAAATGCAGGTACTTTTTGTATTTAAACATTTAAAGTGTTTGGTACAGCATTCTGAATTACATAAACATGAAAGGCATGATGGTATTTTTTGGAAATAACTATTTGATTCAGGGCATAAGACATTGATCTACAAATTTACTGAAAAAATAGATAAAAACAATTTCCTATATGTTACATTAAGATTACACTGACACGCAAACCCTTTTTTGGAAGAGTAGAAACAGTCCCAGTAATCCGATATGCTTTTGATCATCGTTTCTTCAAAAGTTCTTCAAAAGGTTCTTCAAAAGATTGAAAAAAGAATAATTACACCATGTGTGTTATCTATGTATAAGCAAGAACTATTGGAAAAATAAATATCCAATTGATGGATCTAATAAATAAATGCAGTTTTTGTTTTGATTGTTTATATTTTTTGTTACTTTGTTTATAGTCACTCCCAGATATTACACCTGAAGAACAACCTCCAGACAATGACAAAGTACCAATCACCGGTCCAACCAATACAACAGTACAGACAAGATCTGAAAATGATCAGAGAAAAGAAGACCTGCTCCACTACTGCCCTTACAATCATAAAAACTGGTCATTTGGCTCTAAGTCCTGCTAAGTTAGAAAGACTTTGGCCAAATGCATCTTTTTAAAGCTGCTGTTATCCACATGAACATTTTAAGAAATACAAATTTGTGTATATATTTCAGATGATTTTTGTCTCTTTTTGCCTTTAGGGGTTTGTGAATTATCGCGCTTGTACGGTGTATGAGCTATTGGATGATCATTGTTTTAAGTTTTGATTATTTTCATTGTTTTTCATTGTCTTTATGATACTGGTGTTATTTGTTTCATGTGTCATGTTGGAAAACAGATTCCCCCTTTTGGGACAATAAAGATCTGAAGTGATGTGAACTGAACTTTATTTATTTTTAAAACCATTCTTTTTAGGCACCTCGGATATGTAGAACAACTTTTACACATCATTTAACTCTCAGAAACCCAAGCATTGATTTTGCTGATGGTACTTTTTACCACAACTATCTCAACTTTTATTGCACTGAACAATAAAAAGGCAAGTCTTTACTTTTCATACTTTGGACTGATTTTGGAAATATGCTGCAAAAAGCCAATGTTGAGTTTTTGAGGCAAAAAAGCCTGATTCCTCTGCCTCTGAGTTTGCATGTTTAATGCTCTAATGACTCAGTACCATAGAAATATGTATCAAAACAAGGATTTATTAATATTATTTAAATAAAGCTCATGCAATAAATAAAAACTGAAATATATGTTCTTGCATTCTAAGAAATACACTATTAATTAAAAATAAATCCATCCAAACACATTTCAAAATACAAACAATCAGAAACTGGATTGTCATTGTACCTATTTGACTAGATAAAAAATTTACAAATATTGAAATGAACATAGTAATATACTTAGTAAAAGTTAATAATGCATTATCTATACCTATACAAAAAACCCCAACTGATTCTTATAACTTGATTTTATAACAACGAAGCAACTTTTAAAACTGTTTTTTGAATGGTTTTCTTATGTGCCACCAATGACCACATGTTCTTCTGATCCAGTGGATTTACTTAAATCATTAATCAACATCGATTCCACAGTCATTTTTTGTTTAAACAGGACACTTTGTGCTGCATCAAACCTAAAATATAACTGTGATAAATTCAAGCATTAATACATTAAGTACCTCTTATTTTAATATTTGGTCTATTATCTTTTTCCACAGTACAAAAATACAAATTATTCACTCTACCCAGCATTTGTACTGTAATGCAGTCTTATTCAATATGTGTTATTTCAGTTAAATTACCTCACTGTACTGGTCTATTCATCTAGATCTGTGTGAATGAAGCTTCATATTTTGCTAATTTTTGAACATTGGGGAAACTGTGTATTGGGGAAACTGTGTCGTCTAATTTCATGAGGGACAAGAACTTTTGTTCTTTTCCCTATTATTATTATTATTATTATTATTATTATTATTATTATTATTATTATTATTATTATTATTTTAATCTATTATTATTTTCATCTATTATTATTAATAATGTAAATGTAATTATTATTCATTTCATTATTCTTATTATTCTTATTTGTCTTCTTCTACTTCTTCTTCTTCTACTTCTTCTTCTTATTATTATTATTAGTAGTAATGGTAGTAGTTGTAATGGTAGTAGTTGTAGTTGTAGTAGTTGTAGTTGTAATGGTAGTAGTTGTAGTTGTAGTAGTTGTAGTAGTAATGGTAGTAGTTGTTGTAGTTGTAGTAGTTGTAATGGTAGTAGTAGTAGTTGTAGTTGTAATGGTAGTAGCTCTAGTAGTAGTAGTTGTAGTAATAATGGTAGTAGCTGTAGTAGTGTTACTAATAGTTGTAATGGTAGTAGTTGTAGTTGTAGTAGTTGTAACTGTAATGGTAGTAGTTGTAGTAGTTGTAGTTGTAATGGTAGTAGTAGTTGTAGTTGTAATGGTAGTAGTTGTTGTAGTTGTAATGGTAGTAGTTGTAGTTGAAATGGTAGTAGTTGTAGTTGTAGTTGTAATGGTAGTAGTTGTAGTTGAAATGGTAGTCGTTGTAGTTGTAGCTGTTATGGTAGTAGTTGTAGTTGAAATGGTAGTAGTTGTAGTTGTAGTTGTAATGGTAGTAGTTGTTGTAGTTGAAATGGTAGTAGTTGTAGTTATAGTACTGTTGTTCGTTGTTGCTGCTGTTTAATAAAACGTGGTTAGTTTGCGAATGTTTATGTCTGAATAATGGATTGTAGGGATTGTCTGGTGGCAGTACGCTTTGTCCCCAGTGAGATTCTGTTATGGACAAAGATTAAATGAAGCTTGCTTGTACTTCTTCTTTTCTCTCTCTCTCTCTCTCTCTCTCTCTCTCTCTCTCTGTGTTTGTCTTTCTCTCCCTCTCTTTCTTTCTCTCTATCTTTCTCTTTCTTTGTCTTTCTCTCTAACACCATCAGGAGAAATCACATTCACATGGCTGAAAACAAAATTTATTTCAGTAAAAAAATTATTTCAATTATTAAAAACGTCAAATGTTGGGGAATGGAAATCCCAGGAGTTCATTTTAACAATGACAAAAACAAACAAAAATATTATACCATTGTCATGGAAGAGCACAACAATCTCGTGAGATGAATGAGGACAGGATTGTTTTTCTGTCCTGCTATGTCCAGACCATCTCTCTCAATCATCTCTCAATGCTGCACACTAATTCGCAGTCTGACATAAGTTCAGAGATGGTACAGATATGCAGAATGATGCTTCTTTCCCCCTGTCCAAGAGAATAATCAGATTGTCCCCAATCTTTGTGGCATGTTTCCCCACTGGATCATGATTTTATGAGACACAAGTGAACTTGATAAGACACTGTCATATGAAAGCCTACCATTGCTGGGAATTTCTCATACTGCACAACTTCACTTCTGGCAAACAAATTCCATAATTTGCCCTGATTCCAGAGATCTGTGGAAAAGACGATGACCATACTGATTTCTTTTCGCTTGTCTGAGGACAACAGAAGGACATTGCCGGAATGTAGAACATGCTTGAAACATCAATTCCTGTAATGGTTTTAAATGAAGGAAGGAAAATTCAGAGTAGGATTCTGTAGTGAAAAACAAAGAACTTTGATGGAGGGATACTGTATGAGTGGGAGACAACTGGGTCAAAGGGCAGTATGTAGTATGAGAGGACATACCATGGTTTCAGCGCTGCTGACATGTCCAATATGCAATAAGCCTGTCAATATGCTGGAAGAAGAAGAAGAAGATGAAGAAATAATCCACTATAGTAAGAGGTACTCCAGTGCCCTCATTTGGTAGATGGCAAAAGAAATAGTAGGAAGACTATGAAATGTTGGGGAATGTTGAAAACAGATCATTTAAATGGCAGTACACCTTTTCTCTCTCCACAGTGTGTTATACAAGGCAGGCATGTTGAAACGTCCTTTACCTGTGTCGAGGGACATGACACCATGTTCTTCATTTCCTGAGGGGAAGACAAATCCACAGTGTATAGCGACGTTCATCTCTGCCTCAAACAGCTTGATGGGTTCTCGTCAAATAACAGACTAAAGCGGTACGGAAGTCGAGAAAAATTAACTCGTGCACTAGCTTTGGAAAATAACCGGTTTATATTCGCCTTGAAGTGTAGACATAAAGTGTATACACAGAGTCTGTGTATGTACAATTCAACATCCCACCCATTTCCAGAGCTTATTTGGCTATTATATCGGCTTCTGCTACTACTGTTACAATGAAAAATAAAAAATAAATAAAAAAAATAAAAATAAAAATTATCTGCAACGTTTTGAAAGTCTTCGTGATGTCTAGCAGATTTCCGACAGGCACAAGAATATGTCATTCCGTCATTCCAATATTGTTAGAATTAATAATCCCTATTGAGGAATATTAGGCTACACAAGAGGTCGTTAGTAAAAGGGAGCGTTATCATTAAACGTAGACCTAGTTCACCCCAAAAAGAAACAAAGTTCCCTGTGCTGTGCGAAAATCCAATGAATTTGTTTTGCTAAATAGCACTCCTAACTAGAACTGTGGTGCTGATTACAGCAGTTTAGAAGATTTCCTAGAAAAAGCTGTGAATTGCCACATACTCGACCTAAAGAGTCATTGTTTTTCAGGAGAAGACAAATATATAAGATGTTTTTTGTTATGTGCAGAATACAAAGTATTTCTAGATAAACAACCACATAACGTCTGTTAAAACAGCTTTTAATATTTGACACAAATCAACAATGACAAAATCAGATACAGCCAAACACTGCATTAATACTGATAATAGGATTATTCTTCCAAAATGGAATAATGCCTTGGCGAAACTCCCACAGGACAGGACGTTTAACAGAGGTCTTCATATCACTCCATGACTTCCAGTACTTCTTGAGTACTTCTTTCTTTTCTTTGCTTCTGTTTGTTTATTTTCTTCACACAAAGAACTTTCTTTACATGCCAAGCTCTTGTCATGGTCATGTAAACATTAAGACTCTGAAAGACAAGTGCAACTTACACTGAAACAGCAAAAACTAACCTTGAACGATTTTACTGATTTATTTATTTTTCCAACAGTTTTTATTTTGTATATAGTTTTCGGGGGATCATTTGAAAATGACATCCTGTATTTTATGATTTAACACCCTCATATCGTATTTTACTTACTTGAGAGAAATGCAGCATACACCTGTTTGAATTTCCTTCGAGTTATACAAGTCTTTATATCGTGTTGTATGGACAGGACCTGCTATAATTATAATTGTGACCTCAGTGACTTAAATGATTAAAGGGTAAAATCTTCAAATGGTATTTAGTATTAGACTGTAAAGATTGTAAACCTATTTTTAAAAACATTTACCTAAATATTTTATTTGAACAAGTAATGGACTACTCTGAAAGTAATAGATGAATCTTTACTCGGAAAGCCAACATGCCTTTTTCTGAGTTACACTGCACCAAAATAGATTAACTGTGCATAAACCAAGAATGCTGTCTGAGATTGATTTATTTTTCAAAGTTCTTATGAAAAAAAAAAGTTTCGCTTCAAGAATTCACATACAAATCAAGCCGACTTTAGAAAATATAATTATGACATTTGGATACAGCAAATCCAGCCCCTAATTTAAAAATATAATGACAAATTTCTAATTAAGTCAAATCTCTCATTGCCGTTAACAAAAACGTCTGACACACCTTGAAATGTGTAGCTCAGAAAGTGATAATGAGGAAATGAGGAAGATAGCTTATTTGGAGACAGTCCCAGCAAAAAGTATTGAATGATTGAATTGTTTGTGTGACATATTTGTAGAATAAATGTATTAAGAATGAAATGTATTGCGAGATCCACAAGATGCTTCCCACCTAAGAGAGCTTTAAGCGCTCTCACAGTCCTCGTGACATTAGGCAGGAGCAAAAGCAAAAGTCAGGGATTTAACTGAGCCAATTTCAACAGCTTAAGGACTGATAGCATTTCAGAACTAAAGGAGATGAAAAATCAGACGAAAGATCAGACGAAACATCATCCCAGGCAGACATGTGAGGCAACATTTGTCTGTAAGAACCTTGCTGTGATTCAAAAGTTGGATGCTTACATAGATTATTTGTAAAGGAGAAATAGGTCCTCAAATCATGTTCTAAATTTTCCTTTATGGTTTTGCCATTTTTTAACTGATTATCTTTATGCATTGACAAAAGCAGCTCAAGAGTTGGTCTGTGAAAATAATGGTGTTTTCTACCAGACAAATCCTCAGCTAATACTTAGCAAGTTTAGCTGTTAGTGTGTTCAAGGCTTTGACCCAGTGCAAGTTCTTATATTGCTTTATTTACTTGGTCATTCTTCCTGTACTATTTTCCAGTGCTCATTTAAAATGAATATCTGAGCATATAAAATATTATTATTTACAGGATAAAACAAAATTCAGTCATACCAATAAACAAAAGGCAAACTTTGTTCTCTCATTCCATTAACATTTGTTCATCTTCAATCAAACCTTTATTCAAACATCTTTTTTTTTTTCTCTCTTAATCATCATTGATCAATGATCATTGATCATTGGGTCTCAATACTTTCAGAGCCCTGATGTAAACCAGATCACACTGGGCACTTGAAAGGTATTAGGGAAACTGTGTCGTCTAATTTCATGAGGGACAAGAACTTTTCAGAAATGAAGGACACGGCACTACAGACCTAAAGACCGCACTACAAAATAAAGAAACTGAAGCAGATTTAATAGCAGAGCAATATCTGGTGCAGATTACAAACCAATAACCATCAGTAAGCTTGTCTAAAATTGACAGTGCGCATACCTACATACCAAAAATAACATGTTGTGATCCTCTAGTACAAGCATTGGAGGATCAACGCTTTTATTCAATTATTCAATTATATTTATTCAATTATTCAATTATAAATTGAATGAAGCCAATTTATTCCAATATTTATACTTAAGTTGTTTGTATTTAATTCACTTCAGAATCTTTTTTATCGTAAAGCCTAATGGTTTAAATAATTTGCATTAGCACTGAAAATAAACAAAATTGTTTCATGATAATGATTGTAGCTAAATTGTTTAACCATCTAAATCCTTTAACCATCTTTAATACTTGTAAGGCCAGACCTGCATACATTTTAGGATGCGACACTTCTGTTTACGCATTTCTAGGCCTCTGTTCCTTTCTCCCCTGAAACTGGCATTAACCCTCCCTGGCATTTTGAATTGGTTTTCCCCCTCTCCAACGAGTCAGTCTGCTACAGGACTGTATGACAAGTGTCTGCAATAGCTTATTTTACACATTACTTCTGCTTTTCTGAAACAGGTCAGACGCAGGTCAATCGTGGATTGTTCATGGTTTAGAAGGATACAGTGGTTAAAAGAAAACCCTCCTTAGAAATGCAATACCTTAAGTAAATCCTCTAAATATTAATCAATTCATCTGAGCAGTGGAGAATCTTGGAAGTTTTGGGACTGCACACTTGTACAGAAAGTTTGCTTTGAAACTGCAGTTTGCTGGAAACTATTGCTTTTTGCCCATTGATCAATCGGAGGTTGAAAACAGACATCAAATTACTAAAAAAAAAGGTTGGAAGTCACATTCACAATAATTGAAAGAAATGGAAAGGACTTCCATCAAAGAAATGTAGAAAAAAAAATCAGCCAGTTTTATACATGCCAATTTATTGAGAGTTAAGATCAAGTACGACTGTTTTAATACCATATGTAGAATGGTGTTTTCAGTGTAAAGAATAACTGATGTAATACTATATATAGTATTTCCGGTTTTGGTTATGTATGACTGATGTAATACCACATAGGGTATGGGGTTTTCAGTGTTAAGAATAACTAATGTAGTTATACATACACACACACACACACACACACACACACACATATATATATATATATATATATATATATATATATATATATATATATATATATATATGTTTGTTTGTTTATTTTTTTTCTTCCTATATATAGTATTTTCAGTATTGGTTAAGTATGACATGTATGAGATTAAGTATAATGTTTTCAGAGCAGGCTTGACCTGTGGTTGAGTCATCGATAGGAAGTTACATATTAAATATACCTTGATGCATATCAACTGGTGGACGTATGCAGCACACAGCTTTAAGTTTAGCTAAGGCCTGCCTTGGGGAAAAAAGCTTGAGGCCCCTTCGCTCCAGCTAACAGCTTCCAGGCTTTTTAGGGCTTACTGATGACATGCCTTTCTGCTCTTTGTCGGCACAGCCAGCAGTGAACTAGTGAACTCACCTGCCTTTTGAAAGTGCCTGTGGGAAACAAGAAAACCCCAGCAAGACTCAGTACTGGCACTTAGCTTTCTACTTGGTATGTGGAAAACACTCAGAAGTCAGAGGACAGTACCTGAGCACCAACATATAAAATAATATGGAAGGGGGAAGAAAAATGTATTGACCTTGTCATTTCTAGCAGGGTACATTTCTGTGTGGCAGTGGGTTCTTTTGAGCAGCGGAACAGGTTGATAGGTCAGCCTTGGATCTGGGTGGGGACATAACCCAGCCTTATAGAAGCTGATAAATGTACATACTTTCTTTTTCTGTACATGTACAGACAAGATTTAGCAGACAAGCTTTCTGGGTTGTGAACAGTTAATCTTATCCTATATAATACAGTGTATCACCATGTTTTAGTTTGCTCTATTCCTTCAGCATTTAATATATTATTATAATTAACACTGTAAATACATAAAATAACATGAAATTTAAATGAGCAACCATTCTGCTCTTAACATCAGTGATTTTGTTGGTGTTCAGACCATGTAATTTCATGTGTAATTTCAGCCACCTAGTGGAAGAAAATATTTCAGCCAGGCAAGAAATCAATAAAAGCCATACACTTCAATGATATGGAGACAAATAAACCCACTCAACCTCATTATAAGTGAAAATACTTTCACTGGAAACATTTATTATCTGTTATAAGATAATACAATTCAATATAATGTGAGCATACAGATATTTGCATAATTCTGATGATCTGAAAAATGTGTAAATTGAAAACCGCATACACCCAACCTTAGTGTTACATTTCACTGCTGGCCATTGTTAAGAAACAAATAAGGAAACCCACAGACCTCTGGCTATATGACAAGACACAAAAGAAAAACAGATGAATCAACTGAGGTTGACACCTTTCAAAAGCATCTTCTGATGCATATCATGTGACTTTAGGTAAACAATCAACCCAAAGGCAGGATTTCCTCTTCACTTGACTTCATCATCGGCAAATATCACATAAGTGAAATGTTAAATGTGCAGCTGAAACTTAAATATCAAATGAATAAAATTCTGGATTAATCACTTACCAGTTAGAAAATGAACTGGTAAATTGTTGTTTCTCAGCAGCTAGCTAATTGAGTTAATGCTTTTAACACAGATGAAGATCATCTCACTGTCACCCTCTGGATTATTTAAAACATTGCAACTTGCAATCATCTAAGCAGCCATTTTGTAAGGTGAATTCAACCTTACTAACAAGAAAGGAAACAAATACAACAATACTAGCAACTTGATTAAGTGACTATATGAGAAAATGGTGCAAGGCACTACGTTAGCAGAGATGCTTGAGGTTATTTGGGGAAGGACCCACCCACACTCACACAAGAGGGTGAAGGAATATGTATGACTTGCAAGGAAAAGGCACAGTGCTTCACATGAAGCTTATAGTAGTGTCCAAACATAAAGAAGACTTAGCCTGCTAGCCAATAAGCATCATATCACAATCCCATAATCCCTCAGAACATTAAAGTGCAACGTGATCTACGGTGGTGACTTATGAACAGTGAATCAGCAGTTTCCTTAGCCATGTCTTATGACAGGTGCATATATCACCTTTGCCAAGTATAGCTATGATAGTGATATTCTAAATATGTACAAACACAATGCCACTAAAATAAGTGCTAGTGTTCATTAAACATGCAACCCACTGGTGTTGGTTCTACTCTTTATAATCATAGCTTGTCTGTTGTAGTTTTTGTTACTATGAGCTCACATGTTGCATCTTTCAAAGCCTCAAGTGCACTTGTCATCCTATTGCCGTTGGCTACCCCTACCTACCTCTGGACTGGTTCATAGAATGACACTGCACTCTGATGTTGTAACATC
The DNA here is from genome assembly GCF_041902795.1 of Electrophorus electricus. Lineage (NCBI taxonomy): Eukaryota > Metazoa > Chordata > Actinopteri > Gymnotiformes > Gymnotidae > Electrophorus > Electrophorus electricus. The sequence goes on along the minus strand of NC_137510.1, from coordinate 10,381,731 downwards.
ACAGTTACAAAAACAATGATCACAGAGTTGTGGTTGGCTCAAGTAGTACACTTCAAACAATTCAACTGCAGCTTTACTGTACCTTTAAAGTTGCTTCTCCAACATGAATACCTTGTCAGCGCTAGAGACTGATCACAAGGGCTGTAAGCAGCACGTTTAAGAAAATCACCCGCTTCTTTTATTGATTTCCATTTGTGAGCTACTTATAGGGAGTACATCTCCCCCAAAAGCCATAAAAATCATTATATGATATTTGAGAAATAATCACTTTGATCTCACACTACAACATGTAAGATCTCAGAATTGCAGTATATTTGGGTAACTTGGATGACTAAAGATTAAACACTTGACAAAAGGCACTGAAACCAGTGACCCATATGAAATATATGCTGCAAATAAAGGATCCAATGAAAGGAGTATGTGGCTAGTGTGGATATTTGATCCTGCAGAATGCTCCTTAAGCCAGAGATCAAATGTGCTGCATGTTAACCTCACTATGTTCAAACACTTTCTGCTCCACAGGCATGATTAGGATCAAGTCTGCTTAGTGTTTGGACCTTCACAGTGACTACAGTGCGAGCGGTGTGTGTGTGTGGCATCAAAAGCACCGTGATAAATGACGGAGACGCGTCCGAAATCCAGAACGAGTAAAAAAAAAAAAAAAAAAAAAAAAAAAAGGATAAAGCCCATAGTGCACACTCCAGATTTATCCAGGTCAATTAAACACATCGCTTGTCCTCCAGTTGTAAATGAATCAATGGTACTGCAAAGCAACATAATGACACTAAAGGCAAAACTGAGAGGGAAGCGTTACACCAGAGATTCACCTGTTGGCAATAAACTTCGCATAAGATCACAGCCCTGATGAAATGACAGCAGCACTGGGAGAACAGTCTTTGTCCTCAAGCTGTCCTTCCTGAGTTGACGACTGCATTAGCTGTATTAGCCACAAGGGGGCACTGCTCTGCTGCAGTGTTTTTAGATTCATAGGACCCGCGGTTGGAAGCAGAGCAACACCACTCTCTGTCTCTGGATTGTCACACAATTGAAATTTCATGATCAGGTGATTCTGATTTAAGGAGAATAAATGAAGTTTAGCTCTCTCAGTATGTTTTGGTCGAAGAGCTCTCTTTGGCCGGACGTCCAACGTAGGGCAGACGTCTCCAAGTACCTGGTCAATGCAGGTTTGAAATGCACTAAGCCTTACCCTTCCAATCAGTCCTGGAATAGGGAGTGCAGCGTTTATCTAAGTGAGCAGAAGGCTGCGGCATCGAGATTATCCACAGTGTGTTGAGCCCCTTACGGCCTCTTCTGCAGGTCACTTGGTTTCCCTCCACGAGCCTTACGTCTGAGCATGCCTCTAACTCTCCATCATGTGCTCTGTGAGACTGGCCGTGGAGAGACACACCAGCCGCTCATTCACAGGTGATCAGCTGTGAATTTAGAGACTGGCATCTCACTGCAGCATGGTAGAGAGTGCAAGTATGTGAGAGAGCAAGAGAGGAACAAGAGAAAGAGAAAGAGACGAGGGGGGAGCGGGGGAGGAAGGAAATGCAGGGCTGGTTGTCATTCACTGTTCCAGCTGAGTGACCTCGATGACCGGCGGGGAGCTGCTAATATTCGGCCCACACCAGCATGCTGAGGAGCCACGGGAAGCCTGCTCACAGCTGCTGAGAGAGAGAGAGAGAGAATCATGCACACAGACAACACCTGACAATTGTGCAGTGCCCTCAGCATGACACAAGACAAGGGTGGAAATAGCACACACCTTGTGTCAGGAGGGCCTCTGGATATATTAGCACACATGCTGAGTTAGAAGAAAAAACATGAAGACTAGGCCTCCTTAATCACAAAGTGATGCACTGAAGGCAACCTTACAGACAGAAAGGAAGTAGACAGAACAAGAGAGATGGAGAGAGCAGTAGTCAAGTTGGACCACAACTACTGAGGTCTTTAAACAGGCTACTGCAACACTAAAAGACATCTGGGAATGTATCGCTGGGAGTATTTCACACACACAACTGCTGGAGCAGGCAGGACGGCACATATATCTGTACGGGAGTGGGAAGACATGAGGTGAACACAACATGGCAATACCTGGCGCTACTGGGTTACAGGTCAGACTGGCTCTGCCCGGCTGAAGGAAGGCAAAAACAGAAGGGTGGGACAGATCACATGCATCATTTAATCTTAGCATTAGCTTCGCTGGCAGGTGAAATAAGGACTGGCACAATCAGTTACAACATTCTGGAAAAATGAAGTCCAATTGTCGTAAAGTCAGTCAAGCCGGAGAACTGCTGACTCAGTGGGGATTAGACTTGCTATAAAGAAAAGGAATGATGTTTCCTGAGCTGTCAGATTCTGTGGAAAAACATAGACCCTGCCACAAAAAAAAATGGCACTGATGACTAGAGGGATGCTAACTCAATATAACCCCCCCTCCCCCCCCCACTTCCGATGCCATCCACGAGAATGCTTTCACATGGAATAAGATTTGGAACAGAAGTACAATCAGTCAGTCATGCTATAGAGCTGCATAAAATGGCGACTACCCAAAGTGAACGATCCTAGATCAATAAAGCCCACATTTTATGGTGACGTCTCAGCCCTTTCTCAAAAAAGCACAGTATTCTGTCGGTTTATAGTAACCTGCCTTTTTGACCCAAGGATGACAGATGAACAATGACTATAGAGTTTGGCACCATACAGCACGTAACCTGCCTAACTTATTACCATTGGTTCAAAAACACTCCAAAGACATAAACTCACAAGCATTAGATAAATTGAATTAGACCAGTGAGTGTGTGTGTGTGTGTCTCTCAGTAAAGCTTTTAACATAATGTGTGTGGATGCTAAGTGACTTGGCCCTGCAGTTTGAAGGCTAGGGGGTGTCAGTAGGCAGAGGTTTTGAGGGCACTGGGTAATTCTCTGCAGGGATGGGCAGTGTGTGCACTGTGTGGCCGCAGTGGAACAGAGGCTGCAGATAAAGCAGCCTGAGAAACAGACCCATGCTTTATACCAGGACTACAGTGTGGAGGCTTTCAGACTGGGGAAACCTGTATATGTGAAAGATTATGGCTCTAGGTGTGGATTGTGTGGGTGTGTTGGAGGCATACCTGTTCTCCTCTGTCATTTCCTGGTCTGCCTCTGCAGTGGAGTTGTCCACCTCACCATCTGCATCCACGCTGCCTTCACTGCCCTGAGCAGACAGCCTGCACGGACTCTCTGAAGTCAGAGCTTCACCGCTGAAACCCCACACGCAGGTACACACACGCACGCACAAACGCATGTACGCGCACGCACAAATATGCACACAGACACCGACAATAAACTTTGTTTAGCACTGAGAACACCAGGTAATGAGCAAAACAGAACCCGCATTACTCAGATCGTACAGCAGGGTTGTGGTGAGAGGGAGCCATACTTGATCCTCTTCTCAAGCTGCTGTATGTACAGCTCCTTCTCTTCCAGGCTCTTCCTTATGGAGCCGAGCTCCCTCTGCTTCTCCAAGAGCTCCTTCTGCAGACGATAGTTGCTCTCCTCGAGGGTCTCACAGAATGCCTAGGACATATGGGTGGGGGCAGTAAGAGACAGAAAAAACCCCCCCAACACCGACCGCAAAAAAAAAAAAAAAAGAAAGATACAAAGAAAGACAATTTAGCAAAAAGGCAGACAGACAGACAGACACAGAAAAGAAGAGATGAGTGTGAAGAGTTGGTGCTTCCATATTTGCTCGATCTGTCAGCTCTGGAGGTCCACAGGACAGAGGGCACGCTTCAGACAGTTAACTACGTTACTGACAGCCAGTTATGCTAATGTTCTGCCTAACATTCAGCTCTCCAGTTCACTGCTCCAGCACATCGGCCTGTTCCAAACATCTCTCAGGACCATGGAAAGCAACAAATAAGTGGAAAGCTAGCTAGGCGATTTTTGTGTTTGGCTATGGGTGTGCGCTTAGAGTTGCTCAGCCCTGGTGCTTTCTTACCCGACTTTCCTCCAGACTATCGAAAGGTCCTGGTGGATCGTCCAGACAAAGGAACTCTCGCACTGCAACACTGTACAAACAAACACACTCACGAATCACTACTCATATCTGTTCTTATGAAACATGGCAGGAGGTTTCTGTAAATCTCTCTGTACTATGACACCATAACTGAGTTGGAAAGTGAGCATGGGGGTGTCTATTAAATAATTCAACTGGCTTCTGGAACAGGATACTATTCATCAATGACTTCCTTATTCTCCAAATAGACTTCTTGCTTGCAAAGCTTATGATATCACAGTGGGTTTTATGACATTCCATAATGTAGTGAAGTCTGTCCACCTATCTCCCCATGACAGGTTGTCATGTATGTGGTATGGTGTAGCTGTGAGCCCTAATGGTTCCCTCAGAGTATGGCGTGTGCGCATGTGTGTGTGTGTGTTTCAGTGTTCGACCCTACTCCAGAGGGTTTCTGAACAAGGTGATCAGGGGTGGTGTAAGACTAATCTCAGGATAATTTGCAGCATGTGCATATCTATGTGTATGTGTGTATGTATATGTATGCGTGTGTGCATGCATGACCTGGTCATCTGGTTCCTGATAAACATTCCTTATTCTGTAGTCCTGCCAAGATATTGTATGCCACGTGTGATAAATGCATCTAATAAATGCACATGTGACAAATGGACCCGATAACACAAAAGTACGCTTTTCTTTTTGAAGAGGTGAACATGTTTGAGCAGGTCGTCCTAGTAAGACGGGGAAGGGGTCAGGGTTGTGCTCCCAAAGCCAGCCAAACGTGCTCACCAGTTGGCAATGTCTTTATGAGCCACCAGGTTCTGTAGAAAGGCCTGCAGTCCGAGCTGTCTGTCCTCCAGGAAATCTGTGTTGTAGTTATCCTTAAACCAGCGCTTGGGTGGAAGAGAGAGCCGGAACCCAGGAAACATCTCCTTCAACTGGGGGGAAATGTCCCACACAGACAGAGACGGACAGACAGACAGACTTTATCTGTTGTACCTGATGCAACTGCACTCTCATCATCTACTGGACACCCACTGAGAATTCAACAATGATCACACAGAGAGAACAGGATAGAAGCCTTTCAGTATATGGATGTGAGCTAAAAATTAAATCACAGTATATTCACAGATCATTACAAAAATCTTTGCAAGTTGTTCATTACATGGTGAACAACAACAAATTGTTCATTACATAGAAGTGGCTTAAGCCATAATTCGGTTAAGCACGTCCCTTTAAATAGGGCTTTAAAAGGCTTACACATAACTAACACTTCAGGGATACTAAAGTAGTTATGTTGCAATGCAATTCTGTATTAATGAGAAAATAAGAAAGACAAAATGTCTGAAAACATGAATGTTAAAATCATATGGTAATATATACCGCCCAACCTGAGAGTGGGATATTGTAAAACAAATCAGGAGGTGAAACCAGCTGAACTGGCTGTGCCATGACACAGCGTAATTAGAGCAGCACTGTCTCTGACACACCGCTGACGTGCTCCTCACAGAGAGCAGGCCATTCCTTCACCCTCAGGCACATAATGCCCGATCATCCCTTCCTCTCCTCCACACGACCTGCAGAAAAACAGCATGGCACCTCCAGCCGGCTGGTCTACTTATTCGGGCAGACTGGTTGGTGGTGTTTTGGGCGGGGACTAGCACATCCAAGTACCTTTTTAGTGTTGTACTACCAGATGTAAATGATTCTGCAATTCAGTAATATACAACTTTAATCCTCATTTCTAAAACGTTGTTACCACCGACTGTGGTAATAAGGACAGCGACAAAATGAGAGCTGGCAAGAGACCCTCAAGCGTTTTTTCCGTCCGTCTTCACTGAGCATAAGAAGAAATAAACTGCTTCCTTAGCAGTTCAGGCTCTTCTATTGTGGTTTGTGAGGGGCCTGCACAGCTGCTGTGGTGCAGGTAGACAGCTTCTCTTGAGAAATAAGTTCCCATGTAGGAAAGAGGCATGCAGCAAATGATTTCAAATGACTGTAAAAGGGCATTCCCTGCCTCCACACACACACGCACATTAAGTGAACTTAAAATACACACAGAAACTACAAATACAAGACTAGCGCATAACACACATTTCAAAATACACAATGAAGCCACATAAATATGATATATTACAGCATAAGTAAGACAAGCTGAGTGAACAAACATAAATCACACATATCCAGCCCAACCACTCACAACCATATGCACACATTGCAGGAACTGTGTGGCCTTGTGTTTTTCCTCTGACAGTTAAATCACTTCTTCCTCTGCAGAAAACTCTCTTCCTCTCTCATTTGGCTTTGGGTCAAAGAATAAAAACGCATTTTCATTAAGAGAGAGAAAAGATATTTGCTGTTATAGCGCTGAGTGGTGGTGAGGGGTAAGAAATGGGTACAGTAATCACCACATGGAGGGAAGTGATTGGGTACTTATGACATCAAACCCCCAGAGATGGTGCCTGCAGCCCTGTGGGATGAGATGGTCACCAGGGACTGACCTTGTCGTTGAGTCTGGAAAAGTCTGTGTAGCGGCGAAACACCACCCAGCTCTCCTCATGAGTCTTCCTCACCAGAATCTTATACACCTGCAACCACACACCCTTTATGAATATTCATTACAATATCAAACACACTGATCCCTGATCAAACTATGGTGCAGCCATAACACCGTGTCTGGTGACTACTAGGGCAAAGAAGAACAAATTTACTAGAAAAGCACCGATTTCTGTGAAACCTCCTAAAATGGGTGAAGAGCCAACAATAAGGCCAGAAACTAACAAGGAACAGCATGGCCCACAAAACTACCAGCAGGAACGAATCGCAAATTCTAGTCTTCAATAAGCCAAGAGTAGGGCTTTTGTCCTATATTTACACTGTTCGTCTTATATGAAATCAGTTTTCATCTAATACAGGAATGCAAGCATGAGGGAATATAGGTAGGCAGGCAGGATACTGCAATGTGGCGTGTTTGCCAGTGTGCGGAACGGGTGCAGTGCGTAAGAACAAACAGCTGGACACTGGGTGAGGGAGCAGAGGATTCAGGAAAAGAAAAACACAGCTGCAGCCAGTCATACTTCGCTCCTCTTGAGAGATATGATCTCAGTGTCACTATGGAGGCATTTGTAATAATGAATTAAAGGAAGAAGCATTAAGGAACTGAGAAAATGCCTTCCAAATGCCTTGGAAGAATTACTTATAGCATACTTTGGTGAATATATTCAATTACATATTCATAACTCACACAATATAACTTAGGATGTGGCATTTTCCCAACTGTTTGTGTATATGTGGTTGTACAAGACTACTCTGAATGTCATTACTAAGATTCAGTTTCTGACTTTCCAAATGCCAACATTTGGAAGATGTAAAAAGAGACTGCTGGCCCACTAATGAGGCAGAATGTGCGATATTCTTCCACTATATAAACATCCTCAACACTCCCTGATGTTCATACTCTTCCCCTACACGGGGAGCCTTGCTTCACGTTCAGGGCAGGTGCTCCTGAGCAGCTGCTTGAGTGGAAAGGTGTCTACATGCCTCAGCTCACATCAGTAATCACATCGGTTTGTGGTATGATTTACACTGAGCCCCACATGCCCACTCAACAGCATATGCACACACCCTGAATCCATAGTGGACATGCAGGATGGGATGGTACAACCCAGATGCACTGTATAAACTCAGGACTTTTTTCCTCTGCAGCTTACAGTATGCTAGGAAACATGCTACCCAGCCACTACTATCCTCTACCTGACAGAGCAGATGACAAAAGAGGTCTGGCAAACAACATGCTGACATCAGCCTACAGTCGAAATGAATAAACAAAAAAATGTCTTCTGACTCATGGCTGAGTCAGGAAACCATCCTCAGTTAGACACAGACCTGGGTGAAATGCTAACATGACATTTCAGCGGCCCTGCCTTCAGTTGCCTGTAAGGCCTTTCTTTTAAACACATAATGGTACTAAAAGGTGTCTCACTGCTTCACTGGGAAAGAAGAGAAGAAATAATCCAAAAACAGCACAAAAGAGGCTTAGATTAGTGATGCAAGCAGTGAGAGGAAGCCTTTCCTTAACTAACCCAACACCATCACTTCATGACTGTCAATTCTGCATCTCCAGTTGGCCCTTTTTTGCTGCAACCCAATATCTGAACTGAGACAGGAACAGTGCAAGAGAATATTTAGTGACAAACAATAAATGGTCAGATTGCACTGAGTTTTATTTGAGACTAATTGGACTGTAAACACACAAATTCCAGAAACTGTAAACACTAGCTAACTAAGCCATCATGAGGTCGCAAAAGTAGTATGATTAGCATGATTTACCCAGAGCTTTTTAATGATTAGGGGACATTGGAGAACAATCCAAATATGTTCCCTTAGCAGTTCCAAGGAGTGGCTTATTTTGGAACATTTCCCAAAAGATTTAGATCCTGAGAGCTTTTCACTCACCGTAAACTTTGCTCTCTCTTCCATGACCTCGTAGCCTAGTACAGTTGGGGTTATGGGCCTCTCCTCCCAGTCGTGCGTTTGGGGTGGCGTGTCTGGCTGCAGGCAGCTGGAGTACTCCACTGTAAGGCCCAGCCCGTTCACCCTGGCCCGAGTCATGGGGCTCTGGCAGGGAGGAGTAAAGCAGCTGCTGTCGGAGCCAGACGTCCCGCTGCCATTCGCATACCTTTCTGAACTCTTCTCCTTCAAGGTGCCTTTAGTCGAGGAGGACTCAGAGCTGCTGGACATGCTGCCCAGACTTGAGGCACGCTGGGGCCGTCTGGGACTGGCAGCCCCTGACAGAGCCCTCTCCATGGGCACAGGCACTGGCACAAAGGGTGTGGCCATCCACCCGGCTGTCTCCCCTCTTCCTGGACAGTGGGATTCTTGATTGCACCTCTGCTGTTACTTCCTGTCTCTTAGAAGTAAGCCTAACTGAACAGCGAGTCACCATACACGGAGGAACACTGGGCTTCTGCACCAAGCTGTCCACAACAAAAACAAAGGGCTAGATTTAGATCACTTAGTTATATCCAGGTTAATGGCATTGTTAAGATAAAATCTGCTCATGTGGATCATGTTAGGTTTACAAACACAATTTATTTTCTCTAATGATGCTGTAATAATGAAGATAGCAGTAGAACACAGTGCTCTGAAATTTCTACCAGCTACCAACATTAATTAAATGATGCTTCCTTTCAGACAAGTGGCCCAACTGGAACAGCCGACAGCACAGATAATCTATTACAAATAATGAGTCTCATTTCCAAGACAAATCTTCTGAGGTTTGTAGTCTACTAACTAGCAAAGTCTGAATTCTTGCAGGGTCAGGTTTACCACACTGCTGAGCATACAAATCTCCAATACTACACATGACAAGTACTACTATCATAAAAACAAAATCACGGTGAAGATCCCCAAAACGAGCCACACTGACTGGTTTTCACCCTATAATAAACACACGTATGTCACATCATTATCTGGCTACAAGACTAGTTCTATCGATTTTATAGGTTTTCGCTGCTATCACAAGCTCCTTGTCTTGAATGTTGACAACACAGATAATATTGGATGGTGGTGTAACACGAAGTGCCTTAATCGTAGCTAGCGTTAGATAACGCATCTAAATTTAAAAGCGACAAACGTCAACTACCTTGTCTGAATATCCAGTAGCCTTCGTCCTTTGCTAGGACGTAGCTATCTATGTTCAATTGTGTTAGCTAGCTAGTAAACAAGTTAATTACCAGCCATTTGGCCAGTACTGGAAAGAAAAATAAGACAGGCGCGTGAGCTAGCGCTAACCTAGCTAAGTAAGCCCGCTACTTACCAACGCGTTGCTAAATTCACCAGATGAAGTAGTTAGTTACCTATCTAGCTAACTAACTAACGTTTACGCCATTGTGTGAAATAACGGAAAGTACTTTTAAGTAGCTGTACAACAGCGAAATATTAGATGGTCTTCAACTTTGTGGAAACGAGCTTGCCAACGGTGGGAAAGCAGCCCGCTCTAGCTAACTAGCTAGCTAGCTAGATGGGACAGCACAGTACCAAGCTAGCTAGCGGCTAAGCTAACTGAGTAAGCGACTACCCTCAGGTATCCAAATGGCTACGCTTATTAAACTAGCTTAAATAAACTGTTACCCACCAGCAGTTCGACAACAGATATCTCAGACCCCTGTTTCGAAGACAACAAGATAGTTCTCTTTCACTCGAAAGCGCTTTTGTTCAAAGCTGTCACATCAAGTCAAAAATCTCCCCATGGCAACCTGGAGAATTCATTACGGCTGTGGTGAGACGTTCGGAGGATGTCGGAGCCTAGCTACGTCAGCTCAGTGGCGCCCCTGCTGGAGATGTGTCTTATAACAGCGACGTCAACTACGATCGCAGCGTCCTTTGGAGTTGTAATTTTAAGAAGACATGATGAAATTACATCTAAAACACGGATAATTAAATATTTAACCAATTGAACAAAATATCAATACGCTTAAAAGTGTTCAAAAATAAATATTGTTTAATAAACAGGGTAGCAATTTACCTATAACGGTCAAAGAAATAAAAGTGAGATTTCAAATGGTAAACTTGACACTTTTAGTGGGCTGGCATTTTTACCTGTTCTGCCAAGATTAAGTATTCAATCACACCTCGAATCTCTGAACACAGGCAGTATATTCAAAGTCTTTCACAGACACAGTGGTGAGTACTAGGCAAGATTTATGAGCTGGTAATGGACACTAAACTATCCACCCTCAACATCTGAAAGAGAGGTCTTCTTGCTTAATGAAGTGATTTGGAGAGTGTTGCAGGAGCTCAGCGCACTGCTGATTGATGATGTGAGTCCACTGGAATCTATCCAGTGTGGAGAGAAAGTAGTGTAGTCCCACACTCAGGTGTGCACTGAGGTGGATACGGTGTGTGAGACCCTCCAACAGGCTCCTGTGTGTGCTGCTGCTTCTTCATTCATTGCAGTGGAGGTCTCTCATGCCACATACATCTAATCTCATACTGTGCTTGGGCCTGGTTTCTGCAGTCTGACCCATTTTATGGGTGTCACCCTCCCACTGGTGATATTTTATAAGAGAATCTGCTGCAGTGGAAAGGCCTGACCTGCACAGAAGATCCCAGAACTACTATTTGCTGTCTTTCAACAGTTTTTTTTTTTGTTTTACATACCTACCTGTATAAGAAGTATCCAAGTAAAGAAGTATCAACGCACACAGCCAGACATTAACTCCAATCCCTGTGGGTTTTCAGTTCAGTAGCTCCCTTGAAGGCACGACACCTGGTACCCATTCAAAAAAATGAGATCCGCTTCTTGAGTCTCAGTTCCTTTAAACCCATACACTTGGGATAATCCATGCTGAGGGGTTGCTTTAATTTGCAATTAATGTTAGTCTTCAGTGGGTGCCGTTTCAAAAAAAAAAAAAGACAACAAAGCACTATTATATTCAAAAATATAAGTTATGTATAGCCTAAGAAATGGATTGGCTATGCAGAAAAATGAAGAAGTATGTAGTTTGTGTGATGTGTACTGAAGTTCCTCATTATGGTCTATGTTACCAGCAGCCTTTGGCATTGTTTTGTTTCAGCCACTAGATGGCAATGTTACAAAGAGGTTTGGCCTCGAACTGTGGCGCTACATTCTATCCCTCTGTTCAAGCAACCCCCCCCCCCCTTCCAAGTCAACTCTGCCCCTCCACTTTGTAGTTTGCCTGATATACACACCCTCGGGAGGCATGAGGAATAGCTGCCGTCTCTGCATCACAGTTTCAGCACAGAACTCATGCACTGCAGAACAGACCAAACAGAATATTTGAAAAAAAATAAAAATCCAGAAGTTTGTTGCTTTGTTTTCCCAGTGAAAGCCTTCATCCGGAACACGAAAGATTCAGAAACTTGCAAGAGAAAACTGGAGCATTCTCTGTGGAAAATATTTTACTGGTTTTAAGATTACTTTCCTTATGTCATAATTGTTTTGCAGAACATAATATCAATGGGTTCGTTCATGCTGCCATATAAATCCTTCATTTTTAATGCAAGCTGAATTCATATTATGGCTCTTGGATCCTCATTAAGAGGAGATGAATTACGCTTAGAATGCTTAATTCCAGTTATACATAAGAACATTTCCCACTTTACAATCTTAGGATGAAGAGCAGTTTATTTTATTGTATTATCTAAATAAAAGCATACAAACGGATGCAAAAATTCTTTACCTGTTGATGTAAATATTTACAACAAAAGTGGTCTTTATTAAATTACTGACTTAATTTTGCATTTAATATGTACCTATACTTAAAATACAACAAAAACAAAAACTCACAATAAACTCACCTACAGGAAGTATGCAATTATATGAAGAGTAACATTCATCATTTATGAGGACAAGTAAAAAGAGAGTCTTAACAGACTCTCGTACTGCCAGTATATATGAATAGTAAATATAAAGAAAATGCATTCATTACCCACTAAAATATTTCTCCATATGCTTAAGTAATGATTCAGTGGAACCATGCAAGGAATCTTCTGTTGTTTATTCCATAATAGTAATAATAGAAGCATAACTGTCAGCTGGTTTCAGTACATGCTGGATCTTATTGTGGCAAGCATAATGACAGTAAGGTTTCCAGTAATGCCTTATACACACTGGGAGGCTTCCTGGGTCATTTCTCTATGCAGAACATTTCTAGATTCTTGAGGTTCATAGTTGTATGCTTATGGACAGATGTATTATTCAGAGCAGATATCAACCAGTCTGATCCACTGGTTGCAAAGTAGCTGCAGAGTGTCAAAGACCTGTCACCATATTTTACAGTAGGTGTAATGCACGTATTGGCATATGTATCCCCCTGTTACAGGAAATGCACCTGTGACTATGGTCAGAACATTTCTTCATCCCTCCTGTACAAACAGGCGAATACGTCTGCCAAATTGTCCAAATAACTAGTTGGCACTATGGCTGTTTTTGAAACAAGGTAACCCCGAGATACAACAATTTGCTGCATTTCTTCAACTGCAAGGTCTGTGTTTGTTTCATCATCATTTTCACAATGAACTTGAATCCTCTTGCTGGCAAATTAACCAGTGTTTCAATATATTGATTTGTTCTAGGAGTGTAGCATTTTTAATTGTAGGTCTGACAGTAGATGCTGGAGTTTCAAGGTGAAGCTTTTTGTGTCCATTATCTGATTTGTGGAAACTCAGCAATGTTTGGTGTTAGTAGCTTAACCATTCCCATGTTTCCCAAAATGATTTTAGAATCGGCATTTTTTCCCCATTATTCCTTTACATCCTATTACTTTTTTTTTTTTACTCTAATGGAAATCAATAAAGAACATACATTACTCCCTAAAGACAAAATGTATCTAAAATGAGCATAAAAACAACCCAGTGATATCCGTTAATACCGCACTTTGAATTTATAACACTATCTTGACTTGGAGGACACAGGCTTTAGAAAAGGGACAGATGACATATGAAATCACTGAAGTAGTAAGTAGCCTGAAATTTCCACAGTGACAAGGCATCAGGGGTGGATAAGGTTGACTGCTGAAAGCCCCGGTGGGGGGTGTGCGTGCTGTCTTGGCTGACATGCTTCTCCAATATCTCATGGACCTTGGGAACAGTACCTCTGGACTGCACTTGGGTAGGGGTGCTAAAGAAAGGGGACTGTAGAGTGTGTGCAGACTATAAAAGTACAACACATCTTACGCTTTTCGTCTGTGCCAGGGAAGGAGACTACTGGAACAAGACTTCATTTGATTATCGAGCCTCTGATTCAGGAGGAAAAAAAGCAGATTGTGTCCTGGCTGTGGAACATTACGCCAGCTCCTTACCCTCCCCCAGGTTGCTGAGGGGCCATGGGAGTTTGCCACTCTAATATACATGTGTTTTTTAGATCTGTAGAAGGCTTATGACCACACGTCCAGAGATGTTCTGTGGGGCGCTCCTGGAGTATGGGGTGGCGGGGCCGCTAATGTGGGCCACTCGATCCTTGAACTCTCACAGTGAGAGCTGTGTTTGCATCCTCGGTGTTAAGTCAAGCTTGTTCAGTGTGGGCGTTGGACTCTGCCAGGAGGGCAGACTATGCTATTACTGGATGATTTTGTTCTGGTTTCCTTGTACAGAGGTCTTCAGTGCACACTTGAGTGGTTTTCAGATGAGTGTGAAGCAGTCAGTATGCGGAGCAGCAACTCCAAGTGTGAGGCCATGGTTATCTCCCATAAAAGGAAGGCATGCTCCCTCGGAGTAGGGGGTGAGAACCTTGCCCTGATGGAGGAGTTTAAGTATTTCTGGGTCTTGATCATGAGCAGGGATTGTGAGATTGATCACAGGTTAAGTGAAGGGCTGGAGTAATGTGGTCACTGTATCAGACTGTAATGGTAAAGAGGAACCTGAGCTATAAAGTGAAGCTCTCAATTGACTTGTCAATGTACATCCTGACCCTCAATTATGGTCATGAACTCTGGGTAATGATGAGAAGAATGAGACTGAGGATACAAATGACTAAGATGAACTTTCTCCTCTGGGTAGCAGTGTGCTGTCTCGGTGATGTGGGGGGGCTCAGCTTTCCAGGAGTAGCTTGGAGTAGAACTGCTGCTTGTCTGTGTTGATAGGAGCCAGGTGAGGTGGTTCAGGCATCTAAAAAGGATGCAGTCAGGTTGCCTCCCACTGGAGGTATACAATGTTTTGGCCAACCGGCAGGAGACCGCGGGGTAGACCCAGGAGCTGCTGGAGGGATTATATCTCCTGGCTGGCCTGGGAATGCCTGGGGGTCCCCCAGAAGGAGATGGAGGAATTGGCTGAGGACAGAGACACCTGGGTTTCTCTGCTCACCCTACTGCCACAACAGCTCTGAAATGGACTAAGTGCGTAAGATGATAATGATGACAACACATGACATAGTTCCATATTTTGATTAGCTACAAGTTGCCACCCATAATTCCCTGGCTTCTGAATGTGACACTCTATGTAATCCAAGCGTAACATGGGAGACTAGGCATGCTGCACAAACACAGATGTTTATTAAAACACATAACAAAAACACAAAACAAACACACATGAACAGCAGCAATAAGTGACACAAGACAAAAGGCACTAAGCAATAAACAGGACCAGAACACAATAAGGTGGCAAACAACAGCCTAAATGATGTCAAACACAGACAAGGACTGACTAACACACAAGGATTTATACACACGTTAATGATAACTCTAACGAGGGACAGGTGTAACACGCAACCGGCTAACAAAGGTGGGGTGTTGCCATGTAGACTCACACACACACACACACACACACACACACACACACACACACACACACACACACAGACAAACACCAATACACAGAAATGGGGAGGAGTCTAAGAGGAGGGCCGTTCCGTGACACCAAGTGATGCAATTATACTGGGATTTTTAACCAGCATTCCTCATTAAAGTGAGGTCTTAACAAAGGTTATTTCTGCTATTTTATTGCTTCAGTGCACTCATAAGTCACTGAGAGCTGGGAGTATTTGTGGCAGAGCTGAGCAAGGCAACAGCTGGACAATGCCCAGAACAGAGGGTACCTCTCAGTCTTCAGTGACCTGCTCTGATTATCCAAGTGTCTTTATGGATACAGTAAATCAGAGATGGTTCTATCATAAAAGCATATTTTGCAACTGGTTCTGGGATTCTGCTCCTTGGCTGGGTTAATGGCAGCTCCAATCTGGTCCTCCATCCATGCTTTATCATTATGGGCAGAAGGTCAGCCTCATTTGTCAAAAGAGGGAGGGTTTTTCACAAACTGACCTTTTGTGGACACAATGAGTGTGCATTATTGAGACAATCTTATTGTTTAAATATGTATCATTAGTCCTGATTACCCTTGGGGAGCCAACTGAACACTGTACTTTCTGTTTAAAATGCAGTGGTTGTATTTTAAGGAGAACAATCTTTGTACAGGGAGGTGAGAGAAAAGCAATTCTGCATTAACCAATACAGTCTTCATTTTTTTCCATGATACTGTTCTGAGCTTTTTAAAACTACTCCCAGACTATGCTCACACGTCACTTCTATGGTAAAGACAACAAAAAGAAGATTTACATTTCTTAGATAAGCAACATCTCTACTTATGGGAAAGAACAAAAGCCGTTTTTCTCACTGGAGGACAACCAACAAGCCTGGAGGACTTCCTCTGTGTTGTCCTGGAAAAGGATTGAAGAGAGAAGAGAGAAGCGCTGCAGCTAAATAAAATGTTGCCCAGCCATGTTTGCACAACACCGCCACACTTTGGCAAAGTTACGGGAGCAAGTGCTCTAGACACATGTGAGATAAAGCCAGTAATTGGACATGTTCCTCCATGCTTGCTGAAAATATAAACTGTAGTTCTTCTCAGTGATTATAGGACCCTACCTGAACATTGTTATGCTTTGTCTTACAAAATACACAATTGTGACATAAGCTCATATATATATATATGAGGATCCTTCGTAGAATCTTAGCTGTTCCCAGGACTGCCGGACTGCACTCTCTGGATGGAGATCTCGAATGCTGCTCGAATGTTTCGATTTGCTGGAGCCATTGCCTGTTTGCCCTAGTACTTTATATATATATATATATATATATATATATATATATATATATATATATATATATATATATATATATATATATATATAAACATCAGAAGAAGGTGAGTAACTGCAATGTACTGTAGTAGGAGATGTAGAGATATTCAAAATTGTAGTGAAGTACACAGATTTTTCAGACAGAGGTCCTTCATCAGCTGCAAGCAAAGTGCTTCATTTTATATAACCTATTTATAAAATTCCCCACTCGTCCTCTGGGTGGCCTTTTTCCAGAGGCCTTGGAGCTTGAGAGTCCTGCGTACTATCTTAGCTGATCCAAGGACTGCACTCTTCTGGACCAAGATATGAAATGTCTATGAATATATTTGAAGTGTATATGACTATATATGAATATATAGTTTCAGTGGTCATATTAAAATTAGTAAATTTGATTGTTAAAAGTGTGGCTCCTTGATGAGAAGAACTTTAAAGTATTTTCTGTGAACTAAGAAAGTGTATTTTTTTCTTTTCTACAATAGTAAGGAATAGCCATCGGATGCCATAAATCTGAGACAAACAAATCATATTTGGCATTGTGGGGCCTTAGCACTGGATGGATGTTGCCCAGTGTGGACTGTCTGTTTTGACTATCTAGACATAAAGACCTATAGAATGAGAAAGTGGAATAATTCTTTTCCAAACTGGACTGATCTGAATGGCTTACGCAATCATGCTCTAGACATCAGCAGCTTCCTGCAGTCTCTTACCAGGAGGTGGCACTGCTGAGCTAGCAACCATTCATATGCCTGTGCATGTGTATTGAGTGTGTGTATATGTTTGTTGAGTCTAAGTGTTGGTCTACTTGCATGCCTGTGTGCGTTTTGCTTGTGTGTGCATGTCTGGGTCCATACATTCCTTTATATAGGAGAAATTAGAGTGTAAAGTTAATACTGGGAAAAACTGCGGTGTGCATGCATCAGGTTGGCTTTTGTGGCACAATCTTGCTTCAGAACTTTGTTTTGTGAGAGTTTGCTGAAATCAAGCCATGATGATGCTCATAAAGTTGTGAAAGAAACAGCAGGATAGTATGTTACCCATCTTCCCTTCCCTCTGCTTGGCTATGTGACTCCTTCTCCTCTCTCCGCTTTGGTATGTGATTCTCTGCTTAGGAATGTTTTCTCCTCTAGCTGCTTCTGTATGTGACTCCTTCTGCCTCTGCTTGGAAATGTCCACAAGGCACCCGATGTTCTGGTTTCCTCTGCACTGTGAACATTGTGTAATACCATCATAATTATGCTCACAATGTGATTACTGTGGCAATGAGACAAAGAACAGATTAGATGAAATCTTTCGCCCTCCCTCTCCCCAGTTAGGTGCATGAAGATTGCTTGCATAATCTTTTTAGGAGTGTGGGTACTGTTGTAGCTGAGACCACCTATCCTGCCCAAGATCAATTTATTTGCTCTCTATTAACATTACTATTTTGCTGTCATTTTCCAACAATTGCATTTTGCACTGATTACTGTAGGTTAGAAAATGCATTCATTTTATTTCCACCATTTTATGAGGGCCTGGATCTCTGGGGAATGCTGCCATGTGCACTGACCCTTGGCAAACTGTGCTAATGCAGAGCAGCTCTTGTGCTGCTGTCTGTATTCTCTCCCTCTTTATAGTGGTTTTTCTTTACTCAGTGCCCCCGAGTTTAACACATCCTTTTCGCTCTCTCTCTCTCTCTCTCTCTCTCTCTCTCTCTCTCTCTCTCTCTCTCTCTCTCTGGTATCTATTTTTAGGTTGCTAGCATATCTCCAAGATAGTTGATATCCTCTTTGTTTCTCATCAGGAAGCACGATCAGTGATTAAGAAACTTGCTGCCATTCTACAAGACACAGAGATGTCTGTGCGCTTGGGTGACAGGATGGATTAATGCACCCCCTGACTAATGGCCACGCCTTTAGAGCAAAAAGGGGATTTCTATTGGACAATCTTCTAGACACATTCACTTCTTTCTCACCCTTCCTGTCTTTTCATTGGAAGCTGGTGGAAAAGACGTCAACTCTGCTAGAGTGAGAGCACATGCGCCCTGTGTTTGGAGTGTGTGATTTATGGCATATCACCATTTCTCTGGAGGATTGGGGCATGATCCCCTAATCAGATGGTGCCTGGAACACTTCACACTTCACAAACCCGGCTCTGACCCGGAGTTCTCTGTCACACAACAAAGACCTCCGTTCATTTTCCCTGACTGTCTGCATCCAATACTACAAACCTGTGACCGGTCTGTGTGTTCTGCCTTGCTTGAAAATTCAAATAGCTAATTAATATTCTCCCCCATGATTCTATTTTCCAAGATCTCCTTATACAGTGCTCTCGCTTGTACTCTCTTTCCATCTCTCTCTTTCCACTGACTCCCTCTGTCTCTCTGACTCCACCTCTCTCATCCCAAAGACCTCTCCAGAAAGAAGACCCCCATCAGACTCCCTTGGGTGTACTGTAACATTTTACTTTTATGCTACGTACAGCCTGCATGCCATTCTCACCTACTAACTGTACATCTATACATCCTTACTCACTTGACATACAAAAATAATGCATGCAAGAACACATATATTAATCTCTCTTCCTCTCTATCTCTCTTTTTCTCCCCATTCCAAACAGACATAGGGCAAACACACACACACACACACACACACACACACACACACACACACACACACACACACACACACACACACACACACAACATATTGTTTTCTACCATTGCAACCCAGGGGCCACATCTGAATAACCAGCTACCCCTATGGGTCTAAAAGTGCAATTAAGGCTCAGTAAATCTTCAAAAATATATCCATTTGCATTGTCATCTCTGTAGGCAGACGTACTTCATTCCTGGCTACACTGTATAAGCATTCTACCTACGGCTGCTCCCGTGACACCCGGTTTATTCAACAAAAAAAATAAGAACAGCATTATAATGCTGCGCAGGTGTTATGGGGTGGGGGGCTCAGAGCTGACGTGAGGGGCATGATCACACAGGCTGCTTATTCATATTTAAGTACATGTTTCTGTGCTCTCATGCATTTTAATAACAAAATAAAATACACTTTTATTCACATAGCACCTTTGGTAGATGGTAAGTAACTCAAACTGCTTTATCGAGGATTAAAAGAAAAACAGCACATTCCAATCATCTACTTAACAGAAAAAAATGCATTTTTGTTAGATTTTTAAAAAAATACAAAAGTCGAATTAAATAAGTTTACTTAATATTTTGCATATTAAAAGTAAGTAAAATGAAATAATTTAAATTAAATTTAAACAAATAATAATTAAAAGCAATTAAGATTAAAGCAGACATAAAAAATTCAAACAAAAGCCGAAATTTTTTTACCCCTACCCCTTATTTTGGAGTGTCGTCTTGCCCCTTGGACCTGATGGGTAATGGGTGAAATATTGCCCCCCTAAATAGGACCACCCTTCAAGAACCTGATACGTCATCAGTAGTCCTTGATGGCTTTTACGTAACTGGACTCGTGTTTTGCCAGGTGTTTCCAAGCTGCAGTGATCTCTCTTGCATGGGCTATAAGCATCCTTTTGCAGTTGTCTGCAGTTGTCGTTCACAACTTCAATTTCATGCATCAATAGGTCACTAAATAAAAAAGAACACTGCTTCATTACCAGGCTACTTGCAGTGCTCTGTAGGCCAAATTCATTAGAGGAAAGTTCGGTAAAGTTCACAAACCTCGCTTAGTTACATTTTGGGCATCATATGCCTTCAAATGGGTGGTGGCCGGGGTGGGGGTGAGGGATAGGACATGAAAATATGGCAAAATGCGGGACTGTCATGAGCGTATCAGCAATAAAGATGAGATAGCAAACTGCTAAACATACAAGCCACTAGTTACTGCTCGGGATTTTATTATGCTGGTTGCGAAGCATGGGGCTACAATACATTGAAAAAACATTCAATTAAGATAACACAATGGCTATCGTAATCTTTTATATCTTTATTAATGGACAAAAAACTTACATTTGCAGGTTTTATTATGATGCACAAGGCATTCTGATAATTTGTCATAACTTCATGATGCCTGATGATTTTAAAGTATAAAAACACAAGGTGTTCACTATTTTTTAATGTGTTACCCCTGAGAGGTCCTTAAACAGTGGTTTTCATTATGTTTAGCTCGATACTAATATGTATAGAGGTAGAATATTAAGGGCCCTGAAACAATTGTAATTATTGAACTGTATTCTAAATTAAACTTGAAGCCAATAAAGAGATGCTAAAATAAGTGAACCATGATCATTCTGACGTCTCTGTCAGTCATTTGTGTGTTGTTTTTGCCACCAGTTGGAGTCTCCCAAAAACATCATTTATTTGCTCAGCATCTAGAATAAAATAGGGCCTATCTCTGGCATGTTCCTAAGGTTAAAGAAGGCAGTCTTATTGACATGATCAATGTTTGATATAAAATACAAGTCATTATATATATGGTAACCCCCAAATCAGACTTAATACATACACAGAGATTTGCCAGTAGAGGTAATTTCTCTCTTTGGGTACTGTACCTCTCTGTAAACACACACACACACACACACACACACACACACACACACACACACGTGTCTTACAACAATATTTAGTAAACATGAAATGATACCAATTCAGATACATTTATGAAATTTTAAATCTGTTTATGAGTCTGTTTGTGTGCGATATATGTTGAAAATATATATATATATATATATATATATATATATATATATATATATATATATATATATATATATATATATATTTATACTGTATAATGACTCACAAATTAAATCAAAAGAAGAGTGTAGCCTTTGAGATGAACATCTTCATAAAACATATGTTTTACATGTCCTTGTTATGTTCACGGTCCAAACTTCCCTCCTCTTAGATGACACATGTGAGTGACTACAATTGCTAAAAAAACCCATATCATTCACCCCGTATTCAAAACCCTTTAGCATAAAATGTAACCAATAGTGGTAGCAATTCTTGCAGAAATGTGTTTATGTGCCTAGGCGAGTTCTTCACTAGATTGGGACCTGACCCAACTGTTATGTAGGTACTGTATCTCCTGCAATACAATCCAATGCCCATGAAAAGAAGTCATAGGAAAAATGTAGGCATATTTATGGAAACCACTGAGCTAGCGCAGTGGGTCAGCATGGCGTTTCAGACAAACATGATCAAGAGTCAAGAGTTGAGTCAAGAGGATTTTTATTGTCATTTCAGGTATATAAAGGCATACAGTGAAATTAAATATTGTTCCTCCAGGACCACAGTGCAAGAATGATAAGAATGATCTGACCCAAAAGATCACTACTGGTAAGTTAGGTGAAAAGTGCAGTTTTCTCACCACATTTTGGGCACCCCTGCAAGCACTACAGCTGCAGAAAATTATTAACACAGGCAGCATGAGGCACTGAAGGGAATAAGAGAAGGGAATAAGAGAAGGGAATAAGAGAAGGGAATAAGAGAGGTTACCATCATAACAGGGGACACCCACAGGTGAGACAGTGATAGTCTTGACAGGAAGTTGTTTGAATGCCTCTAAATGTCAATATCAGTATCGAGATGAATGAAAAGAACAAACACAAACTCTCTTATCAGCCATACAAGGGTCCTCTTTTCATTACTGATGATCTCTGTCCTGAGGCAGACAGTGGTTCCAGATGTTCAGACTATTCAAATATCCAGCACATGCCAAGCTACTCCAAATGCTCCTTTGCCTTGCCTTGCCTTGCCTTATCTACATTTCGCTCTCGTTTTTCAGATGTATGTGAACCAATGAGATGGCTCGAGGCCAAACAGGGAATGGACCTAGATGGAACCACATGGCCAAGCACTGAGGATCCAGTGCCAGGTTGCGATCCCAATGCTTCGGTGGCTCTCATGTGTGACACAAGTGGGTCAGTCCTAGTAGTAGTAGCATTTACCCTCAGAAATCCTATTCCCAATTACAACAGGTGTGCCTAAACTGAGAACGAATGCATAGCTGTAATTCATGCATGTAAGAAGTTTGATCAGTATGAAGCAACACAAACCTTTGGACACTATCTACAACAGTGCTTTTGAGGTTATAGCACTAAATGCACAAATCTGCTTTTGAGGTTACAGAACTACAACCTTTTGCTGCAGTATAGGGATCTTTGGATTACTGACTTTCTTGACAAGAGTAACCCACCACAGTAACGACCTCAGATGGATGAAAGGTCAGGCCTCGGTTTACATGACTGATAGTCTCCGTCTATTAGAGTATACACAATCCAGTACCCAGTGTGTCAGGTTCTAAGGAAACACATTTAGCAATGGAGATATGCAAACTCTGCCACCAACTGTTGAAAGGATTATTGGACTTACAAGAGAGACTGTTTTAAAAGGATCCAGAATCCTGATTCTGTCAGCCATTCATCCTGACTGTGTACAGAAAAATTGAAGTAAGCTTATATTAGGTTTGTGCTCCATTTTTTGGGCAGGTTTTAGTGCAGGCTTGAAAGATTTTCTGCAAGTGCGGTGCATGCAGTGCAGTTGGGAGGACTACATACTACTGGTGGACTATTACATTACTGAGAACTGGATAACCTTCCAGCCTGTACAGCAACAAGAATCATTGAACTGTGGTAACAGCAATTCAGATACTATTGGATTTCAGCAGTGGTAATCTCTGATAATAGATCCCAGTCACCCAACAAGGAATTTCACAAAATTGGGGAAAAATTGGTCTGCTGCCACATAGCATCCTCCTCATACCATAAGCAGTACTGCCAAAATACTCCTAGAGTAGAGTAGGTAGAACAATGTATTAAAACAATTGTGGTCATGGGTTAATTTCCTAGGGAAAGCACTGTCATATGGGTAAATATGTAAGATGCTCTTGATAATAGCAGCTACCAAATGATTTAAATGTAATATAAATGCAGATGTTAAGAAATATGAGCAGGGTTCTACCCTTCATATAAAAGCACTTGCTGTCCAAAACGGTTCCAAACATCACCTATAAGGCAGGAGATTCTCACAGCAAAGTACCAATGCATATGTCCATAACATAACGTCAAACTGTGGGAATACTGTCATAACACACCATTCTGAGAACCTCCGAAAACCAGTGTCACAGGTCAAAAGGAGCATATACTGGATCCAGAACTAGAAAAAAAACCAAAGAAATGTTCCATTAGGTATGGAGATTTGAAGCAAAGTCACTAGGTGGACCTAGCAGTGAATAGAGACAAGAAATGTGATGTTTTTTTTTGGTGATAAAATGTAAAAAGGTGGTATGTTAAATTCACAAATAAATTGCATACATTTTATTTGTGGATTTAACAAACCATCTCATTACTTTACTTTGCTGCAGCCTGAGTCTATTTGTTTTTTTCATTTTTTTACTCCATTGTCTACCAATGTTAGTCATCTCCACTTCCACTCACTAGCTACTATTTCTCCCCACATCACACAACACCACCAAGCCAGGAGGGCGAAGGTTAGCACGTGCTTCCTCCAAAATGTGTAGCCAGCTACCATATCTTTTCAAACTGCCTCCAATATGACATCACTGGGCAGCTCAACACGCTTGGAGCTCTGCAGGCAAGAGGACACCAGCTGGCAAGCTGATGCTGCACTGAGGGATATGAAGAGGGGGAGCCTTCCAACCCACCCGAGAACAAGGGTATGACTCTGGCTTCTCCAGGGACCAAACCTGCCACCACCGGGTGACAGGGCCAGCTTTGGAGCTCTAGTTTTGAGTTTGTGGCAAATTAAGCGTAAATTGAATGAAAGAGCAAATGGGTTTCTGACTCTGAGTCCAGCCAGGTTTCAGTTACAAAGAATTAAGATAAGGACACTGTTTATAAAGGATATATTTAAGTTAGGCATTTTAGGGCACAACATTCTATGGGTCTAAATCTTTATATAATCTGCCCTGTATGAGGTAACTATGTCTTCTGCAGAAATATTTAATCATTTTTCATCATATGTTCTCCAAAGAATAGCAATATCAAGTACACTGATACTTACAGTACTTCACTATATAAGGTTTTCTTGTTTTTCAAATAGTATAGAATGTTTTTATTGTCACTATTGTCACTATTGTCGCTATAGTGAAACCGGCGTTGCGTTTTCTCTACAAGATGCTATGTAAGAAATTTATTGTAGCCATAAATACAAAAGTAGAAAATATAAATATAAACTATTGTGCAGTTCTAGCAAAATATGTGTAATTTTAAGGCGTCAGCAGTGAGTATGTTTACAGTTTAAACTGAGTAAAGAGTAAACATTAGACATTAAATTGAAACATTACCAGCAATGTGCAGCACTTGATTTAAAGTACAGATGGTGCCCATACACAAAAATTATTTTTGTTACTGATACTGTTGATGCATAAACTACAAAGCAGCAGCTTCCTGACAGCAGTATCTGGTGGAGAGAGGACTCCTGTTAGTTTGTAGCTTATTGGTGTAGTGCAATGAGTGCATGTGTTATGTGGTATAGTTCACTGTGTGTGTGTTAACAGTCTGCTATTGGGTGTAGCAGTTAAACAGTTATGAAGGCTTTTTGAGGGACTAACTCAGTGCAGTTATGGCCCTGGGGGAAAAATATTCCTCAGTCTGCATGTGTGTGCATAAATGGTTTTATATCATTTGCAGGATGGAAGGAGGTCAGAGTGATGATGGCATGGGACTGTGGAGTCTTTACAGATGCTGGCTGCTTTCCTGGGGCAGTGCGTACTGTAGATGTCCTCCAGGACTGGGAGCTGAGAGGCGATGATTT
This sequence comes from Electrophorus electricus, assembly GCF_041902795.1. Lineage (NCBI taxonomy): Eukaryota > Metazoa > Chordata > Actinopteri > Gymnotiformes > Gymnotidae > Electrophorus > Electrophorus electricus. The sequence continues at coordinate 10,356,399 of NC_137510.1, read as the reverse complement.
TTCGATGAGTGCTGAAGATGACCCTCTGCAGGGCTTTCCTATCAGCTGCTGTGCAGTTGAGATATCACATGGAGATGCAGTATGTGAGGATGCGCTCTGTGTCGCAGCAGTCAAAAGTCACCGGCAGCAGTTGGGGCAGGCCCGTATTTTTTCAGAATCCTCAGAAAAAATAAGCATTGTTGCAGCTTTGATGTGAGACAGGACCAGTCTTTCAAGCACTTCATTATGGTGGGTGGGAGAGCAGCCAACAGTCATTCAGGCGGCTGATGTTTTTTTCTTAGGCACTGGCACTATGACAGCTGACTTCAGGCTCTTGGGGACTGTTGCCAGAGATAAAGACAGGTTGAAGGTTCCTGTAAATACCCCTGCTAGCGGTTCGGCAGTCCTCCAGCCCCTGTCTCGGAACTCTGTCAGGACCTGCAGCTTTGTGTGGGTTGACCCACTGCAGCATACCCTGTACATCATGAGTGCTCAGTGTGAGACTCTACTCATGCCCTGGGATTGTGATTCTTGTTTCTGTTGTGCTGTTACTCAGTCAAAGCAAGCGAAGAAGGTGCTGAGCTCATTGGCTGGTGTGATGTCACTGTGGGGGCAGGCAGGATTGGTCTTGTAGTCGGTGATGGACTGGATGATTCAGGTGTCAGTGCTGTTGAAGTGGTCCTTTGTTCGTCCAGTGGTTTCTGGTTGGGAAACATATTTGTTTTTTTAGCCCCTGTAATATTGTCAACACAGCTGTTATTGTAAAAAAAAAAAGCACTGTGGGTATGTATTCCTCCAAGTCCATGTCTGTGCAATGGTTAGCCTGTAGAACAAACAAATCCCAGTGGGTGTGCTCAAAGCAGTCTTGGAGTTATGAGGTGGCTTCCTCAGGCTGTACTTTGTCTTTATTGCAGGTTTGTTCTTGTGGGTGAAAGGTCTATTTGCTGGGGACGTGAACAGTGAAAGATTGACAGATTATCCTAGGCATGGGCAGGGGAGAATTCTGTACAAGTCCTTAACGTTTGTGTACATCTGATCAAGTTGTTTGAGCCCCTGGTTAGACAGTGCATGTGGTGACATTTTTAAACATGGGTTTTAGATTGACCTAGTTAAAAGTTTTCCAAGAAGTATATCTGCAGCTGACATAGAAGCTCAGTCTTGGCTTAAAAGGGAAGACCTTCTGCAAAGCTGTCCCAGTTCTCAATAAAGCCCACCACTCTGAAAGCAGACTACAGTTTGAGCCAGTCATTTACAGCAAGGAGGAGATGTGTGTCCTGGTCCAAAATGGTACCAGTCTTTATATGTATTTTGGCTTGACATTTTTCCCTTGGCTAAGAAAGTTTTTATTTTCAAACATTAAACTGCTGAGTTTAATGTCACTTGTGCTGGCTTGTATACTAAATTTGTCCTTTGTAGCCCATTTTCATTGTAATGTGATGACTGATTCATACATTGGAATCTCCAGTTGTGGTAATATTGTCTTTTGCTTCTGGTGGATGTGCCAGGAAAACTAAGAACCTCAAACCTGTTGCTTGTTGTGTCCAGTAGCTGGTGGTGACCATGGCCAAGATATGGCAGCACTGATGTTCATACACCTCTTTTGAGGTAGAATGGAGGGTGAAATGGGATAGAGTTAGCCAAGAATTGCTTTCCCCCAAACTTTTAATGACTTCTGAGCATCAACTGCCTTGCTGGGCACGTCCATCGATCTCAGCCTTAGAATCCGGAAGACAGGCCATGATGGCACTAAAGGATACATGGTGAGTCACTTCAAACAGGGTCTTCTTTGAACTGATCTGGGCCTGCAGCGTGAGGAGCTCAGGAATGCTGTGCACCTCCATCTCTAGCCCAGGCTAGCTCTACTTCAATGTCACCCTTACTGCTGTTCTCCATGCTGTTAGTTGGCTAGCTACTGTTCCACAAAGCAGAAGTTAAAAAAAGTAAACATAAGATACTTTGAACAACAACTCCAAAAAAAAAAGAATTTTCTAACACAATCTAAATATATACTAGTATAAATAATAATAGTAGTATCAATAATAAAAAAGGACTAAAAAAGATAAATAAAATGATAATAAATCAATAAAATAGTGAGGCACAGCGACTGGTCATTACACAGTATAAGCAGAGTCACAAGCAACATTTTTTGTTCAACACATTTAAAGCCCCACATAGGTGGCAAAACGTCCTGAAGGAGTATGCATCTGTGTGAGGTTAACTGCTGCTTGTGAGTGTGTATGCTCCCATCTGTGTGGGTAGAAGCTGCAGCATCTCAAATCTGTTTCCCCAAAGACACAAACAGGATGAGGATCCCTTAATGTTGTTTTCTCACCCCAAAATGTCTCCGGTTTCACTTTATTTAACAGACAGGTGTTAAAAGCGATATTCCCAGGCAAGGCACAGCACAATTGTACACTAGTGGGCAATAGGCAGTGGATGGAGCTTATTTAGCAATGCTTTTCCATGCTGTCGCAATTTGGAAGTATGTCTACTTAATGAGCCAACAATGGGGATGATTCTTAGCACTTAGTAATTTTGATTCAGAGTTATTTGATTAGCTATACTCTTTAGATGAAAAGATCCACATTAATACACCCGGGAAATATGGATGAAGGTCAGTTTATATTATTCATAACAGAGAAGATATGGTGGTATGAATTAAACTGTCATTATTATGTGTTCAACCCCACATTGCAGGTCTACTAAATATGTCCACTCAGGGTATGTGTATTTCCCTTCCCTCTGATATGAGGATAAAAAACCCAAGCCACTGCAGGTGGTTTGCACTAAACCATATCTCTTGCCATTCTTCCCTCATTATCAGATAAACCCATCCATGTACACAGTGGCTGCTGTCCCAGCTTTCTCATATACAGACCTGCCAGCATTCCAGAAATAAATGGCAAGGCAGAAATGGCTAAACAACAAAAACAAACCTAGATTTTCTCTCTTAATCACCACATTCTTTCGCATGTTTGCATGTGTGTGGAAGATGCAGTTACCTTGTCTCCTAATGCCATTACAAATGAGCAGAGAAGGACCGGAAGTGTGGACCCATCAGAGAGCAGAGATAGCTTGGGCTACTCAAATGTGTGATGGAAGGCGCAAGATCTAACCAGTTTTGACTTTGTGCTCCATTTGTGCAGTCACAACAACTGAGTAAAACAGAAGAAAAGAGCGGTGTGTAGTGCTGAAGGACAGCAGCCTGACATGCTGAATAGCAGACCAAAGCTGCTGGAGCTGAATAGAGCATGCTAGTGAAAAAGGGGGTAAAACATTTGAATTTGAAGCATCGACTGAAATGCGCACAAGTCACTGATATTTAGTTTTCAAACTTTAGTTTCAAAAGAGAAACGAGTAGTAAGATCCAGACCTTAGGCTCAGGTTCACCGCAATTAATAATAATTCAAAAATGTCTTTTGTCTTTTTTCATTTCTCTGGCTGTATCCAGAACTGCCCTCTGCCTCTTTCTTCTTTCAGTGTTGTCTGGGCTTCGATGCAAATGATATTCCACCATCCTCAGTGGAGAATTTCATTTCAGCAAAGTCTGAAAACAAGTGTCGTCACCATCGTTGGTCCAGACTCACTCCCCCTTCTGTTTTTTGTCTCTTTGTTTTTCTATTGCTGGATATGCATGGTTCCCCCAAATTGCATCCAATATACATTTAATTTGTACTTGTTCTACAGGCTGTCAAAAATGTTATTCACTGCTTTAGTCAGGTTACTCAGTCAATGAACCAGTTGTTTCCTCTGGAAATAAACCTTACATCCTAATCGAGCCACCACACTCTCACCCCAAAGTGCTCCAGTTGTCAACAGCTTGTCCATAAATGCGGAGCCTGTATGAGTAGCATCAAGGGGAAAAAATAAAGCTTGTTGACAAGGAGCAAAGATAAACAAAGACGAGTGTCAAACCAAATAAAGGAAGAGGTGAATGCGACGTCAAGCTTGTTAGAATGCTGATCACTCCTTTATGCGGTGGATGCGTGACTGGGGACACCTGCACTCTGTACTGCCAATGCACAAACAGCCACAGGCTTTGGGATCAGACCATTATCAGACCAGTGGATTGTACAAGGCCCAGTTTTCATTACTGTTCAAATGAAACTGGCTACTGAGTAAAGTACTTTTTCTTCAACATTTCTTACGCTGAAGCATCCAACCTTGAATATCTTTTCACCGGCATATTCCAGCAGTCTTTTGGTAATGTGACCTGAAAAACAGCCTCACTTTAAATCCAAGGTGGTACATGATAATTGAAAGACAGATAGTAACTCAAGTAAATAATAAAGGAGAAAAGACAAAAGAAAGGAAGGATTGAAATCCCATGATGACTCATTATTTTCTGTGACTTTTCTTTTTAAAGTCACGTGCACTGTTAAAGATGCAAAGGTATGAAATTTGCATGCATGTCTACAGGCTCTCAGAGACAAAGCTTTAATAAATCAATGCTCAAAACATCTGCCAGCAATTATTTCTACCAGGAATTCTTTATACCAGGAATTCTTTCTACCCGCAATTATTTTACCATTGCTGCACCATTTCCATCATCCCAGGAAGACTTTGTAAAACACAATGTAAATCTCTATCCTTAGGCAATCAATTAGATGTATTAGATAAGCAACCGGTGAAGCCTAAATGAACTCTGAACATGGTAATTAATCTTAGGGTAAGGAAATGACAGGGAGACAATGACTAGTTTGTACTGCTTGTGAATTGCATTTTGACCTCAAAGACCCCTCAACCAGGAGCAAACCAGGCCACCACTGAATGTGCCTCACAGGTTCTGGAGATGTTGAATTCAGACGAAGCTGAACTCTCACTGACTTAGACTTGGCAAACGGTTAAAATATCATCACATACATAACATCACATCTGCCGGGGCACATTCTGCATGCTCTAGTGAGACACCTGATGGCCATCCTTTTTATCAATTCCTTTTTATCAAATCCTTTTTATCAATTCCTCATCAAAAACTCGATCAGTTAGATGTCACGAAAGCTGCCTCATAATTTATAGCATATGAAGTGTAGCATGAATATGGAGAGTGGCTTCAAATTACATGGCTCAAGGATCATTTTGCAGAGAATTGCTTTGTGACAGATAAGTGTCACTGTGTCTGCCTCAATCACATGTCTACATTCAGAGATAGCTCATTATTCATGGAAAGATTTTTCTATATTAATTATGGATTCACTGCTAATTTCGTTAATAACTAAAATGCCTGCAGTTAATCTTCATAGCTTCATAGTTCATTTGCATGGGTATCATTCAGTATCAAGGGTTTCTCTCTCTCTCTCTCTCTCTCTCTCTCTCTCTCTCTCGCTCTCTCTCACTGTGTGCCTTTCTCTCACTCTACATAGACCTTTCTCTTGTAGGTAGTTATTAACAAAATTCTGCGTTTCAAAATTATTTTATTGCCATTGTGACCTGTCAGTGGAAGCTGCTTTAGCACATAAATTCTTACACACAACACACTCCCAATTGCTTATTATCCATCATTTTTCTCCTACATCTCCAAATAATGACGTGTTTTATATAAAAAAAAAACCTGCTGAGATAGCCTTTTTGTAATCATATAATCACACAGATCTTTCAGATCATTGCAGAGCAACATTCTGTTAATTTTCATAACCCATGTGAAGAGTGTGAAGCCAGCTTTTAGTTTCAGAAATATTGACACATTATTTTCAAGGCATATTTTAATATTAATAAAATATTTAATATTGTTTTTATTCTAATTATATCTATCTGTCAGTAGGAAGGGCACGGCGTATTTTCAGCTCTGAAAATGCAGTAACATTAGTGTTAAAGATGAGAGGTTTCAATCTGTTATGCTTAAACTTTCGCTCAAGCTTAAGTCAGAATTTAAATGAGTCCTTGTGATTGCAACAGAGTCAGTCAATGGCATTGATCTTGTCCTCTTGGTTACTACTCTGTCTGCCATTTTGTTCAGCTATTTGCTGATTCAGAAGTGCCTGAACACAGCCTTCTGTTACAAATTAGATAGCAACTCATGCAAGTAGAAGGCAAGTTGTTTAATTGCCAGAAGGGCAATCAGTGCTAGTGCTCTTTAACGTCTTTAATTGAAATAAGTTAAAGCACATAGTCATTGTGCTTTGTTCTGTTGACATCTTTTGTGAAGTGTGGTGTTGATAGCTTTTTAATGCTCTCTTTTGACATGCTGATATATACATGTTTGCTTTAATGTGTCCTTGTAAGACTAATTCTTATCTTTTGACATGCTTTAGGAGTCCACGTGTCTGTTAGAAGGAGATGTGACAGACATCTCTCCAGGCTCCGCTATGATATATTAACTGATGAACAGGAAGATGTTGTAGGAAAATGATTTAAAAAGGAAATGCAGTAAGGCAAAAAGGCATTAAGAACAATGCAAAACTCATTTCACCTCAGAAGAGGGACAGTCCATTTGAGTTTTCTGGTGTCATCAAGTCATCCCAGTGTATGTGGCTGTTCTCCATATACCTCTTCTATGATTTACATATTGATAGATTCTCCCCAACAAGAACTTCTTTGAACTTTGAAGATGGAGTTTAGAGGGGGGTTTTTTGGGGAGGGGTGACATGAATTAATTTAAAATCTCATTTCTTCATTCAATACCACCTCACTCTGTGGCCTTTGCAGAATGTAGACTGAATCGGTATGCTGCAAAGACTTAACAACAGGTCACTCATAAGGGGATGAATAAATTGGAAGAAGAAGCAGAAATAACATACCCACACTGGAAATGGACAAAAGATGCATATTTAAAAAACCCAGGCAGATATGTGATTAATTCTGTGGTATAAAGCAAGGACTAGGTACCTTTGATTTATCATAGAATGAGATAGGGTTTGTTTTTTAAACTCACTTGTATAGAGAGGGCACAGCATCAAAAGCAAGTTTGATGTGTGACTGATGAAGTTTGGAAATTCAGCTTGATTTCTTACAATAAAGTTGAACTTTCACTCAATCTTGCCTTTCTGTGTTCTCAGTGAAATATTTCATAGGTGGAAGAAACCAAATAATAGGGTATGAGGAGTTCAAGAATTCTCATTATAGACACTTACGTAATATCAATTGAACTGACTCAGAAATGTTTTGAAGTTATTCAAAACTGATCAGGAAGTCTATGTAGATGTGCTATGAAGCTGATGCCAATGCCAGAAAGTTCAGCAGGACTTTCATCATTGTATGATGAAGAGTTGGACTATCTTACAACCAATTTGAAGACAAGCAAGCACCCATCTTATAAAGATACTTTCTCTGCCTTTCTGATGCTTGAGATAATCTTGAGATGATCTGACTTCCGAAGATCTAATTAACGTGCCATTGATTGATGTAATATACTTCGGTGCAATTTATCTTCATAGATTTATTTTATTCTCAGAGGAAAGTGTCAAAAATAGATAAAAAGCATTTTAGTCAACATCATTTGCAAAATGTGCGAATGGATAATTTAAAGAATGGGCATTTAAATTCAGTTTCAGAGCAATTTGGCTGTCCACATGCAGCATTCTTTTCTTTTTGGAATTACGTCTTATAATATTCCGGGCGGTGAACAGGTTTATGATGTATATTTCAGAGATCCAGCAAAGCTCTGCTCTCGCTGTTCTCACATGAGATCTATGCTAGCTCTGATCAGTCCTCATAATGAGAAGTGTATATGACTAACTGGGTGCACACAGGTATACGCAAAGCCCCAGGTTTTTCTAGTGAAACTTTAGTGTAAGAAAGGGTATAGCACTACAAAGAAACTCCATGTCATTTCTCCAACTATTCTCTAACTGTTGGTTGGGATTTTCAGGTTGGGCAATGGAAATTCTTTGTTTCCTGTATAGCTTATGCAGAATAAAATGGATAGGCATCGTACTGCAGAGATTCTGTTCTGCTACCTCTCAGTACCAAACGCCTTTGCATGAACCAGATAGCTGTTGAAACTTTATCTTACTGATGTGTTTTGGTTGCAGTTTGTGCAAATTCTTATGCACTGAAACCCATTTAAATAGCTATTTAATGATTCATGAGTTCTTGTTTTTGCCAATCACTTGCTGTCAGACTACAAAAGAAACTCCTATTACTAAAGAGGGCTCATGACATCAGGACTAATTTAAATACCAACACTGCAGCACATCCATGCTCTGGTCGATCACTCAGTTGACCCAGCAGTGTGACAGCATATTGATTACAGCAGGTGCATACAACAGACGTATTTTTAATATGCCATTCAGATTATGCCTAATTATGCAAAATACGTCCCATTTTGTGCGTTCCACAGAGCACCCATTAAAAGGAGGCAACTGAGGAGTACCCTGATTATAATGAATTGATAAATGGCATGGAGGGGTGTATGGAAATCAACACCACGCTTGTTTAGGCACAGAGCTGTAGGAATCATTCATCAAAGAGGGAAATCAGTAATCTAGCTTTCCATTACATTGCCCACTAGTGTACCTCGAATAATTGCTTTGCTAAAGGTACAGAGTTATTCTCCACTTTGGGCGTACATATGTGAATGCGGAATACATGTATATAGCGATCTTGAAGCTAAATAGTTCACGGGCCAAGATTTCAGGGATATTATTAATACAGACCTTTATTACTCTGTGGCAAGTCTCTAAGAGAAGACATGCAGCAAGAGTGAGAACTGCTGGTGTAATATTATTCGCAAATGTTCATGCCCTTTGCACCATATCTCCTCTAGACATGATGCATGATTTGAAAAATGTATATAATATCCTCACACTATGCCACTTGGTTCCCAAGCTGGGGCTGCTTTGATGCCTAATATGGCTATCCTGGTCTAAGAAGGAATGCAAAGTTTTCTGGACAGCTGCATAGATCTGGTAGGGCCTGTTTGCCCCCCTCAGTGTTTTGAATGGAAGATGTTGAGATCGTAAAACTGTGTTACCCTGAATGGGGTGGGTGGAGTGACTCCTGCAGTACATTTTAGATTAGACCACGTGAACCATGGATAGGAAGGAGTTTTAGTGAGCCTGAAGGCTCAGAGTGCATCACCTGAGACCTCATTAAAATGTGAAAAAGTCTGAAGGAGGGATTATGGAATGCAAACGGAGCATGAAATCTAAACTGGGATTCATAGTAAAATCACTCTTAAGATCTGTGACTCAAGCTCAGAATGATGGTAAAGGATGCAGATCCCAACACCCACCAGAAACTTTAACACCAAGGGCTAAGATGTAAACAGTGCAATCCAGCATTTGAAAACTCACTGAATCTGTGTATGAAAGACATTCTATTTAAAAATAATTTATTCCTGTTGTGTTTGCATTATTACAGAGTTCCTAAAAAGTAGAAAAGCAGTCTTAATCCCCCCGCACAACTAGAGCTAACATCATACAATTATTACAAAACTAGTCCTTGGGGGGAATGGCGGAATATATTTTCTTCCCACAGAGATCTTCTCATGGGGCTGTGGTTCCCTAGCCTACTAATTGGAGGCTGGGATTGGTGAACAAGAAGATGCACACAAATGGATGTGTTCACCTCAAGCTCTCTGTCTCCACTTGAACACAGTCAGTTGCCATTCTGAGAACCTTTTTGAGGCTGTTTACTTACTCCTCACTTTTAGCTAACTGATAAGGAAGAGATGAAGGCTCATAGTCGTCTCTACATTGAATCAAAAGCATACCCTTACATCAAAACAAACAAACCCCCCCCCCCCCCCCCCCCAATTTGCCTACAAGACTATGAATCCAGGGCTACAAAAGAGAATGCTTGTGAAGGTTTTGAACTTATTTGAGTGTGGTGAACTTCATCTCTCTATGCTTTCTGTATTCTCCTCCTTTTTCCTTGTTATAGTGGATAAATTAGAGTGCATGTCCAATCGTGGGTTAATCAGGTCAGGTGGAACCACACAAGAGGATTAAACAGGGGGTGGAGGGGTCGGCTCCTGTTAGGTGCTAAACACAATCAACTACAGCCTGAAGGGGAACAACTGAGAACAAATTAATCACGGGCGAAATGCCCAAGCAGGAAGCCGCGGTGAAGAGTCGTGAGCTGAAATATCCTAGGACTTGGAGCTTTGCGGCCCAAGTTTATCAACAGAAGCCACACTACTGACTTGGTCTTAACCCCTCTGGACTCTGCCTTCCTTCTGACCACTGGGTCCTTTTAAAGTGCTTATCAGGAGAAGTGCCGCGTAGCCCAGGCTGCTTGGCTGGGGCTGGGGGATAGCATTCCTTTACATCCGAGTTTCGGCTTCTGAAATGCAATGCATAGTTCAGTTTAATGGTTTCCCTACCCTACCATCCCAGATTCTACTCAGGAAAGGCTTGATAAATAGCCAATGAAGGGAATTAGGTGTGTGGGAATGGAAAACAGTACATTCTGCAATGATGACACACTTTGTGCGCTAATACGCGTTATAAAGTGTGTAAAAGAAAAACTGTGACCACTAATCCTACCTCTATAGGCCTTCGCTTAATTACTTGTAAACTTTCACATGTGTTGCTATAAGTGGATTCCTATTCATTTGCATGTTTTACTGGATCAAGTGTTTTATACCAGGGTTGGAATTAAACATTGCAGAATAGAAGTGCAGGTTTAAGTACCTTTGTGTGAAACCAGAAATTAGTTTCTATAAAAATAAATAAATAAGTCTAATGACAGTTAAAGAGATTCTGCAGATGGTCACAACATGATTTCCATATACAGGAAAACAAGTTCACACCTACAGTCACCTAAAATCATCCTTGCTGAGATATTTCTCTTTCCTGCAGAACATAACATATGGTAATGGAGTACCCATTGAGTGGAAGTCATTATCTGTCCATACCACTCTCTCTTTGTGGAGTTCAACCCTGGGTTACAGTAATCCCTCGTGAGTGGGAGGGTCTGATCAGCTGACAGTTGGGGATAGGGACTTTTAATTGCATTAAAGAACCAGCCATTTTGTTCCACTGTAAAATGGCTTTTGCTAGCTACTAAAGCGTAGGTGCACAAGGTTTGTGATTAAACCATTTAAAGTCACACTATGTGATTTAACTAGTTATTCTGTTATCAACCTTACTGTGTTTAAAAATGTATTCTTAAAGAGAATATTTTATTGATACCTCACTAACTTGGTGAAACTCATGTCCATTTTTTTGTACTTAGTCATGAAACAATGTATATGGGTTTTATGTTGTACGTACATCCAAGCGATAACACTTTCTAACAGTAATTTTACATTGTCCGCTAATAAAAAACCCCCCAAAACCCTCAACCAGGCTTTGGGGTAATTTGAAGAACTCATGTATCAACGAGACAAATAGAATTCTGCTGAAAGGATAACAAAGGGCAAGGCAAAATGCCTTCTGCTGAATTAATACCTACAATGTTGATTTGGTCAAGTTCAGCTGGCTCCAAATGAATGCTGTAAGATTTAATTTAAGAGTAATTATTTAACAGTAATGAAT